>NC_090447.1:1424547638-1424867927 GCF_031143425.1 Pleurodeles waltl
GCTTTACAAAGAGGAATAACATTTAAATTCGTTTTTCTAGTAAATCAGCCTTTTAGCACCTGTACGTCCATGAGTCAAAGTAAGGCCGCTGCCTTAGGGTAGCACTTAGTATTGGTATCAATTACTACATAAGTGGTTCAGTAGTAACAAAAAGCTATTTTGAGAGCTGAAAATCCTCCTAGAATCCTTCCACCTATGCATATAAATTAAAGATACTACTGTATTTTAATGCCTATCAAGCCTGGTGTTTTAAATTGAATATATAGTTCAAAGCATTCCTGTGTTGGCTTTCCATTTTGCTTTTTGTTCTCCTGTGCCATCTTTTATTGTTTTATCCTTGTGTACTTTTCCATGTGTTCACTGCTTACTTGCCCTGTAATGATAATTCCCAAACGCACCAATCTGATTTACTGCTAGAAATGACAGCATCTGAATGTTTAGTTTGACAAGATTACCCCATACGTCCCATTAATGCATGCAATAAATCCAGCAGAGTTATGGTTGCCCAGCAACAACAGAAACTGGTAGAGATAGCACATAAAATGCAACTACCCACAAGCTGGCTATAACACCTTCATTAAACCCAAAAAGAAGGCCAGATAACACGAAGGAACGTGCTGACAAAAGCTGATACTGTACATTTTTACTGGACAAATATCGATATTTTCTTTACTTCTAGAGCATCATGTACCGAACTGTTTTTTGCATGTGTTGTAGATCAGCATGCCAGCATCAACGATTGCTGGTAAGTAGTAATGCCCTGGCATTACTGACCTGCTCTTGCATTGTGTTAGGATAGTACAATGTGTGTTGGATATGCTGCAATGCTGTTGCAAGGTGTATGCATGTTTTACCTCAGGTTTAACACACGTTTTAGACTTGCACATTCAGTAATGTTTATATGCAAGGGTATTGTCACATCTCCCAAATGTATTGCAAGTTATTCCTAGAATAAACACCCCCTTGAACTCAAGGTTAAATGTAGCAGTATGACTGGCTCCCACTATGGGCCCATTTCACCTAGTTTCCGAGCAGGCTCGCTTACTGTTTAACTGTGACATCACTCCCAGCTGATGTTACTGAAGTGGCAGCATAAACCTTATAGACTAACAGGCTCTGGAGGAGAGAATAGAAGGATGCAGTCTAGGGCTGAGAGGTGACTGGGCCAGAGAGACAAACAAGTTTCAGTGAGGTTAACCATGGCTCACCTTTGGTAGCTTGGCCTGAGCAATGAGGCAGGCGAGATAATGGCGTAATGAAACCTGAGAGGGCTCTCTTGCAAGGTACATGGAAGAGCCCCCCTCTGAACTCACTCAGGAGATCTCAGGCCAGGATACTGTGCTGAGGGACCCCTGGAGCTCCCCTCACCCTAGTCCCACAGGGACTGTGGGGGCCTTTGTTACACCACTGAGACAGGAGATAAAAGGCTCGAGGAACTGTAACACACCAATGAGAAAGATATATGCTGAAGTTGGTTTTCAGTATTAGCTTCTTTCCTTCTTTTAGAAAAAATAGAAAAAGGTAATAAGAAAAATATAAACAAATTCAAAAATGGAGATAAATCTCTTGAGGGCTTCATTTTTCCACTGAAAACAAAGACAACAAACACAAGGAGTTGAAAAGCAGTGGAAAAACAGCTAAACATTTTCTGAAGTATGCTTCAGAAGTCTGACCTGAACCAAAGACATCTATAGAGCCTAGCTTGCAAATGCTTGTGATAAACATTGAAGTTGGTGGTTGGCTGTGCTTAAGATACCTTCACATCTAGAAATATATATGGGATAAAATACCCCCTTTCGTTCATTATAAGGACATTACAAGGTACCAAGGAATTCCTTTATAAGGCCAGGAAACAACAAGGTGACTTGCAATATCCTTATAACATATGTCAGAAGGTACTTTATTCCTTATAATACATGGTCAGACTATCACCTTTCCCACAAACCACTTAAAACCTTGGTGCATAGCTCTTTCATATAAGAAGAGCATGTATGCAAACATGAAGAGTAAAAACAGAGTCATAGAATCTCTAGTGCAAAGTAAACACATACAAAAGTGTGAAGTAGAAACATACAGAAAGATTCTAACTCTTAGGAGTGTAAAAAATAAACCTGTTGCCACAAATGTTCACTTTTCAGATTGTCACTGTACAACTAGAAAGTAAAGTAAAGCAAAGTTTTGTTTTCACTGTTTAAACATCTGTTTTTAAATATGCTCCGTGACCTGGCCTGCCTTTCACCTGGCCGCTGGCTCTGGCAGCAGGCATGTAGCTTCAGAACTCCAATGCAAAAAGTTATTACAGCTGACTTCTGACCTGATATCTTCATAATCGGGACTGACTGTCTCAAAAATCGCTGATTCTCAAGAAATTAGAGACAGGCTTTTAATACAGGGATTTCAGAAACCAATGAATTATACAACTACACACTGAAGGATTCCACAATGCACCAGCATGCCCGGTTATAAAATATTTAAGTGGAATGAGAGAACCAAGTAAGCCTGGTTCACAAATACTCACTCCAGAATTAAAGGTAGAAATTCAGCCTGGGGAAGGTTTTCCATATTCAGACTTTGGGGCTCATTCAACCGTGGGTGGGTGAGCCACTGAGCTGTAGGGGTGACAAAGACCCCACCTCCACCGACCCTGCCGTGATCTGCCTCCAAATCTACATACCCCTGACATACAGACTGAAGTGGATTTCTCATTAAATACTGACACAACAGGAACACATTTGACAAGAAGGCACAACCCCAAGAGTCCCATGGTGGGCCAGTTGACTTTTGTTTCCCCAAAAAACATCCCCAAAACAGAGATTTGTTTTTGGAAAATACTAATAAAAATACTGGTACTAATCAAAGTCATATTCTACAAAGAGGCAATAATTTAAATTTGTCGGGATGATACATTGGTCTGGGGTTCAAAGGTTTAATAATGTTCATGGTAAAATCTGACATTGAGTCAGTGGCTGTTCTTGCTGAAGTTGGAGAATAAGCACGGGGAAAACGCAGCCACCTGGAAGTGACTTTTGTAACATCTGATGGATTGTCATTATGAGAATTTAGGACCCATTCAATCAATCAATCAATCAAGGAATTTGTAAAGTGCACTACTCACCTGTGAGGGTCTCAAGGCGCTGTGGAAGGGCGGAGGGGGGACCATTCCTCTACAGTCAAATTGGAAAACCATACAGACTGATTTGGTGGTCACTGAAGAAAGTGTGATCTAATTAGCCACCAGCAGAAAGACTTCCTATGGATCCGATGAACTGAAAAACAACCTAGTTAAAAAAAAATGTCATCTGGTGGGCAGCGGTTTACACTCCTTTGTTTAATGGTATTATGTAAGGCTCTGTGATTTTAAGTTGTGCAAGGGTAATATTCCCGTTGGGACTTGAGACATTGCATGGAGATAACAGAGTCCTCTTGCTCACAAAGATGGGCTTCAGAAAGGGAAAGTTGACCAGGTACTGTGCAACGATGACAGAAGTTTTGGCGGGTAGGCTATTGTTGACTGGCCCTGTGCCACAGCACAAAGATTTTCTCCAAACCCTGTCGATAGAACCCTGCTGTGGGCAAAACATAATAAATTGTTCTGCTACTTGGGTACAGATGACCAATATTGCTAGTTCAGTAGGCTTCCCTAAAATATACTCTGCCAAGGGAGAAGGTCAGGGTTTCATTCTTGTGCTCACTCTTTTCAACATATAAATGCACAATGTGGATGTTCTGCTCTTTCATCACAAATACTGATGTTCTTCAAGGCTTTTTCTATAATTTTGGTAGATTCTCCTGTCAAGCCTTGTTGAAGATGTACAATGCAAAGGTCACTTCAATTAGGCATCTATTTGGTTCCTTCTGGCCAAAACATTGACAGATAATGTACAAAGACTGATGTGCCATAGCGCTGTACCTGTCCCATCCCTGCTTTGTACTTCAATCATGTCAGTTTTCCTTTCTTTTTATCCCTTGTTTTCCTTCATGACCTTAGCTCATGCTGTTTTGTGTTATTTTGTATTGCGGTAGATACTGTATTCCAGATTTATAGCCAGTCAGAACCTTCCTTTAATTCTGCAAGGCTGACCTGCCATTTGCTGTGCCACTCAGCTGTGGGGCTCAAATAGTATTACTGTCCTGAATATGGGAGGCGCTGTCTTGTAGAGCTCTTAAACAGTATCACTATTCTGTTGGTTTTTAGAGAAATTGGCTTTCCTTTTTGGCCCAGCCTAGTCTGTCTGATCTAGTAATTAATATTTGGGTGATTTAGCCTCACGGCAGTGCAAGAATACTTAGCATAGATATTGTGCATATTATTCAGGATCAGATTCTGGAGAAATATGAAGTTATACATTAATCCCACTGGTGGAAAAACACTGAATGGGGAGAATTGAAGGGCATAAGATAAGGTTAGCACACCCTCTTGGAGACTGATGGGTCCTGGTAGAAAATAGTAGCTTACGGCAGAAGGTGCAGATTGTGCAAAAAGCAGATGGAAACCGTTAAATATTCACTACGATTTCCTCGTAATCTCCAAGAAGAATATGGAGATAAGCATATGTCTACATCAGTTATATCAATTTCCAACTCTTCAGTTTAATTAAATTTACAAAGTAGTGTTGGAAGTTGGATATAGTTAATGATTGACAGCGGTCTAATTGGAAATATAGAAGTGCTGGTACGCACAGCTCAGAGTACCTTCCTGCCTGAAAAGTGCCGCTACTTTCCCATCAAATGTATTGTAGCAGGGCTGAGAAGTGCAGGCACTCCCCCTTCAAATCGAAGAAGTGCAGGTACTCAGTGCCAGAAAGTGCCTGCCCATTTAAAGCACTGATGATCGGTCAATCACATGCTCAGATTTCAATGTTCAGTGATTGCAGCAATGCTGCTCATGGGACATTAGGTACCATCTGCTGATTTATTGGCTACTGATATATAATCTTCTATGTCACAAACATACAGGAAAAGCAGCTAGCAACCACTACAGATGTAAAAAATATCTCACTTTGTGACTCGTATGTTTGGGCATTTGTCTACAGAGGGCACAGAACCTTACTCGCCTGTTGTGATGTATTACCATTAAATTACCTAAGAGTGACACTTGTTATTTAGAATGGTTAGAAATGGCAAACATACGAACTGCTAGATGTAAACAAGTTATTATTAGAACACTGGAATGTCAGGTGACCCAAAGAAGGCAATCAAATGGCTCAAAGCCAATAATGTTTGATATAGCCTTTCCGCTCCATCATTTCGCAGTTTGTCTTTCTGTTCCTCCTTGTTTATTGTAGAACATTCTATCCTCGGTGGGTGGAATGTTCTATAGCCCTACAGTCCTTCTGTCTCAGCAACAACTACTGTTAAAGGCCCTCAAGTTTCGTGCCTGTGGCTCAGACTTATAACTCCGGTTGAGTGCTCCTAACAACTGTTTGTACCCTCTAAAGTGGGCTATAATGCTTAATTAGAACACTGGATTGTTGGGAGCTCCATTGAAGACAATAAAGTAGCTCCAGGGCATCACTTTCTGGTATGGAACTTCTACTCAAACTTTCTTAAACTTGACTTTCTGTTTCTCCATTTATTTTACAACATTCTACACTCAATGGATGGGCTGTTCTAAGAGGCCTTCTGCCTTGTCCTATACAATGCAAGTTGTTAAAGGACCTCTCCCTCGTTGTAAGTTCTCACTTGTGGGTCTGACATATTACTCAGGAAGGGGCATTTTGACAACAGTTATATCCCTTCGGCAGCAGGCTAAAAGATTGACATCCACTCATCTACTGGTGCAAACCCTCAGTCCTACATGTCCTGATCACTGGCAGCACCACATGGCTGCCAGCCTCCCCCGCCTCAGAGCTGCACCGCTGCTGGTCATTGATTTCCTGACTTTGAACAGAAGTAGTTGAAATTAGCTTCATATCTTACTCTGACAGTTCACTTCCTTCAGGCGTGCATGACCAGCTCAAGATGGATGAACCAGTTACAGATGAATTCATGTATTGTGTAGCTGCAAAATAATACTGAGGCACTAATCAATCACAGAATGATGATGATTACTAACATAAACACAAATTGTAAAGCCCTCTTACTGAGTGAACAAACAGGTGAACCTCACAAATCACCAAAATATCAAAGATTCTGAATCACAAAGATGATTGTTAGCTTGTAGTACCTACTCTTTAATGAGAGCAGACTGCAAACTGAATGGAGGCAGAGAGATGTTTTGGAACCAGTCATTGTACAGAAACAGTCTTTACTTGATCCACACACTTAGAGAGTAGGAAAACACCAACAGGAAAAGTTCATTGAGGTACCAAAGTGACAAGGAACGGTTCAATTGCACAGGTGGGTGGCAAAGGAACTAACATAACTGTTTGAACTAGGCCTGGGCAGAATTTCGAATACGCTGGAGTAATCAGAATAATTTTGATAATTCTGCATTATTTTTGATGCAGAAATACAGATAATTATTTGAATACTGGTGCTTGTGTAATTAGGCGTACTTTAGCGAGCATGAGACCCCGCTTGTGGTCGCTATTCACGTTCTGCTGCATTTAGCTCTGTTTCTTAGTGCAAAAGGTATCCTTACATCCATTGTGGATGCGAGGGGGCATTTTTGGGTTAAGGAATAGCACTAAATGCAGAATTACTCTTCTTGCATTTAATGTCATTTTGCAGAATTCTTAGGAAATTCTAGATGATTGTACTGCACAGAATTATATGAGTAACGACCACCCCTAGTTTGGAGAACTGTTCTGATTGTTGACATGAGCTGTATGCAAAGGCAGTGAGTTTACTGATCAGTGAAAGCAAAAGATTTCTCTCTCTGACTCTGCCTTTTCAATGGGGTTGTTCTGGGTTCCTGTAGAATGTTTGCTAGTTGCAGTGGAATTACCCACACTAGAATTTAGTTCTGTTGTGTGCCCCTCATGTTTAGGTGTGAATGGTATATTTGTCTGACACAATATAGTTACCTTGGAGAGAGCAAGTGATGACTAATGCCACCTTGAATCAAGCCATAACATTTGGTGTGATCTGCCCATAATATCTGTGCTAGTGTCATCTCTGTACAAATACCACTCACCACTGTTACTGATAATGTTAGAAATGGGGTCTCTGGTTGGCAGTCAGGTTACCCACTGTCCAAGCATGGACCCTTACTCTAGTCAGGGTAAAGGAGAATCACTCTTGTTTAACCCCCGCTCACCCCTTTGGTAGCTTGGCATGAGCAGGCGGGCTTAACTTCAGAGACCAGGTGTAAAGTATTTGTACCAGCACACACAGTAATATAGTAAAAACACCATAAAATGACTCAACACAGGTTTAGAAGAATAGCCACTATTTATCTAAACAAAACAAGACCAAAATGACCAAAATCCGACATACGCAACTTATGAATTTTTAAAGATTAAACTAAAAAATAACACTTAGAAACACAAAATGCAACGGCGCCGGGCACTGAGTTGTGCAGATCCCCAGGTACAGTACAGTACCTTAGTAGAGTATGAAAACAAGCTGCTGCGCAAAGTCGAGGATCGTGGTGTCGCTGGATCCGAGGCGGCGTCAGTTCCAGTGCTGCGGGGCGAAGGAGCTGAGGCGTCACAAAGAGGCGTTGGGTCCTTGCTGCGGAGCGGTGGAGGTGAGGCTGCGTCAGTGCGCAGCGTTGAATCCACGCACTTCGGGCAGCGTCGGTCATTACGTGTCGCGGTGACTTCCACGGAGTCGCGGAATCTGGCGGGGCTGCAGCATTGTCGGGCCTGCGAGGGTTGTCGCACTCCAGCGAGGACCACGGAGTCGGTTGCAGGCGGTGTCACGGGATTGGCCAGCGGCGTCAGCCCGGGGTCGTCCCAAGTCGGTTTTCTTGGATTTTCCCCAACTTCTCCTTTCAAGGGCCAAGGGACTGGATAGGGCACCACTTGTTAGGGCAGGAGTCTCAGCAGAGAGTCCAGGTGCTGGTAGGGGAAGCATTTGATGGTCTAGAGATTTCAGAACAGGGGGCAAGCTCAGACCAATCCCTTGGAAATTCTTCTCAAGCAGGAATGCACAACAAAGTCCAGTCTTTGTCCCCTTTCTCAGGCAGAAGCAGCAACTGCAAGATAGCTCCACAAAGCACAGTCATAGGCAGGGCAGAACTTCTCCTCAGCTCTTTAGCTCTTCTCCTTGGCAGAGGTTCCTCTTGATTACAGAAGTGATCTAATTTTCAGGAGTTTTGGGGGCTCTTCCTATACTCCTTTCTGCCTTTGAAGTAGGCCTACTTCAAAGGAAAGTCTCTCTTGTTTGTGAAATCCTGCCTTGCCCAGGCCAGGCCCCAGACACACACCAGGGGCTTGGAGGCTGCATTGTGTGAGGGCAGGCATAGCCCTTTCAGGTGTGAGTGACCACACCTCCCCTCCCTCCTAGCACAGATGGCTCATCAGGATATTCAGGGTACACCCCAGCTCCCTTTGCGTCACTGTCTAGAGAGGGGTGCAAACAGTCCAACTGTCAGACTGACCCACACAGGGAATCCACAAACAGGCAGAGTCACAGAATGGTTTAAGCAAGAAAAGGCCTACTTTCTAAAAGTGGCATTTTTAACCACACACTGTAAAAACCAAGGGCCATATGTACCAACGAATTTTCCCATAGACACAGAATGGGTAAAATCCTTTGCTACATCTGGCCCCAACTTTCCTAAAGATGTATTTTTAAATTGTGAGCTCAGAGACCCTAAACTCCTTATTTCTATCTGCTCCCTAAGGGAATCTGCACTTTAATAATATTTAAAGGCAGACCCCATGTTAACCTATAAGAGAGATAGGCCTTGCAACAGTGAAAACCGAATTTGGCGGTATTTCACTGTTAGGACATGTAAAACACATAAGTATATGTTCCACCTTTAACATACATTGCACCCTGCTCATGGGGCTACCTAGGGCCTACCTTAGGGGTACCTTACATGTACAAAAAAGGAAGGTTTAGGCCTGGCAAGAGGGCACTCTTGACAAGTCGAATTGGCAGTTTAAAACTGCCCACTCAGACACTGCAGGGGCAGGTCTGAACCATGTTTACAGGGCTACTCATGTGGGTGGCACAACCAGTGCTGCAGGCCCACTAGTAGCATTTGATTTACAGGCCCTGGGTACCCTGTGTGCACTTTTCTAGGGACTTAGGTCCAGATGTAGCAAAACAATATTTTGCGACTTGCAATTTGCGAGTCACAGCGACTCGCAAATTGCAACTCGCAAAATATTATGCAGAAAGGTGTCTCAGACACGCTATGGGGTCGCAAAGACCCACCTCATGAATATTAATGAGGTGGGTCGCAGTTTGCGACCCCATAGCGAGTCCATGCACTCACAGGGATGGTGGCCTGCTGGAGACAGCAGACCACCATGTCTGTGACTGCTTTTTTAATAAAGCAGTTTTTTTTTTTCTTTTTGCAGCCCGTTTTCCTTAAAGGAAAACGGGCTTCAAAAAGAAAAACTTTTGAAACCATTTGGTTTCGTTTTTTTCAGAGCAGGACACAAAGAGGAAGGGGTCCCATGGGAACCCCTTCCCTTTTGCGAATGTGTTACCATCCACTTCAAGTGGATGGTAACTGCGAGTTGGTTTGCGACCGCATTCGCGGTCACAAACCAACTCAGCATGGCGATGCGGTTGCAAATAGGAAGGGAACACCCCTTCCTATTTGCGAGTCACAGCCTCAAATTGCGAGTCGGTACCAACTCGCAATTTGAGGTTGTGCATCACGTTAAGCCTTTTGTGCGTCGCAAACTGCGTTTTTCGCAGTTTGCGACGCGCAAAAGGCTTCCTACATCTGGCCCCTATTTACTGGTAAATCAAATATGCCAATCATGGAAAATCAATTATACATATATTTTACACAGGAGCACTTGCACATTAGCACTGGATAGCAGTGGTAAGGTACCCAGAGTAACAAAAACAGCAAAAACAGAGTCCAGCACGATAAGAATCAAAAAGTTAGGGGAGACCACGCCAGGGATGCCAAGTCTAACAGATAATGTACTCCTGCATCAAGCTGAGTGCATTAACAGTTGTATGCTTGAGGTTGCCTAACCTTTGGCACTCCCCTGAGACCAAAATAATTTCAAAAGATGCTTAAGTGACAAATATTTCCTATGCTTCAAATGCTCTACAGTACAGGTATATGATCTGCAGGAAATGCAGAGAGATGCTCTTCTTCCCCAAGCCCCGGGGCAAACATTTCCGCCATAGATGGAGCTGTTCAGAAAGATGGTTGTCCATTCCAAGAAGTGTTTTCTTGACTGCACATGTGGCATAAAGCTACATCAATCAAGAACATGGACACTTGAAAAGACAAGCTGCAGGATGCAGGCACTTTGCTTCCATGAATACAAGCTTCATCTGCAAAGTTCAGTTCTATCTTTCTTAGGAATCGCCAGCTGATATAGGGTGGCATTTAAAGTCAGGAAAAATGAGCTTCATGATAGAAAGTTTGCGACATGCTACTCCAAGCAAGGAATGCTGTATTCTGGTAGTGCTGCCAGCTATACTGGTGTCTGGTTAGTGAGGAACCTTCCCTACCAGTGTTGCAGCCTGCAAAGGCATAAGTTGGAATATCAACAAGGCCAACTCAGCAGGTCACTCCGACAGTGGTAAATTGATTATCATTACATTAGGTAACAGTAACTAACGCCTATTATTTACAAGGTTTAGAAATAACATACACTGAGGTCTGAATTTCTTCTATCTATAAAACGTCAGGAATTTTCAACTTTTATCTGCTAAATTTTAACATACTAGGGGCCAGATGTAGCAAACTTTTGCGAGTCGCAAATGGCCCGATTCGCAATTTGCAACCCCACAAAATCGGAAATGGGATGCAAAAATCCCATTTCCGACTCGCAAAATGCGATGCGAGCCGTTACCGACTCGCAAAATTTGCGACCCCATTTTGCGACCCGCAAATTGGAAGTCACAATTTGCGAGTCGCAAACCATATGCAATAGCAACTAGTCGCAAAAAGCCCATTTTGCCCTTCCAATTTACCACTAACTCAGGGCAGGTGGTAACCATTACCAAAGTATAAAAGGAGACCCAGAAGGCATCTGGGTTACTCAAGATGGCGGAGATATACCTGATAGCAGTGAGGAGGAGAGCCCACGCCGCCCAGAAGAGGAGGAGGAGGAGCCAGAGACAGGAGAAGATATACAGAACAAGGCAGACACTCTTCCAGCAAACTGAGGAGGAAATTTATGATAAATATAGACTTAGCAGCGCAGCTATACTAGATTTAATAGAATTACTCAAACCACAGCTAGAATGCCAGACTGTGCGCGGCCATCCCCACGCATGTGCAAGTGCTATGTTCACTGCACCTCTTGGCCTCGGGTAGCTATCAGGGGGTCATTGCTGTGGCAGGTGGGGTATCCCAAAGTGCACTATCACAGTTCTTTAGGGCATTCCTAGACGCCTTACTCACACACATGTCCCGATACATATACCTACCCAGGAATGAGGCAGAAATCAACAGCACCAAGTTGGAATTTTACAGGATTGCCAACTTCCCCCATGTCATAGGGTGTGTAGACGGGACACATATACAAATATGCCCTCCTGCAAACCTGGAGTATCTGTTCCGCAATAGGAAGTGTACCCACTCACTCAATATTCAGGTGGTATGTGACGCCCATTATATCATCACTGACATGGTTGCCAAATTTCCAGGCAGTACTCATGACTCCTACATTTTTAGGCACAGTGGGATACACCAACGCCTGGAACGTGGGGAGTTTGGAGACGGATACCTCCTCGGTAGAGCTGAATACACCTTGAAGACATGCACACAGGTCAATGTGCAAAGCACCCATGCCTTGCTAACATTGTACGTTTTGTGCCAAACATGTGACAGTGCATATGCACTACGTCCATGGATACTAACTCCGTACTTAACACCCAGCAATGATTGCGAGAGGCGATACAACAGTGCACATAAGAGGACCAGGAACATGATAGAACGTACCTTTGGACTGCTGAAAGCAAGGTTCAGATGCCTCCACCGAAATGGAGGTGCCCTCCAGTATACCCCAATAACAGCTTTCAAAATAGGTGTTGCATGCGCTATGCTGCACAACATTGCCACCCGACGTGGGCTACCTCTCACCCCTGAAGACCCAGATTCTGAGGATGAAGAGCAAGAGCAACCTCATCGCCATCATGGGGATAGGAGCATCGCACAGGAACAGTTCAGGGGCTTCAATAGTCCACCTGGCATGGGACACATTGACATCATGTGCCCCAAACCCAAGGACAGTGTGGAGCTCACACCCTACGGCGGGCTCGGCCAGCCTGGCTGGTACTAGGGGGGTCAGCAGTGCTCTGCCTTGTGCTTCCACTACGTAGCACTCTGGTGTCACCGGCAGAGACACGGCTGACAGTGGAGCCCTCCTCACTGTCCTGTGGCATGTCGCCTGTGCCCCTGGCCACCTGCCGTGCCTCCATGAGGTCCATTGCATGGCTGAGACGGCCAAGTCCCTGTGCCACATCACCAGCAAAGTGGCCCATGTCCACCTGGAGGCTGACTGTGCGCCTAGACAGCCCTGTTGTGTTGACAGCCAGCCTAACTATAGAGGAGGCCATCCTGTCCAGGCGTTGCAGCAGCTGGCGGTCCCTGCGCCGTGCACTGTCACTCTGCGTTAGCAGTCTTGCCACTAGTTGGCGCATAGACAGTGCAAGGTCACCCGTGTTGGTATCGATCACCTGCAACTCCGAATGTACCTGCTGCATACTGATGGCATGATTGCGTTCAAAGCGCCGCAATACCCCACTAATCCTCCTTAATTGTTGGTTTTGCAGGCGCTGACCCCGTAGCAGTTGGACCTCGGTTGGTGATGTGGAGGCATGCCCTGACTCTGCCTGCCGCTCTGCTGTTGATATTCTACGTCACCTGCGAAGCGGTGAAGGCCCTGTATTGTCTGCCGTGGCACTCTGGCTCGTACCTGGTGCAGGCTCACACACCACTGTTGCAACAGGTGTTTCCTGAGAGGGCAGGGTGGTGCAGGTAGCAGTGGTGGCTGGTCCTGTTGTCTCCTGTGTGTGCTGGCTGACCATTGGCCCCTGGCTGCTTGGGCTGGTGGGGGTGTCTTGAGGGAGACCTGTGGGACATAGGGAACACACTGTCAGTGTCTACTATCTGTTATCAACTTCCTAATAAACTATTGCCTATGAACTGCCTACTTGACTACATTGCCCATAATGCATCATTCTGGTGTTTGCTACTCTGAAATGGAGCTATCTTGGTTGTGCATGCCCCTGTGTACAAGGTGGGTGGGGTTATGGCATTGATGAGGGTACATGCATGTCACATGGTCACATTCCACAAACCGGTGGCTGACCCCCAGGGAGTTGATCTTGTCCTGGATCTCCTGCCAAATTCTTTTCTTCTCTGTGTCTGGCACGGTGAGGGCTGCCCTGCCAAACAGCTCGTCATGGTGCTGACAGCACTCATCAGTCAGCACCTCCAACTCCTTTTCAGCAAACTTTAGCTTCCTTTTCCTAGGATTGTCAGCCATGGTTGCAGGAGCTCTGTTTGTTAGCTGTGCTGAAGTTGAAATGAGTGTGGTCCTCCCTCCTCCCAGGTGTATTTGTAAACTTCCTGGCTGTGATGTCATCATCATGTGCCGGGTTGTGTTTTCCTGAGTGTTCTGAAGTGTTTTCAAGAGTGTTCTGCAGCACCTGCATTCAATTTTCAGCACAGTCGCTATTTGCGACGCACACTCGCAAATTGCGAGTCCGTTTTTTGCGCAGTCGCAAAAAGCGACCTCGCAAACAGCGGACTCGCTATCTGCGGTGCAACTCCGTGTGCGAGTCGCAAATTGTCCTCGCACTTTCTACCTGCATTGCAGTTAGCGAGTCGGAAATTGCGAGTCGCAAAGAATCGCAATTTGCGAGTCGCTATTTTTTACCTACCTACATCTGGCCCTAGGTTAGTAGGAACAGGGATTAGAGTTAGCCTCCCGAATACAGCTAACCAACTGTGATTCCTTGCTAGCCCATAGGATGTGTTCTCTGCCAAGGATCCTGCTTAAAGCAGCAAGAGGCCTGGACCCAGGAAGAAGTGCTCCAGAACTGCACAGGTGTTGCCTGTCTGCTCCCACCAAAGAGGTACAAGGGTATTTGTATGTTGCAGGTCCACCACCAGCCAACACTGGAGCCTGGGCACATGAGCAATGAGACGGGAAGTTATGTTTATTTATCGCTGGCAGAACTGTGAGCACATTAGCTATACGTGCCTCAGTTTCCCAGTCCCGGTCGAACCTAAAGCACTGACCTGCTAAGCAATCCCATCAGCTTTGACGTTATCCAGAGCACTGCCCAAGAAGACTCTGCATAACGTGCTTAATTTGTGCTTGTTGTTTCCGGTGTGGGCCGGCACTTTTTTTTTCTGCCCCAAGCATTTACTGCGAGCAAAAGACACATCTAGGAAAGACGGGGAAAGAGAAAAACGAAAAAGCGGCAGAAAGGGAAAAAGCAGGAAGCTGCAAGAGTGAGTTGAAGGGGCAGGGAATGTTTAAAATGGATTAAAGAGGCCCGAGATGTCTTCAGGATTACACTGCCTAAGTATTCCATGCTCACACATTTAATTGCAGCAGCCGCTTGTTTCAGAGGAGAGCTTTGGGCACCAGCACGTTTTTATTTACAAATTAAGCACAGCATAAAACCTTTGTGGTAAAATGTCAGTCGGTAAAATCATATTGGACAATAAATATTGGGAATTATTCTTCATTTTGCTACTGGCTTCTCTGCCAATCATTCAATTATCTTTAGTAGTAATTTGTTGACACCTACTGCTGCTGTGTGTTTTTGAATCTCAAGTTACTTATCTCTCAATTTCTTGCTTCGTCATTTTTTGGTTTCCGGTATTCCCCAACTGGGGCTCCAGAAAAAAATTCTTAAGAGGTGCACAGAAGCCAACCAAGATGAACAGCAGAGATACTTTAAATAGCACTGGGCTCAACCCTTTACCTGAACAGCTAGATTTAGAGGTTGCGGACTCTTGATTGAAGTGCAAAAAAACCTTTGCCATCTCTTTTACACCCACTTGAAGTGAATTCTTCTGCCTTTGCCTTAGTTGTCGACTTTCACTTTAAATTAGACAAACTTCGAGTTTTACGAGATGTGATAGTAAATCTATTCTAATCCATCATCTGACCTGCATTTAGGAGAGAGTTTACAAGATTCCTGGAAGACCCTTTGCCTTACTTTTTTGGAGGTGTCATTTGCACTTATAATGCAATGAAGAAAAACAGAACAAATATTTATCTTTTGAACAATATTTGTGAGATTAAACTAAATCTGGCGCCGTGGACTGAATGGGATATGTCACCCAATAACTTTCAGAGGGATTGTTAGAATTGGGGTCTTTGGTTGACAGTCAGGTTACCCCCTATTCAAGCAAGGACCCTCACTCTAGTCAGGGTAAAAGAGAATCACCCTCAGCTAATCCCTGATTACCCCCTTGGTAGCTTGGCAGAGCTGTAGGCTTAACTTCAGAGTGCTAGGTGTAAAGTATTTGGACCAACACACACAGAAACACTACAAAATGACACAACAGCAGTGTAGAAAAATAGGAAATATTTATCTAAACAAAACAAGACCAAAATGACAAAAATCCATAATACACAAGTCAAGTTATCAATTAAAAAGCAAAAAGAGTCTTTATGCTGCTTCAAACACACACTAACACTGTTAGCGTGAAACTTTACCTTGGGTGCATCAAAAATAACCCCGTACTGGCGAGTGAGCATCAAAAACGGCTTGCGATGCGTCAATTCCACTCACGAGTGGGACCTTGCGTCGGTTCTCCTTTCGTTGGGTCGTTTCTTCAGCCGCAGATCGGAGTCGCATCGATCTTTTCCCCGCACGGCTCCCTGTGCGTGGATTTCCTCCTCTTAGACTGCCAGCTTCTCTTTTCAGGGCCCCAAGAACTGGATGGGCACCACAGGGCAGTGTATGAGCCTCTCCAGAGACTCCTGGTGCTGGCAGAGAGAAGTCTTTGCTGTCCCTGAGACTTCAAACAACAGGAGGCAAGCTCTAAATCAAGCCCTTGTAGATCTTCACAAGATGGAAGGCACACAAAGTCCAGTCTTTGCCCTCTTACTCTAGCAGAAACAGCAACTGCAGGATATCTCCACAAAGCACAGTCACAGGCAGGGCAGCTCTTCTCCCTCAGCTCTTTAGCTCTTCTCCAGGCAGAGGTTCCTCTTGGTTTCCTGAAGTGTTCTAAAGTCTGTGGTTTTGGGTGCCCTTCTTATACCCAATTTCTCCTTTGAAGTAGGCCTACTTCAAAGTAAAGACTCCTTTGAATGTGAAATCCTGCCTTGCCCAGGCCAGGCCCCAGACACTCACTAGGGGGTCGTAGACGGCATTGTGTGAGGGCAGGCACAGCCTTTTCAGGTATGAGTGACCACTCCTCCCCTCCCTCCTAGAACAGATGGCTCATCAGGATATGCAGGCTACACCCCAACTCCCTTTGTGTCACTGTCTATTGTGAGGTGCACCCAGCCCAACTGTCAAACTGACCCAGACAGGGAATCCACAAACAACCAGAGTCACAGAAATGGTATAAGCAAGAAAATGCTCACTTTCCAAAAGTGGCATTTTCAAACACACAATCTTAAAATCAACTTTACTAAAAGATGTATTTTTAAATTGTGAGCTCAGAGACCCCAAACTCCACATGTCCTTCCGCTCTCAAAGGGAATCTACTCTTTAATTAGATTTAAAGGTAGCCCCCATGTTAACCTATGAGAGAGATAGGCCTTGCAACAGTGAAAACCGAATTTGGCAGTATTTCCCTGTCAGGACATATAAAACACAGTAGTATATGTCCTACCTTAACCATACATTGCACCCTGCCCTTGGGGCTACCTAGGGCCTACCTTAGGGGTGTCTTACATGTAAGAAAAGGGAAGGTTTAGGCTTGGCAAGTGGGTACACTTGCCAAGTCGAATTTACAGTTAAAAACTGCACACACAGACACTGCAGTGGCAGGTCTGAGACATGATTACAGAGCTACTTATGTGGGTGGCACAACCAGTGCTGCAGGCCCACTAGTAGCATTTGATTTACAGGCACTGGGCACCTCTAGTGCACTGTACTAGGGACTTACTATGCCAATCATGGATAAACCACTTACATACACATTTTGTAAAGGAGCACTTGCACTTTAGCACTGGATAGCAGTGGTAAAGTGCCCAGAGTAACAAAAACAGCAAAATCAGAGTCCAGCACACATCAACAAACTGGGGGACTGAGGTAAAAAGTTAAGGGAGACCACGCCAAGGATGAAAAGTCTAACAACCATGTTAACCTATGAGAGGGACATTTTGTAAAGGAGCACTTGCACTTTAGCACTGGTTAGCAGTCGGGAAGTGCCCACAGTAACAAAAACAGTCAAAGAAGAGTCCAGCACACATCAACAACCTGGGGAACAGAGGCACAAAGTTAAGGGAGACCACGTCAAGGATGAAAAGTCTAACAGGGATGCTCTACAGACGTTTAGTATAGGGTATTGTGAACATAGGCCCAGATTTATGTTAAAGTGGCACTGCGCGGTGCTGTGCCAAAGATAGCAGCGCCACGCCACTTTAGAAATATAGAGGTGCGCCATATTTAGAGGAATACAGCACATCCTTGCGCCGGTGCTGAATTAAGCTGCCTAGCGCCAACACAGGCATCCTTGCACTATAGTGCAAGGGTGTCTGCGTTGAGGGAATAGATTTTTTATGTGCAGGAAGGTGTTCGTGGTATTTTGCTTCTTCAATTTCCTTTGCAAAATGCAGCACACATAGAAAAAGCAAAAATTGAGGAGGAATAAAAGCATTCCTCCTTGTTTTGCCATGCTAATGCCACCCTTGGTGTGGCATTAGCTTTTGGCACTGCCCCAGGTTTTCAGCAACTCGTAAATCAGAGGCAGCATCAAAAGCAATGGGTGTTGCAGTGGAACGCCAACCGCAACACCCGCTGCATACCTCTCTGACGCAGAAAACTGCTTTTTAAATATGCCCCATAGTGTGTAAATCCCCCATTATCAGCCATGTCATTGCCTCCCCGTTATTTATAACTAAAAGATGTCAATGGAGTTGAATGATATCTGAATATAATCTTATGAAAAACTATGGAATACTGATAAACAAGGTTGATTTGTAGTGACAGACCAGACACAAAGGCCTGGCGGCAGAAAAGACATCAGAGAGTTACAAAATGTGAATTTACACTCAGACAATGATTTACACAAAAACACACATGTGCGCACAGATATGCACGCATGTTTGGACACACACAGACACTTGCACGCAAGCACACACGCACACACACACACACACACAAACACATACGCTTTCTTCTTCTTGCTAACTTTCTCTATTCCTATCACTTAAGCGTCCAACGGGCTGGAGTAAATCTGCTTACAGTGGCAGCGTGAGGTATAGGGTGAGACACATGTAAATGTATGTGGACAGTCACAAACCTATTAATGAAAATTTCTGAGTTATTGGCCAGCTCTGGCTTTTGTGAATTGGGCACAAATTACGTGAAGATACCTCAATTGATTGCTGATAATTCAATAGAGAGCACTTCACAAATTGTCTTTAGTATGTTGATTTGCCATATACTTAACCTTATTCATTTCAGCAAATTTGGTCAAAACCTGCTGCATAATTTTATCCTACCTTGCTGCACTATCCTAATGGCTCTGCTACAGATCCACATGGAGAGAAGATTAAACAAAAGGTTAGGGAATTAGGCAGTTTCCAAATCACACCAAACTCGAAACCTTGTATAAATACCTCCCTACACAGATTTCAATCTGCAGATAAGCCAACTGTCAAGCACTTATCCCAAATCTTCTAAGGCTGGAGCTAGAATAGCAAATTTACGTACCCCTTAAATATGTGGAAATTGAGTTTGGAAGAGTTAGGGAATTAAATACAGTTCAAAAGTTTTGTATGGAGGTATTTCTGTATGGTCGAGATTCACCCAGTGCTTAATTTGTGCTTGTTGTTTCCGGTGCTCAGCAACGGCACTTATTTTTGAGGGCCGGGGCTTATTCTTCTGCCTCAAGCATTTGCTATGAGCAAAAGACGCATATTGGAAAGACGGAGGAAGGGAAAAACGAAAAAGCGTCACAAAGGGAAAAAAGTAGAAAGCTGCTAGAGTGAGCTGAAGAGGCAGGGAGTGGCTTTGTATGGATTGAAGAGGCCCGAGAAGGCTTCACGATTACGCCGCCTCAGTATTCTGTGTTCACACATTTAATTGCAGCAGCCACGTGTTTCAGAGGAGAGCTTTGGGCACCGGCACCTTTTTATTTACAAATTAAGCACTGGATTCACCAGACCATATTGTGGAGCCTATGGGCCTGATTTAAAGTTCGGAAGATGTGTCATTCTGTCACAAATGTTCACATCTACCTTATTACAAGTGTGGTATATCCTTTGGCACATGCAGTAAGGTGGAGTGGATATCTGCCACATTTGTGACAGAGTGCCTGTCTGCCAAACTGTTAATCAGGACCCATTTTTTTGCAACAAGAATATTAGAACTCTATTTTTTCACATTGAACAGCTGGGTCCTCGTGCATTTTGCATCATTCTCCTTACTAGAGACCTGTTATAGTGAACAACATTTTTCAACCCTTGTTGTCTCGTATATTTTGTTATGCACTACGTGAGTGTGTGTTTATGTGTGTGTATGGAGCATCATAGAATACTACTACGTTAGGGATCATGTTGTACTCATGCAGTAGGACAGTGTACATCAAGAGCTATGCTACAAAACATTCTGAAAGGGCGAAGAGAATAGGTGACAATTGTCTATTTGGGACAGAGATTGGAGCCTTCATATGAGCTTAGGCTGAACTTTAACACAATTAGTCTATTGCTGAAAAAAGTAAAAGAGGCTTTGGGTGGAATTTGGAGGTCACTATTGCCACCCTGGCACAATCAGAAAGGATATCCTCAGAAAAAGGTTTCTAGTGAATCACCAGTTAACAAATTAATAAATTATAATTTCCAACCCAAGTTTGTTAAAAAAAAAAAGCGAAGGATGACAATGACGGAAAACTCTCATGGGGGGCCCAGGAGATATAAAAAACAGAACTGGGTGCATTATGAATGTTAATGTTACTTAAAAATGTTACCACCAGCACAAATTAGCTATGCTTTTCAAGACTGGCCACATAGGGTCTGCAGTGCATTCATTTTTGGGCATGAAAAAATACATAATCCTGCTCCCAAGAAGAAAAACTTGGTTCTTGGAAAATTGTAGTCCTTCAAAACATGATATTCCTCAAATGAAGCAAATATTCATGTTTAGAATGTAGTGAAGAATACTAAGGTTCAAACTTGCATAGAATGTCCCATGTATTCAGAATGACTGCATGGACACCAGGCCCTGGAGTCACGTAGAAGGAAGGTTATGCACCACTTTCAGCTCAGGACAACTAAAAGTCTGTTTTCAGCTGGCCTTGCAAGTTCTTCTCTCAAAGATGTCCTGAACTCTCTTCAGATAGTTTCTCAGGGGGTTAGCTTTTAAGACCCTCAGTATTCTTTAGAACCAGCAAATGGAGAGAAAAGAGTAACATTGCTTAGTCCTTTTTAGGAAGGCTGAGATTCTCCAAAGGCCGTCATTTTCTTATTTTCGTTTTAGATTCCAGTAGCACTCTAATTTTCAGTAGTGTGAGTGGTGGTTTACAAGCTTGACCATCTAGTGGCTGACTGAACTTCCTTGACAAATCATATCTGAACTCCAGCACAATCTAAGACTGGCTTTTTCAGCATTGTCAACAACGTTCCTGTGACTTGCAGCATAATCAATCCCACCAGGCCCTATTATCCAGTTTTCCAAAATGACAACAGGACACCGTGTCTAAGATGATCTCTTCCTCAGTGGCATAATGAAACATGATCCCCCTCCCTGGCAAAGTAAATGAAGGAGGCCCCATCCCCAGTCCACCACCAACTACGCTTGCTGAGGGGGCCCTCAGGAGCTCAGGGGCCCCTACTGCACCACTGGGCTGCGGGAGCTTAAATTACTCCACTACTCTTCCTTCTTTCTATCCCTACTCAAATCCCATCCCACCCCATCCCACCCCTACATGAATAAAGGAAAACGCAACCCTTGAACGCACTTCTTTCTTTTTTTCCCTGTGGAGTAAGGTACATGGCTGTCTGGGTGACCCTCTGATTTCAAAAGAACCCACTAGATAAGCCTCCCTATGAGATCCAAATTCAATTAGAAAGGTGGGATACTCTCTGTGACAGCTGGCTTTAGTTGATTCCTGAGCAAATGGGCCATCAATTGTTTGTCTAAACAAGCCTTTCTTCAGGAGAATTGTGCGGTATGATGAATAACTGTCAAACAGGTTGGGTGCTCTTATATTCCTTCTCCTTCAACCAATATAGTCTCATGAAAAGTATGAGCAATGTGGAGGATCGCACCCAAAGGGACTGCATTTCAAATTACATTTGTGTGCAAACATTTGCTAACAGCAGGGGTGGCTAATCTGCTATGGCAGAGGAGTGTCCCACCCCACCCCCGCCAGCAGCAGGAGCTGCAAACCTTTAAAAATAAAACGACAATAGACACAGTTTATTATCGTTTTATTTTTAAAGGGTGCGGGGCCATGGGTGTGACGAGCGGTGAGGGGAGTGCACAGAGCACTCCCCTCAGTACACATGTATGTTTGGCCAGTTGTCTCAGGCCGGCCAAACACACATGCACACAAGGGCTCTCTTCAACTCGGCACTGCATTGCCGAGTTGGAGAGAGCCGTCCCAGGCTCCCAGTCTGTGTTGGAGCACCCAGCCAGAGCACTCCAGCCAATCATAACCCTGCTCTGAGAAGCATCATGATTGGCCACAGGGCAGACTGGGAGCCTTCAGTGCAGCGAAGAGTGACGGACAGCGGCGGCGATGTTCAGGTTAGTTTAAAAAAAAAATGTATTTTGTATTTGTCATTTTGTTTTATCCCCCCTGCCCCGCCTTTTTTCCAAGTCACCAGCCGCGACTGGCTAACAGTTTGTAAATTGGCTACTGGTTGTCTAGATCCATTAAAAGCTGTCACCTGCTATAGCTGTAGAAAAACATGCCCATTATGGACACTGATTCCTGTGCAGATGACCACAGGTGGGTGCATGCTAAGCCTCAGGCCTATGATGAATTGGTGCTTTTTAGTGGGACATGGGATTTTATGAAAAGTAAGTAGCAGGGTAAAGCATAAAAAATGTCCTTCCTGCAGAATTTGCTGATTGGCCCCATGTAATACCTCAACACAAAGTATTCTTACTGCTTAAAATTGTAAAGGGGGTGACAGGTTTTAATGTTTTTCTTGGAATTCATTACTGCAGACATTTGTCTTTGAAGAAACTGATGTATAGTCCTTTTTGGAAATAGATAGAAAAGACCAAGTAGAATGTAAAATATAAATGTGATAAATGTCAGGAAAACTTTAAAATGTCCCTTAAGGAAGTAGCTTTAGCTATGCAGGAAATGTGATGCGAGAGTCTTTGAAAGCCCTGTCCATCAATTTAATGGTCATGCCTCATTTTTCAAACCTTTTTTATCAGTTAAAAGGGATCCCAGGAAGCTTGGCCCACTTTTTTTCCTTTTGGAAAGATAATTTAAAGATCACTACCTTAGCTGACTGTAAATTAGGAGCCGCAGCCTCACCTTCTGTGAGAGTGTTGTGTGCTCGTCATTGACCCGGTAAAAAAGAGGAAAAACTTGGTGTGGAGATTAAAAGTTTAGCTTGCAACTGATCTCAAAAGAGCATTGAGTGTGCGTTTTTTGTGTGTAATAGTTGCAGGTGCACAAATTGTGATACTGTGGGTGCAGTAATGAGCACATATGCATTTACTGATTCATTTAAAGTTTGTACCTCAGAATGCGGGACAATACACTAATTGAATATTTGTTTCCTCGTTCCAAGGTGTACCTATTCACAAATGTGCCACTCAATGTTCGCCATATTTACCATGTGGCCAAAAACCCTTAGTTGTGCAGTTTGTGCCCGACTTGTATTCCTGATTCAGATCCAAATTGAAGTTATTTCTGGACTAGCACCCAGCTTTTAATGCAATCCTGAGTGAGAAGGTGATTTTCAAAATTACCATCTCTGCTGCACACAAATTGAATATTGCACAGAATTGGCATGGAAATGTTCGTGAATAATAAGAAAAATGTGCATTTTGCTGAAAAGCACGGCAGCAAGTCTTGAACCGGCTTTAGGTGGCAGGAGAAAAATGTTCTGGTTGTTCATGCATGCAGCTAGAAACACAACAGAGAAACGTTGTGTCAGGAGTAATTAAAAAACAGTACGCTTTCTCTTTCTATGTTTAATTTCCATATTGATGCTTGATCAGAACAAGCTTTACTGACAAAGGGTATAAATGTTCTTGGTCAGAAACTTAGGGCCAGATGTATCATCCTCCCGGTTTGCATGTATGAAAATTGCGATTCGGTTATAGCGATTTCTTAAAAATCGCAATCGCTATTAGCGAATCACAATTAGGGAATGGGACTCCATTCATCCCTATGGGCCTGTAGGTTCATAGGTGCGAATGGTTTTGCATTACCTAATTTGGTAATGCAAACCCCAGGGTGATGGGGGCCTAAGGCCCCCCTTGATGCACCGCAAAAAAATATTTGTGGACATGTGAAGTGCACACACGCCCTAGGGGAATGTGTGAGCTACATATCATTTTTCAAAATGCATGTATAATGCATTTTTAAAAATTGCACATGCTTACCACCAAATTTGATTTGGTGGTAATTGCATTTCCTAAATGCCCAATTCGCGTTTAGGAAATGCGTGATACGTGTGCTTTGGAAATCGCAAATAGGAATTTCCTATTTGCGATTTCCTATTTAGAGAATCGCAATTTGCGATTCCCTAAATGGAGTCGCAATTTCAGGGAATCGCTATTTTAGCGATTCCTTGAAATTGCACTGCCAATGCCTTTCATAAATCTTGAAAGGCATTTTTGCATTCTCAAACGGGCGATTTTTGCGATTCGCACAGTTTGCGAATGCAAAATTGTTTGATACATCTGGTCCTAAATTACTAATCCTTGGAAGCCATAAGAAGCCATTGTTATCTCTTTGTGTGTGACCATTAACAAAAGAAGATTGGTTTCCACCCCTAATTCCTTTGCCTATCAAAAGGTCAAGTACATTCATTCCAATCCCTTACTGCAAAAAGACAAGTAAGGTTAAAGACCACGTGTTAAACCTGGCATCCTTGGCGTTGTCTCTCCGGACTTTTTTACCTTCTGACCGCCTGTTTGCTGACTTAGATTTTGCTGGCCTTAAGACTCTGGGTACCTTACCACTGCTGACCGACTCTGTGTGCTTTTTCCCTAAAAAGTGATGACATTGGCTTATCCACAATTGGCATATTCAATTTACTTAGAAGTCCCTAATAAAGTGCACTACCTGTGCCCGGGGCCTGTAAATTAAATCTTACTGTGGGCTTGTAGCACTGATTGTGTCACCCAGAATAGTAGCCCTTAAAACATGGCTCAGGTGTACCACTGCATAGCCTGCATGTGCTGTTTTAAACTGCCATGCTGACCTGGCAAGTTAACCCCTTTTCCATTTCCAAACCTTCCTTTTTAATACATATAAGCCACCCCTAAGGTAGGCCCTGGATAGCCCCAAGGGCAGGGTGTGGTGTATTTAAAAGGTTGGACATACACTTTTAAGCTTTACATGTCCAGGTATTGAAAAAGGCTCAAAATCTTTTTTCACTACTGCAAGGCCTATGTCTTCCATAGGTTAACATAGGGATTGTCTCATTGCATTTTTTAAAGCTAATTTTCAGTTGGGAAGAGACGGGAACCCCAAGTTTGGTGCTTCTAGACTCACAATTTAAAATCACAACTTTTGGTGAAGCTGGATTCTAAACTGTAATTCTGAAAATGGCACTTTTAAAAAGTTGCATGTTCTTACTTTAAATCACCCAGAGTCTTCTGTCTGTCTCTGAATACATATCTGTGTGGGTGACACCAGGGCTCTGGTGCACTCCCTCCCAACAGCAACACACAAAAGGAGCTTAGGTGTGACTGAGAGGCCATCTACATGTTGATGGGCCATCCTGGGCAGGATGGGAGGGAGGAGCTGACACACACCGGAATAGGCTGTGTCCTGGGCCCACAAAAAGGACTCCATCACCCCCTGTAGTGTGTCTCTAGGCAGACCAGTAAGGGCATGGACCCTGTGACCTTAAAGGGCCTCTCTTTGAAGTCTCCCCCACTCTGAAGGCACCACTTGGTGTAACAATTGCACTTCTGACCCCACCAAATCAGTACACTTCTGGACCTGAGGACATTTTGCCAGGAAGAAGGACTGCTGTGCTGCTGAAGGAACAATCACTCTGCTAGACTCTGATGGAGTTTTGCTGTGCATGCCCTGCTGCCCTCCTTGCCTGGGAGTGAGAAGGACTGGACCTGCATCTCTAAATCCCCCAGAACCAAAGTGACTGCAAGAGCTTGCTGGTTTGCATCCTGTTCTGAAGTCTCAGGGACATTAAAGATTTCATTCAACCCTGCTTCAGCCTCTGGACTCTGCCAACTGTGAAACCTAACCTGCCAAGTGGTGCCAAATCATTCCTGATCTCTTGGAAGTGGGTTCTTCGGCTGTGTCTACAAAATCCCACGCATCACCGTTGCTGCACCGATTGGAACCAGTGCATCTCTCCCCAATGCATTGCTTCTGCTGGTGAGGACAAGGACATCACAATGCTGGCTGCACAGCTCGGAATCCAATTATCGCCCTCAGCCCAGTGCATCGACCTTCGCATCACCAGCTGCATGGCTCAATGATGATGCATCCTCTTCAGCGTCAAGAGTTTGCCGATGACATATCCTGACTGTGTGGATCAGAGCTGACGCATCACCTGAGCATCTCCTCTTCTGCTCCTCACATCAGGACTTTGACAATGACACATTCTCCACCCCAAAGGTACTTTTTTAGCAGAACAAGAGTGGTCCCTGTATTAGACCCACGCTTCATTGTAGTTTGGTTGACTTTTCAGATTTGATCCAGTCTAGCGTAACCAGATAGCCCAGGTTGGTGCTTTATGCTTCTAAGCACTGTATTTGCAGATATTCTTTACAAATTCATATCTTGACTTCTACTTATTGGATTTTTTTTGTCATTTTGGTTATGTTTTGTTCTATAAATTAGTTCTATATCTATATATATATAGATATAGAATATATATATATATATATATATATATATATATATATATATATATATATATATATATATATACACAGAGAGAGAGAGAGAGAGAGAGAGAGCGAGGATAGAGAGAGAGACAGGACAACTGGTTTGAACATTTTGGTCAGGGCTGCTACTGGTTTCTAGGCTGGCCTTGAGGGGCACTAACACATATTTTTTATTTTAAATATGTCAAAAGATCAGATCAAACAACGTGTGAGTATTCCGTAGAACAAGTACAGACATAATTGTGCGATCTAATTGTGTTTCTTATATAGATGACCAAATCAAGAATTCGAGAACATGTTTTTGAACTCAGGTCCAGAGAAATGAAAATGGACGTGGAACACAATTGCTTAATATAGCTCCGATTTTCCATTGTATTTTATTGCGTCTCTGGGACGGTAATGCAAAAAGTCCCAAGGGGCAAATTCATGTTCTTAAGAAGTGTTGAGTATATCCCACTGGAGTCATCGTATATGGGAAGCACCCTTGTGTAATAGTGTTCACGCGTTTCTACCCATATCTCTTCAAGGGTCTTCTCAGGACGAGTGCCTGATCTGCTCTGTTGTAAAAAAAATCATGAGATGAACATGGCATAAAAACTCAAAAAATGGAGCATGTAAAAGTGCAAAAGGTGGCCAGAGTGTGTTTAATGCCCTCGAGAAAATGTTTAATCAAACTCACATCCTTTTTTGTTTAGAACTCTTTTGAGATTTGTGATGAAAAACGAAGTATTGGACATCAGAAAGGGTGACATATATGATATGTTTCTGTCTGCAACGTTCACATTTATTTATGTAAGTGTTCTTTCAAAGTTAGTGATGAAATCCGAACTAGGAAGATATTTTTTCCAGAGGGAGACTCCTGCTCAGGCCCTGAAGCATCACCCCTCGGCTAGGTGAACTAACTAAATGGAGCCACAAAATAATTTAGGGCCTCGTTGTGAGTTGCCCTTTAATTCAAATGTCTCCAGCCCAAACTCTGTGAGAAAAAGGGCTAAACTTTGGAAACTGACCTGGTGTTTTCGATTCTGCTCATTATTTCTGCTTTACTGAGGATACCCTCGGGGTCCACCCCCATAATCCATGGGAAACACTGCACCCCATAGTTAGCAGTACCCATCTATGCCTAACGGCAAGGGCAGGGTTACCACACTGGAGAGATTCGAACCCAACTCTCAACTTTCCCCCAATGACAATTCATTAAGATTAGCCATGGATACTATCCCCACGCTCAATGAAATCATCAACAAGAAAACCACCAAATCCTGGACCTGGTACCAACTGTCTCTATTAAAGTAAGTGAAACTTCTCATGAGAAAGTAACTTCAGAGCTGCTGTTGCACTCCATTGACTCCCAACACCTACAAATATCCCTCTTAAGGGTATCCTGTGGGCTGAGGCATGCCTCATCAGGGAACTGAAGAAATACTACCATATGACTCCCCCCAAGAAGGAACTTCCTGGATCCCCTTGCTTCCTGCTCAAGCTTCAAACCCAGCTGCATAATTTACAATGCAATCACAACCGGCACCCTCTCCTACCTGGATGACAAGCACATCACCTACTGTGACACACCCACAGCCCAGACTCTATCAGACTGGAGATGAAGAAAGACAAAAAGCAAAATAAGGCACAAATTGAAACTTTTCATGCTGAAAATAACTTCATACCTTCTGCTTACAGAGATGTGCTTCTCATTTTGTGTGTGTGTATGCTGGGTGGCTGGGGTGTTAGACTAACAACAACAATTCCTTTTGAGCTAC
Source organism: Pleurodeles waltl (assembly GCF_031143425.1). Lineage (NCBI taxonomy): Eukaryota > Metazoa > Chordata > Amphibia > Caudata > Salamandridae > Pleurodeles > Pleurodeles waltl. Next base: position 1,424,575,646 of record NC_090447.1, read on the forward strand.
AGCAGATGATGCTTTGAATTGTTTGACATATACATTTAATTCTTCTTGAGTGCACAGGGTTCCCAAAGAGTAGACTTAGATTGTCCTATTAGTATGAAGCAACTTAGTAGAAAGAGTGGCCTTGAGATTGTTTCATTACGCCAGTCACTCATTATAGGTTGAAATCATGTTTGCCCAACTCTGAAGCTTGGTGTCTGAGGCAAAGAGGGACGAAATGAATCCTTATTGAAAAACTACCATCTAGGACCTTTATAGAATAGCTCAGTTTCAACCCTCATACATTACCAGAAAAAAAGAACCATGGAAGCAGACAGGAAGAAAGTTTCAGTGATCAAGCAGGGGGGCAGAGCAACACTTAGAGCTTCATTATGAATATCATTGAATTTGGTCCCTACATGGAATTCCAGCCAATATGAGTTTCCACCCACGGGACAGGAAATGACCTATCGGAAAAGGTATTACCAGGTACTTTTATGGGCAGTTTTCCCCAATTCTGAAAGAAAACACTTGGAAGGGACAAAATTTGTAAGCAAGCGGACCAGTGGAGGGTTTGGAGCTGGGGTGATGGCACATGGCCTCAGAGGTGTCTTGTGCCTGTTTGGTGGGAGTTTTGTTTGCTCCTCTTATACTACTGCAGGTGTCAGGCTGAGATCAGATGATGATACTGACCACAGTCCTTTCAGCAGTATCTAGACCCACAATTATCACGTGTGAAGTTTCCAATCATTTTGGCCCAGCCAGACTCAGAATTGGGAGATGCCGAATATTACCTAGAGGTACCATTCCAGGTGAAATACCACAACTTGTAAGGAAGGCCTAAATCCTCTGCCCCATCTTCTAAGAAAAAAGAGACAGAAGCAGGAGAAGAAACCACAATTCACATTCAGCCATAAACACAAAGGAGAGGGCTTTAGCATAATACAGAGCTGTAAAGGAAAGTCACAGAAGTATAGCAGTTTTCAGTCATCTCACCCATCACCGTACAGTTCTGTAGGTTATTGTGGTAGAGGTTATACTAACCCTGTATAATCTGTAAAATCTTGAAATGTGCATTGTATTTATTTCTTATTATTTGTAATGTGCAAACAAATGCCAGGGAGACAGGCTTCAGTGCTGCAGACAATAGGAGAAGTACTACTAATTTAGTAGCAGGGCTGCAAAAACGCCATGGAGGATGCAACGTAGCGTTCGAAGGAAACAAACTACAGTCACTCCCATGTTCAAGTTGCAAGATGTACAGAGGTAGAGAACATAAGGATTCGTGGAGTAGTCTCAGGAAAGTGCTGATCCTGTTTGGAGCTTAATCAAGGGTTGTTTTAATGTTTGCTTAAAGCTGGTAAAGTTGATGACAAGTCTTAAGTCTTAGGGGAGATTGTTCCAGAGACTGGCACCTCCCACTTTTAATGATCTTCTACCAAGTTTGGATGAGCACTATTTTCAGATGAGCAATTTGTGATAGGTGCAGGACTAAAACTTGTCCATAATTCTTTGTTTTTGTATTTTTGTGTTCAAGAACCTAATAAAAGCATGTAAAGATGTAGGTTCAATTCAAAGACTTAAAAAAAGCTCAGTAGGTCAGAATGAATAAGCACTCTGTTACAAGTGTTTCACTGACATGCACAATGCTTTAATCCAATCAGCCTGTCACATTTGTGCCCATGGTTTACTGGCGGCTACCCACAGTCACAGGAAGAATGTGCGCATGATTTGGATAGTGTGCTGATGGATGCTGCACCCCACATTTTACTGAACGTCCTTGTGGCATTAGTTGGAGGTATTAGTTGATGTGATTGGTAGTGGAGCTGTGGGATCATGCAGTGGACAAAATATGTCAAACTAAGGGCCGGATTTATATCTGGGCGGAGAGGAATGCTCTGTCACAAGCGTGATGGATATCCTGTCCACTATATTATGATCCCATTATATACTATTGGGATCGTAATTTTGTGGATGGGATATCCATCACATTTGTGATGGAGTATTCCCTGTACTGAGATCTAAATTAGGCCCTTAGTCTTCTTTGCATGTTTAGCTGATTCTGAAGGAAGTGGTGTGGTGATGCCTATGATCCACCCACCCCAAGTTGGTGCACTGAAGAGAGTAGTCTTTTTGAGGTTTCCAATCCAAGATGAAGCATGAGTATTTCCTATGATGTCAGTTCCTCTTTGAATCATGTACTAGGGAGGCACTCACTAGAGGAGGATGCATCACAATGCACTTGTTCCCTAATATTTTATTAAGTTTATCTCCCACTTGTTCCCTATTTTGGTCCTAGATCTTTGCTTCTTTTCAGTGGTATTGCATTTGAATTAATCACGAGGAGTATTTGGCCTGGCCCTTCTCTCTTCCTGATGGGAGATTGGTGCCTGGCTTGTGCACTGCATCATAAATCTCCATCTCCAATCAAGAACTATCTTGCAACCAAGGATGCCTTTTATCTTTGCATTGTTTTATTTCTTCCTTTGACTCTCTTAAGAGACACCTTTCACATTCGCTATACTGTGCACAGTGACACCCTCGGTACAAGTAGGAGCCACCCTTTCCTAAGGTAATCAAGATAGAAACCGAGCAGAAGTTTGCTGTGTCCAGACCTTGAAACCTCCCCTGATATAGTTATATGGAAATATGTGAAATGAGTTAAGTGGCCTCAATTTCACTAGTAGATCTAGAAAGACAGGTGATGAGCTACGTCTTTTTGGGATCAAGTATATCTCAGTTGCAAACACCATCCCAGGATTATGGCAAATGCAGCAAATTAATTAACCTCTGCCTCACCGGAAAGACTACAGAGCTCTGGGGCTGGTACAGCAGGGTCCTCTGTCCCTCTTGTGAGAGAGTCCCTTCATTCCTCTGTCTTCATAGCAGGTGTAAGGGAAAAGTGGGGCTTCGTGTGCCACTGACACCAGAAATATGGAAAATGTGAATAACTTCTAGTGGGAGGTTTTATGGATATCTGCGCCACCCTTTCTGTCCCCCTCAAGTGTGCACATAAATCACAGACACCAAATTAATAAAATAAAGGAAAAAGGCACCTTACAGAAAAAAACACTCAGGACAATGTCTGGTTAACTTAGACTATGTCAATACAATTTTACATCAACAGTTTTCATATTGCATAGCAAGACTGGCGCAGTGTGAATTTCACTGACATCTGGAAATACAGAGTGTACCCTTTTCTGTGCAAATGTTATTTTTGCACGTGCGACATGGTGCTAGGGTGATGACAGATTATTTCACTAGAGCAATCTAAATAACTCTGAAATGTCAGTGCAAAATTGCACCATTACCGGTGCAATCTCCGTATTCCTCTCCACATGATCAGTGAGCGATGCTATGATGGTAATAGTAAATGATTGGCAGGGCGCATGTAAACGCCGCAATTTTTTAGTTTCTCTGTTTTGAACATTTCTGAGGTTTCTGCATTTTAATATTTCATACTCGGTTTAGATATACTGCACTGCTATACCTCTATGACTAATTTAGAGAGGGGTTTAGATGATTGTTCTGTCTCCTGTACTTGAGGAATTTATGCAATGTCTTGTAAAATGTGCTCTAAAGAGGCTGTACACTGGACAATATATTTGCCTGCTGTGGTCATAAACTGAAAATATTCCCTGGGTGCTCAATCTGGAGGGTCTGGTAGCAGAATATGTTGGCCTAGATATTGCCTGACAAAAATATGGTGTCCCAAATATTGTGCACATAAATATCGTCTGACATAAATATTGTGGCCTAAAGTATTGTTTAAAAGAATCACCCTTTTAGAGTTAATAACAGAAAATCTAGATTCAATGGAATAATATTTGTATAAATCATGTTTAGGCCTTGGTAGTTATGTAAGCTGATATTTTATCATTGATACTTTGACACACAACAATCTGTAGATATTTACCCATTTCAATCCAGTGTTTGCATAACCTCATTAAAAGGCAGGTCCACAATGATCCTTGCATTTTCTTTGATAATGAACCCATTGCTTTGTGCAGCCGTGGAACAAAAAGCTGTACTCCATACACCTGCCATGCTATTTACTCTGCAATATGATAATCAGTCGTTGCAATATTTGCCAAGCCTTCTTTCTTTGATTAAGTAAAGACAAACATTCAGCTGCATTCTCTTTCACATTCATTGTGCTGCATTTAGGAGAATAATACTTATTGTGCTTGTTTATTTGGAACACAATTAATTCAATGCCCTTCTCTCCAGATGGAAGAGACAACCCCAATGCAGCAGGCAAAAAAAGCTATATGCTTACTGGGGATTTCCACTGAAAAAAGGAATTTTTGTTGTTTTGTAGTAGCGTGATATCACCACTAGGCGGTCTCCTAAGACTGCTGCCTTACATTGCTCTAGGGAAGTCCCTTCTGAATTCAATAACCAGACGTACTTTCAGAAGACATGGAGGGGATGTAGACTAGTGGTCAAAATGCTGACCTGCAGGCTCGATTCAGCACTACGGTGTATAGTGTGAGCAGCTAAGAAGATATCAAAGTGCAGACCTAGGGCTCCACTGGTGACAGTAGTGATGGCAGCATTAATAGAAGTGGAAGTGGTAGCAGACTGATCTCCAGTATCTAGAAGGTGAAGAGCGACTACAGTTAACCCAGCTAAAGTAAGAGGGTGGTGGGAAGGCGTACACAGGAGTGAATCTAACTATTGTGGAATGGGAAGGGAGTATCAGGAAGCATGACGCTGAAATCCATACAGTTAAAATATCTGCATAGATCAGTGGTTCACAACCTTTTGACTCCTGAGGACCCCACTGAATCTCTACTAGAAGTTGTGGGGCCCCCAGCAATTTGTATAATTTAAATTTCAAACATTAAAGCAGTAATTCACAAAAAAATACACAATCAAGTACACACCAGACAAATATTCAAATGACTAAAGAGTTAATTATTTTATATGGAAAAGTTATGCAAAAATCGAAAAATTGTAATGGGAAGGTTGGTGACTAACGTTTCAATCTTTGGTTTTGAATCCTAAGGTCGGATTCTACATTTCCCAAGCAATTTCTGTTTTTATTTTTTAGGTACATAAGATTGGAGAAAGCTTTTTTATATAAATATGTGGTGGATAAAGGACGTAAAACCACAAGGGTCTCTCATCTCTCCATAGCCTCTCTGTCACATGTAATTAAATTGCTTTATAGCACCTCTCCTACCAGTGTAGGGTGTTGGAACACTTTACAGGGGACTACAAGGTGTAGGATTCACGTTATCCACCGGTAGGCATTTTCTAAGAGTGCTTGGTCTGGAGAAGCACAAACTCAGGATTCAGAACATAACACAGTGATTAGCGCTGACTTTAATGATAAGAATGTATTTCTACACAAGCAAACCTTTTTTAGCAGCATGAGGAAACTGAAACACTAGGAAAAAACATAACTTTCTAATTTGAGCCATGCAGTTTGCATGCAGCTCTTGGATGGCAGTTCATAGCTCACTGTCCTAGATTACGATTGTAATTTATGATCAGTAACAAAAGAATCTCTGTGACAAAAGCACTAACCCACTGTTCTATGTACAAAAAATACTGTTTATTGCATGATATACGTTCTTTGCAACATGCATATTAACCACCTGTGCTACCTTAGATGTGTCAAAACTGACACTAGACCAAACTCCCATCTCTCTCCAGGAGGTTCATTATTCACCAGAGTTATTTTGACGCTTTTAGTTTTGCCGGAAAGCTGGTGGATGTACAAGGAACTTTGTAGTGCTTTTAAAACTGTTGCACAAAGGAAGTGATAAATATAAAAACACACACGTGTTTCTGTCAAGAGGCCCCAGCTGGAGAAGTGCCATCATGTCTCCCTAGGCCTACAGACCCACTCGGAATGTGTCACGAACGTCTGGGGGCTGCGTACCACAGGTTGGGAAACAATGCCATAAAGCTTACATCCGTACATCAGTCCCACCATGTAATGGGCAGGGTGTCAATTTGCAGGTTCAACGATAGCCAGGATCTTTTTCTCAGCATATAGTTGCTTTGGGTTAGCCCTCTTAACCAAGTGAGTATTTAAAGTGTTCTCTCCTCCACTTTTTCAGTCACCCCACAGGAGTATGGCACAGGTTTCAGTTTGGCAACTTATGTACATGGAGATCTTCACCACTGTGGCAGAAATCTACGCACAGAAAAGATAGGAGAGATGGAGGTCTCTGGCCAAAGGCATCAGAACTTCACCCTGCAGTATGCTAGTAGCATTACTTTGGTGCTATTTTACGCACTCCAAAATTCAGTTTGTACCCAGAAACAGTTCCAGAATTTCTAGCTGCACCCGTCTTGTGCAAGACAAAGAGAAAATATGTGCCGTGACCCATCTTCAATGGGTGATAATTCAGAGAAGTTGGCTGTAAAATCTACACCTCAGGTGTAAATGTATTAATTTAATTCAAATTGCTTTAGGAATATAATGATAGCAGCATTTTCTGCATATTACAGGTACATTATGAGCAGTGTTACTCTGTGGATTACCACACTTAATTGTGAAATCTCTATCTCAAATCTGCTGGTCACTGCTTCCAGTTTCAGTGAGATATGTCAGTGGTTTAATATCCTCCTGGACGGCCATGAGAGTGTGTGTGTTTGTGTTTGTGTGACATGCATTTCAAATACTCTAACCCTAGTATGGGGATGCTTGGAAAACTGTAACTTCAATTTTAAATCCTCCTGCACAGCTCCCAAAATAAATAGCTCACTCCCAAGAACTGCCAAGCAGTGCAAGCCCAAAGACACGCAGTAAAAAATAAATAAATAAATAAACTGTCACCCTAACATTGTACTGTTAGCTTGTCCATTGTCGCCAAGCTCTGCTGATCCCTTATCACATCCTTTTTCTTAGCTCAGCATGACGCCTTGTCCACATCTTGGACCCTTGGTCATTATTGCTAACAAGCACTTGGCTATTGAGACACTACTTTCAGTAAATCAAACATAATGATGGGGCTCACATTGTCTCATGTAACACAAACTTCTGTATTTGATTGTTCCTTCACCTCGTGTTTCTGAGACTAGATGCATTCAGTTTGATGCGTGTAAGTCTATTGCCTTAGTGGTTGCCTTAGTGAGAAAACATTCCTAATTGCATTACAAACTGTCCTAGAAGGTTGCTCTTTCACTCGGATTACAACTAAGGGAATAATTGGACTTTGGGTGCAAACACTGTTGCAGATGCACTAAGCATTTTTGCCGTCGCAATCAGCCCGAATCATAGAATCAAGCACTTTGCAACCACAAAAATGTACAAAATGAAAAATGTCTTTTGGTAATTTTGTAATTGCATTTGGTAAACTGGTAATTTGCATTTGCGATTTGATATTTGAAAGGGGTGTGTTTGTGGAGTCCCTTTTAAATATCAAATCAATTTGTATGTATGATTGTTTTGCGTCGGAATTCTTGTCACAAAACAAGCAATACTTTACCTCCAGTTTAAAAGTGGTGGTCACCAATTCACAAAGGGAAAGTGGTGGCCTGGGCACCCCTCCCCCTTTGAGAATGCTAAAAAAAAATCTCCCCCTTTGAGAATGATAAAAAAAATATTTTTAAGAACAGGCAGTGGTCCAAGGGACCACTGCCTAATGTTAAAAAATGAAACTTCAAAGTTTCATTTTTTTCTTTTTAAACATATTCTGTTTTGCTTCAGGAGAACAGGCTGTGTTTAAAAAAAAAAAAGACTGCCTTATTAAAAAGCAGTCACAGACATGGTGGTCTTCTGAACCCAGCAGGCTACCATCCCAGTGATGAGTGCGATTTCTAATGCGTCTCAAATTGTGACCTACCTCATTAATATTCATGAGTTAGGTCAATTTGTGATCTAAAAGGAATCACTATTTGGGAATAAAAATATTTAATACATTAGAAATACTGATTTCCTAATTGTGATTCAGAGATAATTGAAATTAAGAAATTGTTTTTTCAATGGATCTAACCATGGGTTCTGGCACATTCGTAGATGTACTAAAGCTACTACACCTAGTAATGCGCCAAAATCCTACGTCTTCTGAAGTGAGGTGTAACAAGGAGAAATATCTTAATTACTCCTGGTTATGTCCTATTTCCATGTGTTGTGCATTCTGCAGCACATGTGGAAAGAGGAAAATGTTTCTAAGGATTGTTTTTGTGCGGGTAGGATTTCCTGCTCTGTGTTGCTTGAATGTTTAGTAAATGTGCCCCTAATTTGGCGGTATTTTAAAAGCTGTTAATTTCACATATGCGATTTGCCCATGTGCAAACTGCATAACACAGGATATTTGCCTAAACATTTAGCTAGGTGAAGCTTGACGAGGATCTTGTTGACAAATAGCTCCAAATTCTGAGTTTCTCACCCGGTACATGGTGTGCAAAACGGAATGTATCACCATTTGCACACATTGAAATGCATTTCAGGTTGCTTAAGATGAATTACCCTCCATTCACCAACAATATCTTTCCGAGATTTTACCTATTGAAAGCCTGTAATTAGATAGCCCAGGGTACATAATTTTGCTCATGGACAAATAATATGCATGTGAGCAAATACCGACTCACTTTGAATATCATTTCAAAAGCCAATGGTAGTTTTCACCAAAATACTATTAGCTCTCCCATTGTAAAAGGGCCTTTGTGTTTGCGTGCTATGTATGGAACAAGAATTGAAAAGTGTTTGTAAACTATATCAAGTTCATTGCCAAATTCAATTTACAGAACAGTCAAACAGCTGGGAATGTATTAGCAGTTGTGGTCTGCATTTCAGACAATCTGATTGGTCGCCCAAATCCACCTTTCTATTTTGTGTTCAAATGGTGCTAAAATGTTTGGATTATCTATCAGTTAACTTCATTACTCTGAGGGGCATATTTATACTCTGTTTGCGCCGAAATTGCGTCGTTTTTTTTTACGCAATTTCGACGCAAAACTAACTCCATATTTATACTTTGGCGTTAGACGCGTCTAGCGCCAAAGTTCATGGAGTTAGCGTCATTTTTTTGTGTGAACACCTTCCTTGCGTTAATGATATGCAAGGTAGGCGTTCCCGTCTTAAAAAATGACTGCGATGCATATGCGTCGTATTTATACTCCCGGGCAAAAATGACGCCCAGGAGTGGGCGGGTCTAAAAAACCCGCATTTGTGCCGGATTTTAGCGCCTGGGTCAGGGCAGGCGTTACGGGACCTGTGGGCTCAGAATGAGCCCAGAGGTGCCCTCCCAAACCCCCAGGGACACCCCCTGCCACCCTTGCCCACCCCAGGAGGACACCCAAGGATGGAGGGACCCACCCCAGGGACATTAAGGTAAGTCCAGGTAAGTATTTTTTTTAAAAAAAATTTGTGGCATAGGGGGGCCTGATTTGTGCCCCCCTACATGCCACTATGCCCAATGACCATGCCCAGGGGACAGAGGTCCCCTGGGCATGGCCATTGGGCAAGGGGGCATGACTCCTGTCTTTGCTAAGACAGGAGTCATTTCAATGGGGGATGGGCGTCGTAAAAAAATGGAGCAAATCGGGTTGTGTCGAATTTTTTGCCTCAGCCTGACTTGCACCATTTCTGGACGCCCATACGCCATTTTCCCCCTACGCCGGCACTGCCTGGTGTACGTCGTTTTTTTTAACGCACACCAGACAGCGCCGGCGGCTAACGCCGGCTAACGTCATTCAATAAATACGGCGCCCGCATGGCGCTTCAGAATGGCGTTAGCCGGCGCTAATTTTTTTGACGCAAAACTGCGTTGGCGCAGTTTTGCGTCAAAAAGTATAAATATGGGCCTGAATCTCTCTTCCTCATTCTAATACTTACGTGAATATATACTAGCTCTGCTCAATATCCGTAACTCTCCTTTTCAAATGTTATATAATTAATTCACTATGACTCTTAGGATTGCAAGTATCTCAAAACTAAAAGCAGCTGCTAATTGGAGGTAATCACGCTAACATTTGGTTGTAAACTATCAAATTCTTTAAACTAAGCAAATATTCAATTTTTTCATTGCAGAAGGATCTTTACTTGGGGACCTCATAGCCTTAATTGTCACCCATGGTACTGTAATGGTGGCTGAGGAAAGATCATGATCAAAATCATCCTGAAGAAATTGAAAAATGTATTTTGAAGCCCAATTTATTGGTGACAACTCTTTTGAATCACACCATTTACAAAAAGAGGACCTATGATGTTCATAGACTTTCCTCAAGGCCTGAATCTGCATGAACACTAGCAAAGAGAGACTTAAGTTAATAAGCCCCTCTGAACATTCATATAAAAAATATCAGAAGAGACATTGAAACGTCTGTGAACTCAGGATGATGTAGAGATATGATATCACTGGGATCATCCATTCCTTTGCTGAAGGCTACAAGATCTCCAGAAAAGACCGCACCAACCAGGTAGGAGGAGGTATCGCCATCGTCTTCAAAGACTCCACAAGCGTCACCACCTCCACTGAAGACACCCCTCTCGCCGCTGAACACCTGCATTTTCAGATTCGCACCGATCCGAGGACCACCCTCAGAGGATCCCTCGTCTACCGTCCTCCCGGGCCACGCGCCCCTTTCAGCGACGCCATCGCCGACTTCATCTCCCCGCACGCCCTCGCCTCGCCGGACTACATCCTCCTAGGTGACCTCAACTTCCATCTGGAACAAAACAACGACCCCAACACCACCACCCTGCTCGACAACCTCGCCAACCTCGGCCTCAAACAACTGGTGAACACCGCCACCCACATCGCCGGACACACGCTTGACCCCATCTTCTCCGCCAGCAAACACGTCTTCTTCAGCCACGCCTCCGCCCTACACTGGACCGACCACAGCTGCGTCCACTTCACATTCCGACGCGAGACCCGCCACCTCCGCACCCAACCCATCCCTCGTCGACAGTGGAACAAGATCCCCGAAGAGCAACTCTTCTCCGCACTCGCCGCCAACCAACCCACCCTCACCACCGACCCCAACGACGCAGCCCTCAACCTCACAAACTGGATCTCCAACTGCGCAGACATCCTTGCTCCCCTCAAACGCACGCATCGACAGACCAACACCAAAAAACCTCTCTGGTTCTCTGACACCCTCAAAGAATCAAAGAAAACTTGTCGCGCCCTTGAGAAAGCCTGGCGCAAGGACCGCACCGCTGACAACATGACCGCCCTCAAGAACGCTACCCGCGAACACCACCACCTGATCCGCGCTGCCAAAAGGAACTTTTTCACCGACAGACTGGACAAAAACAGACACAACAGCAGAGAACTCTTCAGCACCGTCAAGGAGTTCTCCAACCCCAGCGCCAACGCCAATGCCGTCACGCCCTCATAGGATCTGTGCGAATCCCTCGCCACTTTCTTCCATCGCAAGATTAGCGACCTCCACGACAGCTTCGGACACCAGACCCATCCATACACCACCGAACCGGCATCCACGGCCATCACCCTCAACAACTGGTCCCACATCAACACGGAAGAAACCAAATCCATCATGAACTCTATCCACTCCGGCGCCCCTTCGGACCCCTGCCCGCACTTCATCTTTAACAAAGCCGACGACATCATCGCCCCGCACCTCCAGACCGTCATCAACTCTTCTTTTTCTTCTGCTACCTTCCCCGAATGCTGGAAACACGCCGAAGTCAACGCCCTACTAAAGAAACCTACGGCTGACCCGAGCGACCTAAAAAACTTCCGCCCCATCTCTCTTCTGCCTTTCCCAGCCAAAGTAATAGAGAAGACTGTCAACAAACAGCTGACCACCTTCCTGGAAGACAACAACCTGCTCGACCCCTCACAAACCGGATTCCGAACCAACCACAGCACTGAAACGGCCCTCATCTCAGTCACTGACGACATCAGAACCCTGATGGACAACGGTGAAACAGTCGCCCTCATTCTGCTCGACCTCTCGGCTGCCTTTGACACCGTCTGTCACCGCACCCTAATCACCCGCCTCCGCTCCATCGGGATCCAAGGCCAAGCCCTGGACTGGATCGCCTCCTTCCTCTCAAACCGTTCCCAAAGAGTTTACCTCCCTCTGTTTCGCTCAGAACCCACCGAGATCATCTGCGGCGTACCCCAAGGCTCATCACTCAGCCCGACACTCTTCAATGTCTACATGAGCCCCCTCGCCAACATCGTACCCAAGCACGACATCATCATCACCTCCTACGCCGACGACACCCAACTTATACTCTCCCTCACCAAGGACCCCGCCAGCGCCAAGACCAACCTACAAGAGGGTATGAAGGACGTCGCAGATTGGATGAGGCTCAGCCGCCTAAAACTGAACTCTGAAAAAACGGAAGTCCTCATCCTCGGCAACACCCCGTCCGCCTGGGACGACTCCTGGTGGCCCACGGCCCTCGGCACCGCACCGACCCCCACAGACCACGCCCGCAACCTCGGCTTCATCTTGGACCCTCTTCTCACCATGACCAAGCAAGTCAACGCCGTGTCCTGCGCCTGCTTCCTCACCCTCCGCATGCTCCGCAATATCTTCCGCTGGATCCCCGCCGACACCAGAAAAACCATGACCCACACCCTCGTCACAAGCCGCCTGGACTACGGCAACACCCTCTACGCCGGGACCACAGCCAAACTCCAAAATCGCCTGCAACGCATTCAAAACGCCTCGGCCCGCCTCATCCTCAACATACCCCGCAGCAGCCACATCTCCGCACACCTGAGACACCTGCATTGGCTCCCTGTCAGCAAAAGGATCACCTTCCGACTTCTCACCCACGCACACAAAGCCCTCTACGACAAGAGACCGGAATACCTCAACAGACACCTCAGCTTCTACGTCCCCACCCGCCTCCTCCGCTCCTCTGGCCTCGCACTCGCTGCTGTCCCTCGCATCCGCCGCTCCATGGCGGGTGGGAGATCTTTCTCCTTCCTGGCGGCCAAGACCTGGAACTTCCTCCCCACCAGCCTCAGGACCACCCAGGACCACTCCGCTTTCCGGAGACTCCTAAAGACCTGGCTGTTCGAACAGCGATAACCCCCCCCTTTTCCCCTAGCGCCTTGAGACCCGCACGGGTGAGTAGCGCGCTTTATAAATGTTAATGATTTGATTTGATTTGATTTGATTTGCTGTAGATAGTTTGCTTAGGAAAGGAAACCAATTCTTCCTGGGCCAGTAACAAAGGATTACTATTATCCGAGCCTTGTCTCTGTAAATCTGCCAAACAATTCTTGAGGATAAATTTAAATCAGAGGGAGCGCACATAATACTGCATCCAACTATGGCTTCAGCACAACATCTATTCCAATTGCTGTTCTTCACAAATATTGAGAAAAAGCAAGAAAGAAGATTGTTTGAAGACTCACATGTAGGTCTACCAATTAAGAAGCAAATTCCAAACATGCTTTTTTTCTTTTTGCTTATGTGCACCGTGCATGCTATGTGGGGTCGCGAGCAGAAGTATGGAGACATAGATACGTATCAGCAAAGCACTTACAGTGCATAATACTATTGAAACTTGGAGACTCCATTTCAGGGATATTAAATTAGACGTTGTGCCAAATTGGGACCTTGTTGAAACAAATTTTGAGGAAAATATGTGTTGTGTTCTTGGGATTTAGGATGTACCTATGAACGTAAATAAGCCTTGAGAAAGTCCTGGAAAGGGACGAAACACCTGTCGGCTGAAGTCTACATCCATTGTTTGAAAATTTACAAAGATTGAGCGTTTGAGATCTACAACCACTTTTCAATTAGATTCTATATGAATTGTTATTTGTTCTCTTAATTGTTTATAATTATGTATTTGTATGAGATCATATATTTATGAATGTGAATATTTATAAACAATTCTGTTATATAAGCTATGAGTGTGAATATTTACAGTACTTTTGTAAATAGAATTAATAATGATAAAAATAACCTTCAAATTATACACCCTTATGGTTATGTACTGACTTTTCTTTTTCATTTATCTCCTTCTGTATCTGTGCACTTTATGTAATGACCCATGCGGTTATAACAAATACTATTCCACAGTTTGATGTTAATTAATTGAGTTATGGTGTGCTCCACTGTTTCTTTCTTTTGTGATTAACTGGTTTGATCGTCCAATTCCACTTTGTACATGTTGGCAACGGATGTATTATAGTGTATGAAACCGAAAATACATATAATTTGAATTGAGAAAACTGGAGGGATGTGCAGCTAATCCACGTTATAATCCAAAATACTCAGAATCTATTATAAGTATCATGTCCATCAAATTTGGAACACTGCGGTGTCTGATTTTTATCAGATCTGATGATTATCACATCCAGCAGGGCCTACTCATACTCAGGGCCTTGGAGTGACTGCTTTCACTTTTTCTTGCCCCTGATATAAACCGCTCTTATGGTTGAGGATGAATTTCTGCCCATGATAGAATCTGAAAAGTTAAATAGTTTAGAGAGTTGAACTGCTTCCCAAACTAACAATTCAGATTGGACTTTTCAGTTGTGTTGTCTAAATGGGATCACTGTATGTGAAGTTCTAACAGCTGACTTGCTTCCCATATGGCCATCAACTTAACCTTTAATTGAAGGAGCAGGTCATCTAACTGATTGACCATAACCCTTGAGTAGCGAGTCCCTGATCATGGCTCCCCAGCCCTTTTCACTGGCATCTGAGGTTATAATGATTGGAGTCTGAAGAGACAGAGCAATCCCTGCAGCCTGATTGTTTGGAATTATTCACCAACGCAGAAGACAGCTTTCATACACAGGAATGATTTAATCAAAATCCATTAAAGCTTGATCCCCAAAACGCAGAACATGTTTCACCAAGGTAAATGCATGTGCATGAAACAACTAATACACATGGGCCCATATTTTTACTTTTTGACGCACAACTGCGCCAACGCAGTTGTGCGTAAAAATTTTTACCGCCGGCTAACGCCATTCCAAAGCACCATGCGGGCGCCTTATTTATTGAATGACGTTAGCTGGCGCTGCGGACTGGTGTGCGTCAAAAAAAATGACTCACACCAGGCAGCGCCGGCGTAGGGGAAATTGGAGGTTGGGCGTCAAAAAATGGGACTTATGTCCCCTGGGCATGGTCATTGGGCATAGTGGCATGTAGGGGGGCCCAAATCAGGCCCCCCCATGCCACAAAAAAAAACGAAAAAAAATACTTACCCCAACTTACCTCAACCTCCCTGGGATGGGTCCCTCCATCCTTGGGTGTCCTCCTGGGGTGGGCAAGGGGGGCAGGGGGTGTCCCTGGGGGCATGGGAGAGCACCTCTGGGCTCCTTCTGAGCCCACAGGTCCCTTAACGCCTGCCCTGACCCAGGCGTTAAAAAGCGGCACCCATCAGGCTGGGCGCCGTTTTTTAAGGCCTGCCCCCTCCTGTGCGTCAAAATGACGTCAGAGTATAAATATGGGGCACAGGTCTTAAAGTCATTTTTTGGAAGGGAACGCCTACCTTGCATATAATTAACGCAAGGCTGGTTCCCCTTCCAAAAAATGACGCACATGGTGGAACTTTGACGTCCGCGGGGTCGGACGTCAAAGTATAAATATGGGGCAGGGTTTGCGCCGATTGTGCGTCAAACATTTTGACGCACATTTGGCGCAAACAGAGTATAAATATGCCCCATGGTGCTTAAAAGGAAACACAAACAACAAAGGAAAGCTCATATTAGTACCATTATGGCATGGCTTCTATATTAAACACCAGGTACTTGTAATGACCTTGCTTGATTGAAACACACAGATATGCATCATGAAGATCTATTGATTTTAAAATCTCCGCCTGTACTAATTTAAATACAAGTACACCCTACAGCTGATAATAGCATACAATAATAATATGAATTTTACATAACATAGCCAGCAAATTTTCAATCTAGTACATTATTTGATGTCGTACAGTGTACAACTTAAACATTACGAACGTATTCAACTAACCAGCCTGCACTCGACTTTCCCTTCACATCATCAAATTGCCTTCTCGACCTGTACACCGGAGGCAAACTGAAAGCGCAGTCATTTATCTACCAGTTTCAACAGACCCCCAATATCTTTTCCATTTTGACTCAAACTCCATCAAGCAACCAAGATTGCAATGTGCTAAGAGCATCAAGATAACAATTCAGCACTCCACTGGTTCAAGGGGACCTAGATTCAGGTGGGTCAGACACATACCATTAGATCTTTGGCTAATCATTCTTCAAAACATAGTTTTTTAACATACATCTCTTGTGATGTAGCCCATTTCACCTTGTCTTTTATCCACTCTTCATTGAAAGGAAGGCTACTGCTGAGCAACTCAATAGCTATGCTTCTTTTAGCCAAAATAAGGCTGAGTAGTATGACGTTTCTGGTCAGTTGTTTACTTTTTATCCAGGACAAGGCCCAGCAAGCATTGTTTCATCGAGAGAGAAATGGTGCAACCTGTAGCCCTGTTTAGGTTATGTAACATCTCCAACGAGAAACCTTTTATCATAGGGCAATTCCATGCGTTATGGCAGATGTCAGCCTCTTCTCCAAGGCATCTGGGGCATCTCGAGGTGCATTTGGGGTATATTTAATGTAGTTTTATTGGGGTTGCATACATTGGGGGTCATTACGACTTCGGTGGACGGTTCTCACCATCCGCTGAAGTCCCTCGGTCAGGTTGGCACCAGTGCGGCCGCCTTCCCGTGGGCCCAATTAAGAGTTCCCTGATGGGTCAGCAGGCGGAAATAGTGTTTCCACCCGCTGGCCCAGCAGGAACGGGCGAAAACACTGACGCCGGCTTATAATTGAGCCGGCGGCAATGCTGTAGTGAGGAGGGTGCACCAGCACCCGTTGCGATGTTCACTGTCTGCTAACATCACGATGGGGCTGGCCAGGGGGGTCCCTGCGCTGCGAATGCCAAGTGCAAGGGCCATGCACGGGCCCCTCTGGGGCACCCTGCACCCTGTCTCCGCCAGCCTTTTCATGGCGGTGCTACTCCTGTGGAGGGAAACTGGCGTTGCTGGCGGTCTGACCGCGGCACGAGCGACGCAATCATAATGTGGTGGCCAGACCATAGCCAAAGGGGTCGGACCACCGCTTTGGTGGTGGTCAGACCGCCACCGCAATCCTGGCGATCTGAAGATAGCAGGTTCATAAGCAGGTCAATCATGTGTACATAAGTGTATTATATAAGCTTTAATCAATGCTTGTTTTACTCCTGGTTACATTTGACACCATTCTTGGTCTGTAAATGGTTAATCTAGAGCATCTTCCCATCACTCTTGTGCTTTTAATATTAATAGCCTCATGAATTTATCTGAATAAAGTTCTTTGTAAGTGAATTATTAATTATCGACACCCAGCATGTGGCAACAACATAACCAAGGACTGCCTGGGGACTAGAGCTTCAGGAAAGGTTGGGCATATTTCTCTGGCAGTGTCTGAAAGCTTGAGTGAGAGTAGAATGTACTGTAGAGTGTTCCTTTTAAATTATATCATCTTTACAGACTAGTTCACATTTTTCAGATCAATCATCTGTCTGTTGTGTCTGATTTATTGATCAGAAGGATAACAGTTTGATAACATACCAATATTTATATGTTCCTGGTCAAAGCTATGAGTCTGTCTTTGTCAAGGGCCAGAACCTGAAGGAAGTGTTGTGTAACCCCTTGATACAACTTGCAGTACCCAACTGTCTGTTACTGAAGATTTTCATGCATCTTTAAAACAAAGCAAGCATCTTACCAGACCTTAATTCCAACAGATCCTGGCACAGCGTGGAACATTTCTGCGTATCCCTCTTGGGTCCTACGCTTTAGCTACTGAAGACTGATTTACCATAGGTTGAAAACGGGATCCCTATTCTGATGGGATTGTTCATATGGTATTCTGTCTTTCTTACAAAACGTCGACCGATATTCAAAGGGTTGAATAGGTTTCTGCTTTTTGAATGGTCAATAGGCTATTGACTCAAGTTCTTCCCCAAACAACTTTATACCTGAAAAAGACATTCTCAATAGGCATGTTTTTCCAGGTGCTTTCTTCTTTCAAGCACTCAAATGTAGATGACATCTAGCTGCAACTATGCCACTTGAGGATATTGCTGTTATCATACATTTTATCTGAATAATAGTTTCCTTGAACTGCCATTTTGGCAAAAAATGTAGGGCAATCTCCACCCAACCACCACAAACAACCAAAGACAGAGAGAGAAATTCTCTAATTGAGGCTGGATGCTCATTCATATACAACATATATTTCTGTTCTCATTGAAAGACCAAACCTAGCATCAGCTCTCTTCAATGCGCATTCTGTGTTTACATCTACTGGGTCTGATACCCCAGCATCATTTGCTACTGTAGATGTCTGCCCGGTTAGAAAAAAAGGATGAATATCAAAGGGTATTGTACCTTTAAATTCGATAAAGGTGATCCATAAACTTTAGAATTGAAGACCGGCCAGGATCCTTCCATCCCCTCTTCAACAGGTTTTGTATTGCCTCATTAATAGGGTGCTTTGGATAATTTTATCTATGAAGTTGTCTCAATCATTAACCACTTGGTCCTGGTTGTTCCCCATCTTGGAGTAAATTAAGATTACGGAACAAGCAGCATAAGACTACCACCTGGAAAGCTTTCTTCTGAACATACGTCTCTTTAGGAAAGAGCTCTTCATCATCATTATTAGGTGATAGCCATGATAAACTTACTGATGAAGAAGAAGAAACCTTGAACTGTGAGTCGCCTAAGAGAAACAGGGAAATCATCAAGGACACCATTGAAAACTTCCTCTCCTCTGTTTCTCTCCTTTGTCTTTAAAAAGTAGGTAACTTTTATCAAAATTCATTACAGGAAGATATTTAAGTGAATTATAAATAATGGTTTGGAAATATTATTTTTTATCTAGGGAAGTATTCCTAACCATAGATGTTTTTCAAATATGGCCAGACAGATACACATTAACTGTGCCAATCTGTTTCACCAACTACTTCTAGTAAGCAAAGAATTATATATCACTTTGTACTTAATTTAATGCCCAAAGACATTAAAATAAGGAAGGTCCCTGCAGTACCACTTATTTAACTGTTAAAATGTGTAATCAAATTTGCCACAGCCCCCCCTCCTGTGAGTGTGGGCTCTGGACCACCAACATCATTACCTTTAGGGTAAAGTAGGCTTTAGCACTGCTACAAAGTAAAAGAATGAATTTGTGAATGACTCTGCAATGTGCTAACACCAATGCACAATAAATTTAGGAAATATAAATACACAGGGGCTCATTACTTCCCTGGCTGTCTTCAGACTGCCAGGGTGGTGGTCTGACCGCTGCCAAAGCAGTGGTCCGACTGCTTTGGTGGCGGTCTGACTGTCACATTATGACCGTTGTGCTCGTGCCTCGGTGGGACCGCCAGCACCGTCAATTCTCCTCAACAGGAGGGACTTGCGGTCCTGGCGGTCCTGGCGGTCCTAATCTGCCAGGTCAGCGCTACAACCAGTGCCGCCCGGGGGATTACGACCCACCCTCTCTGCTAGCTTTTACATAGCGGTAGCACTGCCATGTAAAAGCTGGTGGAGACAGGGTGCAGAGTGCAGGGGCCCCCTGGTCAGCCCCGTCGCGGTGTTCACTGTCTGCACCCTACGCACTACAACATTGCCACCAGCTCTATTATTTTGTTGGCTGCTCGCCGCTGACCCAGCAGGGAATTCTTAATGGGGCCTGTGGGAAGGCAGCCGCACTGGCGGCAACCTGACTGCGGGACTTTGGCGGATGGTGAAAATCGTAATGGGGCCCATAGTATTTATTTAAAAAAGTTACATCACCTGAGTTGCACTCCAGCAGTGTCTCTCTTAAATAAAACTAAAAGTAAAAGTGCAGTGCACACAACAAAGTACAAGATGTGCAAGGATGAATTGAAAGTTTTTTTTTATGTAGAGGTGGAAAGTTCTAGGAGAACCATAGAGAGAGGATGATAAAAAGCGTGGTTTGGGGAGTATGAAATAATGAGTTAAAACTGATGTTCATATACATTAGAAATGGTACTTGGAAGAAGATGAGGAGGTAATGTTATTTTCAGCTGACAAGTCTTCAAATTATTTTTATAAACACAAGGCCCGAAGGTGCTGCAAAAATCTGTTAGAATGGAAATACCAAAAGCCAAACTCTAAATGTCATGTTCCTACGGCTTGTGACAAGTGACAACTAATAAGGAAGGCTCATTTACTGCTACTATATGTCATGGACCATCCTCTGAAGACTGAAGGTGCTTTCTTGTGGCAAAGAAATGGCATTTTGGTTAGCACAAATCAGGCTTATGTGTGCTCACACGCACACTCACACGTACAAATGTGCACTTAAAAAGAACATTGCTGTTTTTCACTTAGTGGTCTAAGGTGCAAAGAAAACTATGGGAACTGTGATGTAGGTTGCAAAACTGTGGGAGCGAGGGGGGTGATGACAATGGGGCAGGGCCACCCTGCGCAGTGTGGATAGTAAGAGCTATGCACCACCCAATAGCTGTAAAAAAAACAAAAAAAACTACATGTTCCGGAATGCAAAGCGCTGTGAACAAAAAAAACAAAAACACTAAGGTGTCACCGATGACATTGGTTTTTCATTTTGCATATGAAACACACGGTCACATTTTTTGAAACAGAGAGATTAAAGTTTTAGAAGTAATCAAAGGTGATTCAAAGAAGTGGGGGAAATCGGAGATTGCCTTTCAAGCACAGGTACAGTCATGAAAATGATAATATTAAAACATTTTCACTCATATGGGACAAAGAGGCTTGCTAGCAAGCTGTATTGCCCAGCCCAATGAGAGCTCCCAGAAGCTTGTTTTCATTTTATGATCATTATTTGATGAGCACAGATACAGCGCATTAGGTCTGGCAGGACAGTTTGGCTCCCTGAATTGCCTATTGTTACTAATTCTCCACCCAGAGGAGGATATCTCGCTCACTTAATTATATTGGCCGATGGGTGTATCATTTCTCCTTCTAGGAAGTGCGTCCATTGTACTATACGAGGGACAAACTTACATCTGGAATGTACTCCCCATCATCACACTCTACATTCAATTCATTATACCCTATAATCAATGCCACTGGGAGTATGTGATTATGCGGCTGTGCCATTTTCTGCATTATTATGGATTTTATGCATTTGCCACATAGTCTGTCATCTGCTGCATACTATTCAGATTTTAACAAAAAATGTGTTTCGAACTCAGACGAAGGGTAAGTTCAAAAAATGAGGTGACGCGTTGCTGAAGAGTGGAAGGTACTTCACAAAGGTTAGTTGGTCTCCTTTCAGTGGCTTACTGCCATATTTGGTTGTTAAACTGGAACTAATGAATTGAAGCTGCCCACACAGTGGTAATATGTATAACTGGCCAACTAGTAAAGTAACACTATCAGAGTGTGCTCCATTATGCCGCATAAAGTGACTTCTTTTTGGTGCGTTATTTAGTGATCTCTGCCACATAATGTGGTACTCCCATGTCGCATTATCGCAGCGGCCCGCCTATGCAGAGGATTTTCATTTTTCCTTCCATATTCTAAGCACTGACAAAGTTAATAAGTCTTGCTGTTGACTAAGATAAACTGCAGTTGTGAACTTGTGAACACATGCAACCAGCATTTGCGCATGTCTGCATACTTTAGCAGATTAAAACCAAACATATTGGCTTTGCCAATGCTTATACTTCCATACGCAGTGCAGGTAACAAGGACATAGTTTGCAAAAATCATATAAAAATACATTTTGCACATTATTCGTTAGAAAGCACCAAAAAGTATAAAAACAAATGGGAAAACAAATGACCCAATAGCACACAAACGGTATTTGTACCTGTTATAAATATGCAATATGGAATGATACCAAAAGTATCCAAAACACACTGCATAAGAGAGAATGTGTGGTTCCAATACCACATTCTGTGTTATATGTGTTATAGTTATAATACAGACTGAGTGCAGGCACTTTTCAGAAGTTAGAGACCAGGCCATTATTATGAGGATGATGGAGATGGTTGAATATATGTAAGCAAGGTCAATGATTGGGGTGGTTTGAGTGTGGTGATGGACATAAAGAAGGGTATTACTCAATTAGAATTCAACTGGGCTCTCTGTTTGACATCATGGGCCAGATTACATGCACTGTATTGATGAGTGACCACATTAAACCTCTTTTTTACTTATAGACCAGTGGACAATGTCATTTTCAGTGGTGCAAATATTCCTAAAATGGTGGCTCAGTCAAAATGTCAAAATGCGCTGCTCTATCAGGAATAAAACGTGTAGCACTTTTGATGTAGCATTAACTTTTCTTAGCGCTTCATACTTTATCTGCCTTTTCTATAACAACAATGTAATCTTCCAATCCTCTTTTAAAAATACAGGAGGAAAATCGTATTCTATCATGACTTTTTTGTTTTATACGTGTATAAATAACTGACTGCAGGAAGCAACTCTTACAAGCAAAAGCTACTGATGATGCTTTTTCAATATTATATCAGGAATAAAAATCACATTTGCTTTTTATTTTTTAAAGATGTTCAAACACTTGTTTATGTTTGCAGGGTTCTCATTTTAAACTAAAATATTTGAAATTTGAATGTATTTGACTATTCTTCAACTTCAACCGGTAGTGCATACCATGAGCATGCATAGCAGGCAAAGTTCCTAATTCTCGGCTGAAGGCAGTGCAAAAGTCCTGCAAAATAGATTTTATCAGCAATGCATATGCGCTCTGAACTGTTCTGTTTTTATTTATTGTGAGGTCTTTATGTAGCACATACTAGTACCCAAGTGTGCACCCTAAATATAAAAGTCAAAATAGTAATGGTACTAGCTATCAAAGACAGAATAATATTACAGGCTTAGAATACTGCATAAATTATGCAAAAAGAAGCAGGGAACACTATGTAGTTCCCATATTTTAGGTGGAGAGCAGGTCCTTAACTGGAGCACTCTACAACACCACCACACTCTAAAACTGCTACCCCTCAAATGTTTGTTTTTCAAACAGTTTTGTAAGCATAGGATTAGCATAGTCCCATCCATGCTGAGTTAAAACAGTGAAAAAGTCTTTAATGAGAGCAAAATGCATGTGTCAGAGACTGCTTTTATTTATTCCAGATTGTCTTGGGTGATATTTTACCAATTCAAAGCTGAATATTGTGCCTGGAGTAGTAAAGGGCTATTGTATTTTTTCAGGTTGGCAAGGATGGCACTAGCTAATGCATGCTTAAAGATTTTGCTTCTAAAATGGCAAAATACTTTGTTATTTTTCTAGCTCGGTGTTGATGACACTGCAATTGTAAAGTTTTGAAGAGTGCTTTGGTGGCCCCTCCTCCCCTTCAAGAACAAGGACACTGGCTACTTAATAAGAAAGAGTCTGCCTTTTTTATACCAAGCCATCAGTTCAGTTTTAACATTACATTTTTTTACCCAAGATAATGATTTTTAATTAATTAGTGCTATTTAGTTTTGGGATTGTTGATTATTTTGGGGGGTTTTCATTAGATAATTTAATACACTATATTTTAAAAATTGTATAATATTTTGGGGGAATATTATAATTTTAAAATTAAAAATGTAATTATATTATTTATTGTTTTGGATTTTATAGTGGTTTAGATGGGCAGTTCATTATTTTGTTTTATTTTTTTAACTGTTTACATTTTAATTCAATTTATGTTTTTATTGTTTTTAAATGCTATTTACTCTTTGGGTTGGAGGGTTTAGAGGATTATTTGATAGCGTACTGAAGTGCATTATTGAAATACTAAAAAATTATTATTTTTTTTATTTATTTTTTTGCTTTTAGCTTTTTATAAGGGTTGTGTGATATATGTTGCACTGTTATTCATTTTTAGAGTGCAGAAATGGATATCGCACTAGTTTTCTGATTCATTTTTAGAATGGATTGATATTTATTGTGCCTGATTATTGATTCGTTTTTAGGGAACTGGTGTGAGTATTGCACTGGGTTACTGATTAGTTTGCAGGGTGCAGGTGTGGGTATTGCACTGGATTATTAATTTGTTTTTAGAGCAGAGGGATGGATGCCAATAACACTAATTAGTAAACCAGCACAACACCCACCGCAGTACCCTAAAAACGAATCATAACCACACAGAATAACTCACGGGCTTTCAGACACAGCAGCATCTAGTACATTTCCAATAATTTAGAATTTTCCAGGATTTACCAACATAACCAAAAGACAACCTGTTTTATTTCAAATATCCAGCTAATAGCCCTGCTATTAGAAATAGGTTCAAGAAAACTCAGTAGAGAATAACAATTAAACTCGGCTTTAACACAACTGTATTTGATTGCCTGTAAACATGTCTAACAAAGGCACTAATTGGAAACAAGCTTCCATTAGAAAGAAACAGATATACTGGAAAACAAAGAAAATCAATGGAAAACCTGCTAGCAAATATGCAAGGGGTGCACCACACTATCACCCCGGAGCCAATTAACACATTTATAGGGGTTGCACAATTACAAATAAGGCAAGTTTTAAAAATACTCCATGGGAGAAGCAAAACCGAATACTCAATTTTAGATGTTCACATATAATTGTCAATCAGGAGCACTTCTTGAAAACGAAATACTGTTTCCAAGAAATATTAGTTCTAATACAGAAAATAAACTTTACAAACAGATGTCAAAGGCGAGCTACTTTTTAAAATCCTCCACTAAGAAGTTCTTACTAGTTTGGTATGTGGCCTTCTCTTAACCCCTGTAACACTGTTCTGAATTTCCATCAACTGAAGTCAGAGTCTTTAGTCAAGTATGGCATCAGGCTGCTTGTCCTTTCAGTTGTCCATGGCTGCCAGTCCCAGTGTCTGAATCCAACAACCACACTATCTCCCTTGTGCATGAGTTTTTAAATGAGGGTGGAAGTTCTAGAAGTCAGATGCCCCTGGCCAATCGTAGAATGCCACATAACCCCTTTACACCTGTCCCAACCCACCTGCACAGAATGCTGGGCTAATCCAAGATGGCGCCATAAAGAAGCCACTTCTCACATTTCCCCTGGAGGCCTTAGCTGCGCCCCTAGCTGACAACACTGCCAGGAACCTTGCCACCAAAACTTCTAAGGGAAGCCCCCTCCTGTATTGGCTCCAGAGGTCTGGTTTTCCCTCCTTTGTTCAGTGACCCTGGGCTGTCCTAGTATGAGTACAGTGTATTAGCTAATTTACAGATGCAGATTTTCTTCCTCACCCCTTCCCCCTTTGAAGCTGAGGGAAGCTAGGTTAATTACTCCTTTTATATGTGGAGGCCGTTGTTCCTTTTGCTGGAGAACAGTTTAATTAACTTGGCCTGGTAGGGTTACAAAAGGCCTGGAATCTGATCCTGAACTGAGCCAGAGAAATACGAAAATTCTGGATGACCGATAAGGTGTACATGTGTGATCTTGGGACCTGTGTAGTCAAAATGGGTGCGTATGTTCACCACAGTTTTATACCTCGTTGAATTTGTAGGTCTAAGAGGAACAAAACTCCACTCTAAGGCAGGTTTCCCCCTAAGTGTACAATATAATGTCACTGTAAACAAAACAGTAAACCATACTAACAAATATTATAAGGCCTATCTCAGGTCAACATCTAAACTTGCAGAGTCCCCTCTGCGTGAGGCTACCTGTGCGCAGTTACCCGGCTGCGCATGACGGCAGTCTCATATGTGCAGCCTGCACACATGTGCACATGTGTGTGTACACGTGTTTACATGTAAGCAGCCAAGTGCCCCTTGCCCTTGGTGCGTGTCAGTAGCCTTATCTTTAAAGAACACCTCTGCACGTCTCATCCTGGACATCCCCACCACAACCACATCACAGCCCACCTGCGAGACCTGCACTGGCTCCCCGTCAACAAGAGAATCACTTTAAAACTCCTCACCCATGCTCACAAGGCACTACACAACACCGGACAAGAATACCTCAACAGACGGCTCTCCTTCTACACCCTGACCCAACAGCTTCGCTCCGCTGACCTTGCCCTCGCCACCATCCCACGCATCCACAGAACGACCACCGGTGGCATATCGTTCTTCCACCTCGCCGCCAAGATGTGGAACACTCTTCCCACCCACCTACGAGAGACACAGGACCTACTTCCCTTCAGGAGACTCCTCAAGACCTTGCTGTTCGATCAGTGGCAGCCCCGCCCAATCAGCACCTTGAGACCCTCACAGGTGAGTAGTGTTCTTTACAAATGCTTTGATTGAGTGATTGATTGATTAAAGGTGGACACTGGTGGTAAATGTGCGCAGTCTATCTACAGTGTGATTACAGTGGGTGAGACACATGTAGTGAGACTCACCCACAGTAAAACAGTCCAAAACTGGGTGATAAAAAAAAAGCAAAGAAATTCAGGGCGTACTAAATTGGCAGAACCTAATTGCAACAGAAAGGATTTACAAACAAAAGTTTTGATTAGATTTGGTTTGTTGTCCGTTTACACAGCATCTGTATAGCAAATTTAGAACTGTAGATCAGACCAGGGCCAAATGTCCCATATGCAAAGTAATCTCACACAATTGCCAATGAGTTTTTTTTTTTAAATGTGTGCAATTGTTTTTTTGTTGTTTTGCAACTACGCAGTGTAATTTTCTCCAATGAGAGACTGGTTCGAGTGAAAATGTCTTGATGAGACTCTAAAACAATCTGTGATGTGAGTTTTAGGTATATAATTTTCATGCAAAATAACAGCCGGTAAATTTTGCACAATAAGCAGACAACTATGCATATCTTGCGAAGGGGCAGTTCCTCAATTTTTCCTACCCACTCATGTTGCCTAGCTTGACCCATAGGCCACTCTTTTTGTGTTAATGGTGTGTATCAGTTTTTGGAACCTTGGGGTTGGCCTGCTCTACATCAGTAAAAGAGAAAAGACCCTCATAAGGCTGTTGATCACTCTGTATTCTAAAACTTTACTGACAGAGTGTCTTGCCTACTCGCAAAGGCACATCTCAGACTTATTTTTTTTTATAACCACATTTTATTGTTTTCAGAGAATTATGGCAACAACAGTTTAGCACAGGTACAACCGAACAATTCAATTGTGGTACATTTACTATGTACATGTTTTCCTTTTCCTTTCGGGGGAAGGCATAGATAGTTCCTTGATCACGTTCGGTGAGGAGGAGGAGGGTGGTTCGATCTAGTCTATGACAGTGTTTCGAGCCATGGTCCCCATATTTGTTCATATTTCCGGGGACATCCTCTCGATTCATATATTTGTTTCTCTTGGATTGCGCACCAGTCTACTCCCTTTCTCCATTTCTGCAGGGATGGGCCGGTAGGCGAAGTCCACGCCGCGGCTATGTCTCTTTTGGCTACCAGCAGAGCCGTTCCGATGAACGCTCGATTGGTTCGTGATCTTAATCTCTCCTCCATGATTCCTAGTAACACCATGGAGGCGGAGAGTTGGAGTTTTGTTCCTATTGTCTTGTTTAGTTCGTTTAGCACTTTTTCCCAGTAGATCTGCAATGTCGGACAAGACCAGACCATATGGAAGAAGTCTGCGTGTTCCATGTCGCAGCGGGGCAGCGGCTGTTCGGCCATATTCCCGCCTGTGAAAGCCTTTTGGGCGCCAAGTATGCTTTGTGTAGGTAGTAAAATTGTATGGTACGTAGTTTTGCTGATATGGCTAGGGTTTTTGGGGCTTCTAAAGCTTCTGCCCATTCCGAGTCCTCTAAAGCTCAGGTCCAGGTCTCCCACCCCGTCCTCATTGAGCTCGCGTCTCCTGGTGTATTGTTAATCAACATTCTATATAGTTGTGATATCCCTTTCCCTCCCATGTTTCCCATTAAAGTTTTCTCTTCAAGGGGGTTAAATTCCGGTAGTGGGTTTTTGGGGAGCTGCGTTCCTATGGCATGTCTGAGTTGAAGGTATTTAAAAAATTGTGTTCGGGATAGTTGGAACTCTGTCTGTAGTTCCTGAAAGGATTTAAGTGTTTCTCCCTTCCATATGTCTCCCACCAGTGAAATCCCTAGTTTATCCCATTCTGTAAATCCCTCCAGTGTGGCGGTGGCGTTCATCCATTTCCCTCTCCATAGCGGGGTCTGTAGGGTGATTACTGCATTCCATTGGGTGTGTCTCAATGCAGCCCGCCATGCCAGGAGGGTGGCTCTGGTTGTCTCGCCCAGACATTGGGGAAGAGGTGTACCGTACAGCGCATCCAAGATGCGCGGGAAGCTTAGGGTGTTTAATTCCATTTGGTATGCCGGGTCTGATCACCCTCCATTGAACCAGTCATGTATTGTTAAGATTTGTGTCGCCAAATAGTATAGGTATGGGTCAGACACCCCCAGGCCTCCCTCGTGCCTTCCCTTCTTGCAGTGTTTTGTGGCTACCCGGTGTCTGTTCCCGCCCCAACGGAATTGTAGTGTCGCTGTTTCTAGAGTTCGAAACCATGAACGTGGGATGGGGAGGGGGAAGTTCTGAAAGGCATATGTTAGTCTGGGTAGAATCATCATTTTATATAAAGCTGTCCGCCCCATTATGTTTAATGGTAGTGTCTGCCATTTTTGTAGGTCTGTCTTGACTCGTGTTAACAGCGAGTCTACGTTCTTTGCCCAGGTTAGTTCCGGTAGAAGGGTTACCCAGACACCCAGGTATTTAAAGCTCAGTCTGCGGAGGGGAATTGTGTCCTGCCAGTCAAAGCAGTCTCGAGTATGTGCCAGAGGGACCAAAGCCGATTTGGCTGGGTTCATCTTCAGGCCTGAGGCTGTTGCAAAGCTCTTAAGGAGTTGGAGACTGCGTGGGCCAGATGTGCTTGGGGTACCCATATAAAGTAATACATCGTCTGCGTATAGAGCTATTTTGTCTTCTGTGGCGTGTTTCCATTTCCAGCCACAATATTCCGGGTCTGTTCGGAACATCTGGGCCAGGGGTTCTATAGTTAGGGCAAAGAGAAGGGGGGATAGCGGACATCCTTGTCTTGTTCCCCTTCTGACTTCAAAGAGTGATGATAGGGTTCCATTGATTTGTACTCGGGCCGAGGGGTCCGCATATAACGCTCGGGTTAGTTGACAGAATCTTGGTCCCAATCCCGCCCTCTGTAACACCATGAATAGGAAGTTCCAGTCTACGGAGTCAAAAGCCTTCTCAAAGTCAATAAAGAGCAGCGCTAAGTCTCGGGGTAGTTTAAGTCTTTCATCGAGGGCCACATGGAGGCGGCGAATAAAGTGACGGGTGCTGCGGGCTGTCATAAACCCACATTGGTCTGCGTGTATCAGTTGCGGTAGTACTCTTTTGAGACGTGTTACGAGTATGTTGGCTAGGATCTTGACCTCGCAGTTGATCAATGAGATCGGTCTATAGTCTGCACAGTGTGGTGATGGAGGGTTAGATTTGGGAATCACTACTATGGTGGCCTCATCTAGCCCTCTCGGGAAACGCCCCTGTTGTTCTACTTCTGTGAAAAGGGCCATTAGATGTGGCAACAGCTCCTTCTTGTATTTCTTGTAGTATTCTGCTGGGAAGTCATCAGGGCCTGGGGTTTTTCCAGCTCTCAGTCCCGAGATGGCATTGCTTATCTCTTCTTCTTGCAAAGGTTCATCTAAGATCTGCGTTTCTGGAGGGGGCAGACTGGGCAGGGGGATTGTGTCTAGTAGTCTACGGCCATGGGCTGGGTCGATGGAGTCTGAGGCCTTATACAATGTTTTGTAATATCGGGCAAAGGCTTCTGCTATATCTTGGCATTTCTCGACTTTGCCCTTTTCTCCATCCCATATTTCGGAAATAATGGCTGAGGCTCTGTGATGGGAGATCAGCCAGTGTAGTAATTTCCCTGTTTTGTCCCCCCACCCATATATTCTGGCTGTGCTTGCTCGCCAGAGAGCTTTTGCTGCTTCTAGGGACAGATCTCTGATTTCCTCTCGTATCAGGGACAGCTGTCTTGCGCCCCTTCCGTTGGGGTTCTCTTCTTGCGTTAGTTCTAGCTCTGCTGCTTGTTTCTCTAATGACTCAATATTTTGAGTTTTTTGACGTTCTATCTTTCTTATCAGGCCTCTGGCTGACCCTCTCAGGACAGCCTTGCCTGCCGCCATAAAATGCCAGGTGAGGACACTGATCCCTCGTTCAGGCCAAAATATTCATTTTGTGCCTCTTGTAGCTGTTCTACGAATTCTTCGTCTTGTAGGTACCAAGCATTTAATCTCCACATGGGTTGGTTTGCCCGTCGGGCCTGACCCAGAGCTATGCGTATTGGTGCATGGTCAGATATGCCTCTTGCCAGTATTTCAATATGTGATGTGGCACCGCAGTCTGCACTGGGTGGTAGTATCAAGTCTATTCGGAATTGCGAGCCGTGCGCTGCTGAGGTGTGAGTGTATTGTCTGTGTCGTGGGTGTCTCACTCGCCAGATGTCACTGAGTCCCATTGCTGTCCTCCAGTTCGTAAAGCCCGTCGCCATTTCCCATCTGTGAGCGGTTATTGGGCCTTCCACGTCTAATTTAGGGTTTGGGACTGCGTTAAAGTCGCCTCCCAAAACAGTCAGTCCTGACGGTAGGTCTAGGAGGATTTGTGTTAGTTCCTTAATAGTTCCTCGTTGTAGGGTTGGGGGAATATATGTACTAATTATGTTGATTGTCATTCCCTCTATTGTCCCAGTAATGGCCACGAATCAGCCTTGTTTGTCCTTCCAGGTCTGTATCACCTTCAGGGGGAAGGAACGGTGTAAAAGGATCGCTACTCCTCTCGAACCCCTCATGAACCCGGCGTGATATACTCTATCACCCGTCTCGATAGGAAGGGGCAGTGTTCTCCGGCTAGGTGTGTTTCTTGCAAGAGAAGTATCTCGGGTTTGTGTCTATGTGCGAAAGTGAACACTGCTGTGCGTTTAATCTTATCTAGCAGCCCATTTACATTCCACGAGATGGCCTGTGTTGGGTGCATCAGGGTTTGATTGTGAGATTGTCTTGGCTCTGCCTTGCGGGCGTGGTTGTTTTAGATACAGGGTGCCTCCCTCCCCGGTCTCCCCACATGTCTTCGAGAGCTGTTTTACCTTTTCCCCATTTGTTTGTTGGTTGTCCTGTGTTTCTGCCATTTTTAAAATCAACAAGTTTGTCAACGTGACAATGAACAGTGTCTTACCCTTTGCTACTACGTGTAGCGTTTGAATCCCCCCAACTCCCTCCCCACCCCATACTTCCCCCCAGAAGCATCTGTTGCCCTGACCATCGCGCCTTGAACCCAGCGAGATGGTTTTTCAAACTAAACTAAACTAACTAGCTGGTTGAGCAGTGGTGGACCCCTCCATAGTGTCGGATCAGTGCATTGAAGGCGTTTGCTGGTGTCCCTCTCCTCTCTCTCCCCTTCTAAAGACCCCTCTCAGGCCCCTTGTTATATAGTCAGGCTGCAGGATAGGTCCGTGGTTCCCGGCGAGTCGGCCTCGGCCCGGGGCGGGCTCTGTTGTTTCGAGTCTCTTCCATCTTCTTTTCCATTAGCTGTCTGTGGTGATCTGTGGCCTCTCGGGCTAGTAGGCGTGGGAGCCGCCGTCGTCGACGGGGAGTGCGAGCGGGAACTCCGTCCCCCTCTGCGTCTTCTCGACCTCGTGCGGTGTCCCTTAGTGATTGTACGTTTTGGCCGATGGTTGAGTTTGTTTCTGTTCAGTGCCCAATCAGTTTGTTCTCCAGTCTGTCTGAGTGGCAACTCTTCTGTTAGCCATGTCCATGCTGCGGTTGGCTGTTCGAAGAAGTGTGTTCTGTTGCCATAGACTACCCTCAGTTTCGCAGGGAATAGTAGTCGGTATTGGATGTTCATTGTTCTTAGTTTTTGCTTGACTTCTAGAAAGGAGCGTCTCTTTTGTTGTACATCTCATGTGTAGTCAGGGAAGAGGAGGATTTTATCTCCATTGCAGAGGATATCTCTTCTGGTGCGTGCTTCCTGTAGGATCATGTCTCTGTCTTTAAAATTGAAGAGGCGGAGAATTACCGGTCTTGGCGGGGATCCTGGTGGAGGTCTCATCTGAAGGGCTCTGTGTGCCCGCTCAATAGCGAACCACGGGGTAAGACGGTCCTTCGGAATCCAGGAGCGAAACCATTCCTCCAGATACTCGGTAAGAGACGCTGTGGCTGTGTCTTCTGGGAGCCCAACCAGTCTGAGGTTGTTCCGCCTTGATCTGTTTTCAGCATCTTCTGCCCTTTGGTGCAGCTCTGCCGTTCAATATATGAGTGCGGATACTTGTGTTTTAAGGGTCTTTACCTCGTCCTCCACCGTGGATATTCTGGTCTCTGCCTCTGTGATGCGGGCTGTGGCATTGCGTAGGTCTTGGCGCACTAGAGTCACTTCTTCCCTGACCTCTCCGACTCTGGCCTCCACTGCGGCCTGAGACGTGTGGATGGCCTGAAGGATTGTTTCTAGGTCTCTGGAGGTTGGTGCTTGATTGTCTCTTTCACCCGGGGTATGGGCCTCTGTTTGGGGCCCGTTGCGTTTGTGGCATATTGTTCTATCTTTGTCTGGGTTGTCGATTGTCTTGATGTTTTATCTTTGCCCATGGTTTTGTTACGTTTTTGGCCAGGATCAGAAGCCGCCCTTGTTTAAGTTCTTGTTGCGTCTGTATATCTAGTTATGGCTGTTTTTTACTTTGATCTCCCTGGTTTCACACGCAGTGGGAGGTTGATCGATCTTTTATGACTGGTGGTTGGCTCTGTGTCCCTTCTTCCTCTTGGCCTCAGATTGTAGTGCATGAGCTGTAGATACAAGAGCCCGAGGGGCAACCCCGGTGTTGTGCGTTTTCTTCCCCTCTTCTTTCCGGGGGGAGAGGAGGATGAGGGCCCGATGATGGCAGAAGCAGTGAGGGGGCGAAGGATTGTTTATTCAGAAGAGAGGGGGCTTTTCCGTCAGAGTGTCAGTGCTCCTCCCCGGGTTTCAGTCACAATGGAGACCCCCCCGGCCCAGTACCTCTGTTTGTGGTTGTCTCAGTGATGGAACTCTTCCCTCCGATCCACCGCCGCGATCTGGGCCGATCTCCACGTCCCGGCCCTGGGCCTCGGCTTTCCGGCCGGGGAGGGGGGATGGAGGAGAGAAGACGGGGGATACGGCCCCCCCCCCCAGGATCTGCTGCAGCGGGTTCCGCTTTTTTCCGGGGCTTTCGCGCCTCCAGCGCTCTCGGCTTTTCTTCGTGGCCGGACGCGGGTCGCAAACCCTCAGGTCCGCTCGGGCCCTCTTGCGCTCGCGGCCTGGGCCGCTCTCTCCCCCGTCGCGCGCGCGGACTCTGGGCCTCGTCCTCTGCGTTGGGGAGATGGGGGGACGCAGGAGAGCAGGTAGGAGGCAGTGGGCCAGAGGCAGCCTCGGCCCCTCTCCCCGGGTCTGTCCCGGTGGGTCTCGCCCCCGTCCGAGGCCTCCGATGTTCCCGGCCGCTCCTCGCGGCCGCGACTCCGTGAGTCTGCCTGAGCCTCTGGATCGGACTCGGGCCTCGCATTTTTTTTTTTCTCCTGTCTCGGGGCAGGAGGTGTTGGTGTCCCCTCGACGGGAGGGAGACGTCCAGGGGAGGAGGATTCCGGGCGGATTCAAGGCGGATGACGGAGGGGTCCGGAGCACTATGAAAGTGCATCTGCCATCTTGACGCCTTGGCCACGCCCTCTCCACATCTCAGACTTATTAAAAGAGAAGACAACAACACGTTTCTTCTTTTCACATGAGTGCATTATTGTCTAAAGTCACGAAGTAACAAAAGTTTTACACAACCAATTAACTGGTCAATATTTACACAAATAAGTTTATATTTATATTGTTTGTTGCATATACACACATAGTTATTTGCGCAAGAAAAAATGCCTTCAAATACTTTTTTATTGTTTTACATCCAGTAAAGGGATTTTTCCACTCTCTGCTTTATTTCATGATACCTGGGGATTTATTTTGCAAGTATAAATGACCTTGGATGTTTCCTTCTCACAATAACAGGAACAATGCGACAGTTGTAGTTAACATGTGTTTCCTAAAATCTAAACTGGGACACTGCATACCAGTGGTGGTTGGTGACCTTTAAAAGTGGTGGGGCTCAGGGGATCAGACTCCCGCCCTACGCATCCAGACCCACAGGAGTCAACTGTGGAGTCGCCCAAGGATCCTCACTGAGTCCCACACTGTTCAACTTATACATGGTCCCTCTTGCAGCCATTGTCAGAAGCCACGGTATGAACATTGTGTCATATGCCGATGACACACAACTCATAATTTTCCTAACCGAAGACCCAGACACGGCCAAAAGAAACTTCCACTCAGGAATGGAAGCCGTCACCACCTGGATGAGAAAAGCTGCCTCAAGCTCAACCCCGACAAGACTGAGCACATCATCTTTGGAAATGCCACCTCAGCTTGGGACGACTTCTGGTGACCCACATCCCTCAGCGCCCCCCTGCACAGACTGAGCATGCCTACAACCTAGGCATCATCCTCCACTCCTCCCTATCCAT
This sequence comes from Pleurodeles waltl, assembly GCF_031143425.1. NCBI lineage: Eukaryota > Metazoa > Chordata > Amphibia > Caudata > Salamandridae > Pleurodeles > Pleurodeles waltl. The sequence goes on from NC_090447.1 coordinate 1,424,609,986, forward strand.
GACCTTCCAGGTAAACTCAGTCACCTCCTTCTGCAGACACACACTCCGCAAACTTCGGAAGATCTTCAGATGGATCCCAGCAGACTGCCACAGGACAGTCACCTGCATCTTTGTCACAAACAAGCTTAACTAGGGCAACGCCCTCTACGCCGCCACCTCGACTAGAAACACCAAAAAACTACAACTCATCCAAAATGCCGCCGCCAGACTCATCCTGGACCTCCCACGCCAAGAACACATCTCCCAACACCGAGGACCCTCCACTGGCTCCCATTGAGAAACCAATCACCTTCAAGCTATTCACCCACACATACAAGGCCATACACAACACAGGACCAGCCTACCTGAACCACTGCGTCTCCTTCCACACCCCCTCCAGGTCCCTCTACTCTGTCCATCTGGCCCTGGCCACCATCCCTCGCATTCGTAAAACCACCGCCGGAGGAGGATCCTTCCCACATTTCAGCAAAGACCTGGAGCAACCTCCCCCTGCATCTCAGACAAAGCCCATCGCTCACCATCTTCAGGAAGAACCTCAAGACGTGGCTCTTCGGATGAGGCCCCTCCCCCCAGAGCCTTGAGACCCTCACGGGCGAGTAGCCGCACTTTACAAAAATTTATTGATTGGCTGATTGGTGGGGCATAATCCTTGGCTCAAATTCCACGAGCTTTTTTTTTAAGGATTCACTCATGCGTTCTTGCATTGTGTACTGTCTCACTCTGACTCACTCAGTCTTACTTGGTCTCCCTACTTCATGCAGCCTCACTCATTCTACTCTGGCCCACCCTGTCACACTCAGTCCAACTCATTCGCACTCATTCTGACTCACTCAGTGTTACTGTGACTCAGCTTCACACACAGTAACACTCACTTACACTAACTGTCATTCTCCCTCACTCGCTCACATTCATTCTCACACATACTGGTCCTAACTGTCATTCATTCTGCCCCTGATGCAGGCAAAAGCTTAACTGCACACTTACCTCTTAGACCACTAGTGTAATTGATGTCCGCAGCTATTTACTTCCGTCTCTTGGGCTTCTATGGTCAAAATAAGGGGCACTCTGTTGTGCTCAGCTCCATAACGTTTTTTTCAAAGTGAAAATAAATGCAGTACTAAACAACATGTGTTACTGCCAGGAGAGCAGCCCCCTGTGCCCCTCCTGCCCCTCCTGCCCCTCTGTGATGACCAACAAATTGTTGTCACCCACTCCCTCCTTGTCTCATTGGCCTGCCCCACCCCCAACTGGAACCTTGCTAACTCCTCCGAGGGTCACTGTTCATGCATCCCAAAAGCAACCAGATCAATTGCTTTCTAATTCATCACTCCCTCGCTGATGATGTCACTGCTGTTAGCTTGTGCCTGCAGGTCAGTCACTGGCACAGAAGGACATCTGCAAATCCACTAGAGTTCACCCAGGAGATTCAGCACACTGGCTCAGAGCAATGATTTATTTTCAGCCGCTCTGAGTTTATTTTCTTTGTTCTTGCCTCTCCCCGGAGGGTGGAAGGGCAACAACCCTGTTACCAATTTGTAGGAAAATAGTATGTAATAAATATAAGTTTGTTTTAAAATATCAATACTTGTGTGTTTACTGATTTCAAGGTTCGTGGTGGGGCTCAGCAAGATCTTCCGTGGATGAGAGATTCTCTGACTGGCTTGTCTGACCACTAATACTTTTTACCCACATAAGTCATAAGTCAACAGGTAGGTTGAGATTCACCACCAGTGTTAATTTTATCTTGAAATGTTGCAGATTGTTTTTTGGAGGGGCTGAGAAAATCTACTAGGAACACAGCACTGCCACCTCCATCCAGTTCACCCACATAGCTATATGTTTTTCTTCTCCTTCACCCCACCCCAACCCAGAATTCCTGACTCCCACACAGCCATCAAGCATTGATTGGCCCTTTGTTATCTCATATTAAGGTCTTTCAAGACTGAGGCTCTGATACCCTGGAAATCTCTGTCTCCTTCCATTTGACATACCTACACTCTTCTCTGTTGCTCGGGGCCTGAACTTGCAACTTGATTCAGCTTGAGGCTGGCATCCTTTTATAACTTCACTTCAACAGCAGCTAGGTTCTAACAGCTGAATATCAGGAACATCTGTAGGCTCTACACAGGACTGTTTGGTGTTTTACTCACAGATAACAAAATCAAGATTCACCAATATGCTGATGATACACAACCCTACTTGAAAGTCTCTTTTGATTCAGACATCCAACTTCTCAAACACTGCTGGCAAATCATCCAGATCTCATTGTCTAGCAGTACCCCAAGCTCAATTCGTACAAGACAAATTTCCTGTTATTTTCCAAGAACAACTAACAAGAAAAAGTACAAACCTGGCGTAATGACATGAACCTAAATAGCTTCGAACCCCAACTTTAACTAAATGCTAAGTCACTTGGATTCACTCTGGACACCAACCTCTCCCTCAAGGACTGACCCAGGCGTTAAAGAATGACTCTAAAGTGGTTTAGAGTCATTTTTTAAGGCCCTCCCCCTCCCATGCGTCATTTTTGCACAGGAGTATAAATAAGGTGCAAAGGCCTTAGAGTCATTTTTTGCCCTGGGACGCCTACCTTGCATCTCATTAACGCAAGGTAGGTTTCCAAGGTAAAAAAATGACTCAAACTCCATAAATTTGGCACTAGATGGGTCTAGCGCCAAAGTATAAATATGGAGTTAAGTTTGTGCCGGATTTGTGTAAAAAAAAATGGCGCGAATCCGGCGCAAACATATTATAAATATGCCCCTAAGTGTGTAAAAAGTGTATTTTCTTGCATTTAACCTGGTTTGCATATTTAAAGAAAAGTGTTGTAACAATAAGAAGTGTGTTAATACCACTTGTCTGCATGGGATGTATATGCACATGGACGTCATTTAGGGGTCACCAGGGGTCGCAGCTTGCCCGTTGCTATCCCTGACACCGCCTTTGTGACCCCTGGCAATTTCAGTGTCAGGAGCACAGTGGCAGCTCGTCCTTATGGACGTCAGTTGGGGCTCCACTCTGTTTTCTGTCAATATTTTATTACACTAATAGTGAATACAATATATATCATTCACTATCAATGTAATAAAAATGGGAGTACAGTTAGCAGGAATATGCCATTCCACAGCAGCTGAGGTAAGTAAAAAAAGCAATTAAATCCATGTTGTGTGCCTGCTGGCGGGTGAGAGTGCGTTTATGTGATAGTGTATGTTAGTGTGAATTTGTGGATATGTTCAAGTATGTGTGTATGAGTGAAAGTGGAAGTCAAAGGGCATGTGATGTCACTTCCGCTACCGTTGGCGTTTCAGTGAATTGACCCATGTATATGCCCAGTAGCACCGGCGAAAATCTTGGACTACATCTGCATCAAGAAATTCTGAAAGACTTCGGACGCCACTATTTCTGCGTGGTTCCCCCATTTATCTCTTAATTTCCGGTTAAATCATAGTTCCTGCTTTTGGAAACACAATTACAGGAATTCTGTTGATACTGCAAATTCTCCAGCAAACTGTAACTGCAAACCAGTATCATAGACGCGATGCACATCAAACCTCGTGAACATGTGTTGGATTTTCAATTAAAAGAGAATAGCCTTAGAATATTGACACTCTGTTGTATGGACATGTGTATGTTGTCAAAGAAATGCTAATTATTTGCGGATAAATATTCATTGTTTATTGCCATTACCTCCTTATGTTTTAATTACTCACAGTTTACTGACATATGATGCATGCTAACGTTTTAAAATAAAATTGAACGACTCCTTCAGGACTGTGTAAAAGGGCCAGGTTTGTATATTTTCCTTCAACCGAACATACTGCAAAATACCTTTATTTACATTCTGTGGTAAGGGTTCGATCCATTAAAGAATCATTAGACTCTCTCACGGTGGATTAAACTCGGTCTATTAATCTCAATTTCATCACCAGGTAGGCCATCGATTTCTCAAACATTTTACCTAGAAACTAATTGCTGTGTATGCAGAAGTATAATCCATGCCTCTATTTTTAACCAGCCATTAGAACAGCTGAAAATGTAGAGAAAATTATTCCATTCTGAACAACGGAAAATGTAGAGAAAATGATACGGAAAAAAGGCAACGTCTTAAAGGAGCCTTTCAGGGTAGAGAGAAAAAACTTTGGCCCAGATTTATGAAAAGTGGCGCCACTTTTCATGTGCCCTTTAGCACTCCCATATGTCACTGTGTGTGCGTTGTATTTAAAATACTGCGCACCGTGGTGGTAGTCAGGGTGACTAGCATTGTCATTTTTTCCGCTGGTCCGGCGCTTTGTAGGACTAGCATCAAAAATGTTGCCGCTAATCCTGCAAAGCACCCAGAGGCCCATTGAACACAATGGGAGCCTCTTTTTAACGCCTGCACTTAGCAGGCATTAAAACATACCAATAATAATGGAGCAAAGGAATCTCACAGATTCCTTTGCTCCATTTTTATGGTCCCACCTAGCCCCGGAATGCCCCCCTTGCATACATTATGCTTGCTGCAGGCATAATGTGGCACAAGGGGTTACAAAGTGGTGCAATGCAAATATTGCGCCACTTTGTAAATACATATGTGTATTTGATCATGTGCTGTGAATGGGTGTGTGCAAGTGTGTGTCTATGTACTTGTAAATGGTGGCTGTGGGTATGAGTTTGTTCTTGTAAATGGATAAGTGTGAGTGAGTGTGCTGCAGATGGGTGGATGTGAGTATGTGTGCATGCTTGTGGATGGATGGCTGTGAGTTAGAGTGCTTATTAATGGGTGCATGTGAGTATATGTGTACTTTTGTGGGTGGAAGTGAGTGCGTGCGCTTGTGCTTTCCTGACTGCTCCTACAAATTACAAGCCATCACTGCTACTACCTTAGTAATAAACAGTAAAATATTTTTAAAATTTCCATAAATATGGCATGAATAGACCCATTACTGTCATACGGTTAAAATGAGGCAAGTATACATGAAAACGTTTTTGCATTTTTACCGTAAGGCTCACCTAGCCCCAAGGATCAGTGTGGGACTTTGCGGAGAGCATTTTCCTCATAGCAGGACATCTCCACAATGAATCATAGATTCCTATTGTGTGAATGGAGGACTGGTCCAGTTGAAAGTAAAATTCTATTACAGTCGTAATTAATATTAATTAATTTCAGTGTTTTTATGTGGCACATGAGTGCATATATGAGTATGTGTTGCATGTTTTTTCTGTGCAGGGTCAAGGGTTCAGTGCTTGAAAGTGCTCAAAGGTAAAAGTTTACTGCTTAGAACAAATATTTACAATTTAAAATGTTGAAAGCATTTTTCTTGTTTCTCCCTTGACAATATATGCTGTTATTTAAATAGATTAGCAGTATTAAAAAATGAAGAAACACATTCTGACCGCGGCGGTCCCGAAAGACCACACCGCGGTCAAAAGACCGCGGCGGCCATTCTGGCTTTCCCGCTGGGCCAGCGGCCGACCGCCAGAAGACCGCCGGCCGGCCCAGCGGGACAGCCCCTTCAACAATGAAGCCGGCTCGGAATGGAGCCGGCGGAGTTGAAGGGGTGCGACGGGTGCAGTGGCACCCGTCGCTATTTTCACTATCTGCTAAGCAGACAGTGAAAATCTTAGTGGGGCCCAGTGGCATGGGCAGTGCAGGGGCCCCCAGGGGCCCCACGGCACCCGTTCCCGCCATCCTGGTTCTGGCGGTGGACACCGCCAGAAACAGGCTGGCGGGAAGGGGGTCGGAATCCCCTGTTGGCTGTGCTTCCGCCGCACTCCGCCATGGCGGTCATGGACCGCCAAGGTCAGAATGACCCCCATAGTGTATTGAATCGTTCATTTATATAGCATAATACATATATATATATAAACATCAACTATATACTGCAGGTGCACATGCGTAAGGAGATGTGTCCAAAGTTGCACCTAAAGGTACTGAAGTCAGAGATAAAGGTACTGAAGTCAGTAATACACAGACGATTCCTCACATCACCTAAAGCCAAGTACTATACCAGCACCATCAATGAAGTTTCCAATAGAAGCAGAAGATTTTCAAAATACTTAAAGAGTGTATCAACCCTCTGCCTGACCCTCCTTTCCCATGCTATAGTGACTACTGCAGTCCCATCAACCAATTCTTCCAAGAAAAAACAGGGATGATCTGAGAGCACATCGACAACACCAAAGCTGCTTTTCCTCTGACACCCACTTTCTGCAGGTCACACAATGGTCATGCTTCAATGCCTTATCACTTGTTTCCCACTATAAAAATACCATATCGGTAGGGTGACCAATAATCTTTTGAATGTTTCCAGTGCTACCCCTAATAGAAGTGAAGAGATGATAATGTGCCAGTGAGGCAAAAGTGCAATGCTTTTAGATATTGACTGGGTACTGTATCAAACAATTAAACTGTTGTGTCAATTAATTAACATGTTAAAATATTAAAGGAATGAGACTGCATAATGTCTGCTTTTCATCATCAGTAAAATGTGAGGTGATGGGTTGAAAGGGTAAATTGATTGTGAGATTTTCCTTTAATGTCATCATGGAGGATGTTGATCTTTTAATATGCCATGGATAGGTTGCTGACTGTACAGTAGGAAAATGTATTACCTCATTCAGAAACTAAAATACCTCTTTCTGTAAACGTGGCATAATACTCATCCTCTGACAGAGGTAAGATCTTTTTGTGTGAATGACCAATACTGTGTAGGTTTCCAAAAATCAGCTTCTTTGGATCTTCCTATCAAACTGCAATTTGGCACCCAAATTCTATCTAGTTTGCTTTTATCCTTTGTGGCTTATTATGTTTCACTTCATGAAACTGATCTTCAGCACCCTTGATGCCTGGGAAATCACTCAGCATTTAGAAAGTGAGCCCAAGACCAAACCAGCCTTGTATTATTCACTACTTGTCAATGTCTTTTTAATCCAAATGATGTCCACACAGTCTGTCACCCCTTCATTTGTCTGAAGTCTGGACTTTTCAGGATACCCCTATTCATTACCCTCGTCTTATATGCTGTGAGTGTAAATGAGGTTGGACTCTGTGTACATAGTGCTGGGAGTAGGCCCACAAGATTAGTAAATATATGTCTAGTATTCTTACATGTGTTCTTTATTGGCCTCCACTTTGAAGCAACAGCATTGCTCTAGGCTCAATTATTGAGAATTCTGTTATGAAACAGGACCACTTTTTCCATGATCCATGAAAGTGTTCCACATGTTCTTTAGGGTGTCTCGACAAAGATGAACTAGAGTGTCCTCTTGTTTTGGGTAGAGGAGGATGAGAATCATCCCTCATTCAGACTGGTGTGGACGTTACATTGTTGAACAAGGTTATGGATAAGAATGTAGTTCTGAAGCACAGATGTAGAGGGAAGGCAATAGTCTGAATTTTCTAGATTAAGGCCCTCATTATGTACATGGCGGTTCAGACCGCCATGCCTGCGACGGGGGAAAAGACCAACACCGGCATGACGGTCTGAACCGCCATACAATCAACACAGGAAGGGCCGCCTGAGGCGGCCCTCCTCCACCACCAGGCTGCTGCCGACAGGCAGCCTGACGGTGGAGGGAATCATTATCCGACAGGGCAGCGTTGCTGCCACTCGGATAATGATCCCTTCTGCCACCAGACTTTCCCTGGCGGGTTCCCCCGCCAGGAGAAGGCTGGCGGAAGGGGTGCTCTGGGGCCCCCCTGGGGGCCCCTGCACTGCGCATGCACTTGGCATGGGCAGTGCGGGGGCCCCTGTGCAGTGCCTCATCGCGCAGGTCACTGCCCAATTTACGGGCAGTGATCTGCGCGATGGGTGCAGCTGCACCTGCCGCACAGAGGCATTGATGGCGGTTCCATGTGGAGCTGCCGGCAAAGTCCCGGTCATGCATTCTGTTGGGATGGTGGGTGGAAACAATGTTTCAGCCCGCCGGCCCAGCAGAATGTTCATTATGCGTCCGGCAGGGTCCCAGGGGGGCTGGCAGTCAGTGAAATGACCGCCAGCATGAACACGGCGGTAAACACCGCCGTGTTCATAATGACCCCCCCCCCCAAGTTTGTATTCTGAAACAGATACGTAGAATTGGAAGTATGGTTGCCTGTGAAGGTGACTATGTAAATGGGTGATTAAAGCTTTGGCAGAAAAAATAATGATCCTGTCAAGAAACAGACAAATGAACAGTAAGGAACAAACACATTAAATATACTGTAGCATCAGGGCTCCTCAATTGTGGTTTCACAAGCAAAAGTATTCAATTGTTACTTTGCAGGAAGGTGTAAAGGCAGTGGAGGGACAGTTATTTTTTTAAGTCAAAGTAATACATCATTGAGGGGGTCATTCTGACTGCGGCGGACGGCGGTCGCCGCCCGCCACGCGGTTCCCGCCGAAAGACCGCTCCGCGGTCAAAAGACCGCGGCGGTCATTCTGGCTTTCCCACTGGGCTGGCGGGCGACCGCCGAAAGTCCGCCCGCCAGCCCAGCGGGAAACACCCTTCCCACGAGGACGCCGGCTCAGAATTGAGCCGGCGGTGTGGGAAGGTGCGACGGGTGCAGTTGCACCCGTCGCGAATTTCAGTGTCTGCTAGGCAGACACTGAAATTCTTTTTGGGGCCCTCTTACGGGAGCCCCTGCAGTGCCCATGCCTTTGGCATGGGCACTGCAGGGGCCCCCAGGGGCCCCGCGGCACCCCCTACTGCCGTCCTGTTCCCGGCGGGAGAACCGCCAGGAACTGGATGGCGGTAGGGGGTGTCAGAATCCCCATGGCGGCGGAGCGCGCTCCGCCGCCATGGAGGATTCTCAAGGGCAGCGGAAAGTCGGCGGGACACCGCCGACTTTCCGTTTCTGGCCGCAGCTGAACCGCCGCGGTCAGAATGCCCAGCTGTGCACCGCCAGCCTGTTGGCGGTGCTACCGCCGACCTCCGCCATGGCGGTAATTACCGCCAGGGTCAGAATGACCCCCTGAGTCTGTTTTATGAAGTTAACTGGATGGTGCCTTTGAAGAAGAGATGCACTTGTTCAATTTAGGTAGAAATGTACCGCTGGTTTGAGGTGGGCAGATTGGACAGGAAGTGTGTACTTATTTTTAGTACCAGGAGGGGCATAAGACTGAATGCCAATTTAGCTACAAAAAGATTACATTAAAACTGAAAACCAGGGCCGTAGCTTCGGGGACCGGGGGGGAGGGGTGGAGTGGTACACCCCCTTAATAAATTAATTTTCTGATAAATAGTTGGGTGGAGATGCTTTCAGTCGGGTATGGGGAGATGTCTGCCGGATTTCACCAGGAATGTTTACATTTGTTCAGACAAAAATGCACACTCACTATCCCTCTCAGTTTTTAAAGTCGTCAAAAACATTGATAATTTTACAAAATATTGTGTTTTCTCTCTCTTAGTACCCTTACCAATCTGCATTCCTGACCCTTTCCATTGCCCCTTAGGCTCCTCCAATGCATCTGGCTTGCAATTAATGCATTTTTACATTACATGCCAATTTGATTGTTGCAAAATCTGAAGCTCACACCCCCAATCTTATTGATCAAGCTACACCCCTGCTGAAAGCAGCTGCACAGGAGGTGAGGACGCATTAGATGACCTAATGCTGCATGAAATGGCTGCAAACAACGAAATACGACTGCATTCAAAGTTTTCCACTGGTAGTAAATTTAGACTTTTGGTCTAAGGTTAGACTTTTGGTCTAAACTTAGACCAAGAGTCTAACTTTACTCTGAGTAAAGTTAGACATTAGGTCTAAACTTAGACTTTTGGTCTAAACATAGACTTTTGGCCCAAGTTTAAGTTTTGGAATCGGGTCCTGAGCTCGGAGAAAACTCCTAGCACGGCAGGGATATGTTTGTTTTCAGAAACAAACCCCCACTTTATGGGTTTGTCTCCCAAAAGCAAACAAATGCTGATTGTCCCACTAACCTGTTTCATGGAAAGTACTCTAACCATTTTTGCAGCAGAACGTTTGGCAAAAAGAGCAGTCTGACCTACATTAAACCTTAAATTTAGGAGGTGGGTTCCTGCTGGAGCGTTGCTCCAACAGTTTGGCAGACAATGTGCCAAACCCTTAAGGAGGCCATTAATTTACAATCTTTCATCTTCTACTGTCCACCAAGAAACTACAAAGGACATCAAAAGCCATAGCTTTAGTTTGGAAACTTGACCCTCACACCCAATATCTCCTAGAAATTCTAGAACTGTACTCATCTCTGGATGCTTTCCAGGAATTTCAGGGCCTGATTACAACCGTGGCGGATGGGATACTCATCACAAATGTGATGGATATCCCGTCCGCTGTATTACAAGTTCCTTTAGATCCTATGGAACTTGTAAAATGGCGAGCAGGATAGTCATCACATTTGTGACAGAGTATCCGATCCGGCAAGGTCGTAATCAGGCCCTCAGTCTCTTGTATTGGTTACTGATTTGCTGAAACCCTGAAAGAACATTTTGGAAGCCTGATTATTATAGAGTGTAAGTATGTAAATCTGCAACCTTTTTATAGGCCTTTGAAAAACATACAATCCTACAAAGGCTTCAACATTTTTGTTTACCTGCTTTCACATAACAATTGTGACATTTACAACTTTGTATTACACAATTATCCTCAACACCAGCAAAATGGTTTTGCATAAGAAACAGTTTGCTGAAAACATTTGTGGTCCTTCTGTTATGCAATGCCATTGTGCACTGGAAAGCTTCACAAAATGTGAACGTGCAGAAATAAATATGAAAGCATTTCCGTGTATAACTAAAGTAAAAATTATGTTACTCTGCATCTAAAAATTATGTCATAATGCGCAAATAAATTAAATTTGCTTGGGTGACGATAACTTTACTATAGGTGAAAATCAGAAACTTCACAAAACTTCTCGAACTTTGCACACCCCTAATTGGACATTCTGTACACTATCAATCTATCAATTGTTGCATACATTTTTGGGCAATGCAATAGGTTTGTAAAAATTATGATTGTGGTCGAATCCTTAAATGAGTTTCAGGATCTCCGGTTGGCTTGACTTGAGATAAGTTCTGAAACTCCATCATAGAGTGTCAATTGTGAATCATTACTATACTACATCACACTACATCATACACAAGGCAGCAAATCAGAGAGTTGCACATTTCCATTGATTTGAGGATGATGGAGTCTACTTCTTTAAAAAGCTGTATATTTCTGCTGCCTAGTGAGTCCAAGTTGGACTTTGTTTTTGTTTACATGTAATGGCATGAGAAAAAATTCACTACTAAGCTACGTTATGCCAGGATAATGCAGTTCAAAACAAGAAGTGGCTGGACATTAGAACCTTTCAAACTTCCTGGGTCCGGTGCACATTTTCAAACATCTTTTCACAAGCAGTTTATGCTGGAATATTATATAGCAATTTAATGTTTTCAGTGTAGAAAAATTGATGTTTCCAATACTGATTTTTTACATCCTAATTGATAGCTCCAATTAGGCATTGATTAAAAATTCTACGTTTCGTTATTTTTTGAGGAGCTCAGTAAATGGGCTGAATAAAAGAAAATAATCCCTTGCTTTCAGACAGGATTTAGAGCTAACTGCAGCATGACAGATAATACTGTGGCACTTGCTTTACTCTATTATAAATCCAAGAATCATAAGAACAATTTACTCAGCATGTTCCAACAATTTCAAGAAGACTTTTGACAATAAACTCTATAACCTGGGTACACCATCCAGTCTTCTTAAAGCCATTATGTCATTATAAATAGATATCGGATAATTGGATTCAGGTCAAAACAGGAGGCAATTTGTTCTTACCTGACTACATTTTCATCAACAAGGACCTAAAACAAAGCTGTGTTTTGAAGCCTTTATTTTTAATTTATGTGCTTCAGAGATTGGCCAAGCTTTAGCAAACTGAAAGACATGACTACCAAACCTCTACACCTACTCACGTTCTCCAATACAAAGCTATTTTATTGTATCACACTAGGATGGGCCTTCAATGTACAATACTTTTACTACGAATATTGTTGTCTGAACATGCTAGAAATTAACCAAACTAAGTAAAAAGTGGTCATATTGATAAACCACAGTACCTTCAACTATTCATGGCAACATGGATCAAGTAAAACTTACTCACATCTAGGAAATACTCCCAAGCTCCATTAAAGCGCATTAAAGAATACTTGGTATTTATGGAAAACAAGATTCAGATATTATTGCACTATTTTAGGAAGCTATTAAGAAGCCTCTTTGCCCCATCAATAATTCTGCTAATAAAAGTTATTAGACGTAGATTTCTGTCAGTATTACCTGAGTACTTGAAAGCACATCCTCTACTATTTGACACTCGGATGAATAGCTTTAAATGGACCTTATTTAGATCACTTTTTAGACTTCCACACTCCAAATCTGTGTAGAATTTCATTTGCAGTATAAAAGGAGGCTATTTTTTGTTTTTAAGTCAACCCAGATGGTGCTAGTGCCATCTCGAGATGTGTAGTATATACTCTGTGGGCTTACAGCCCGCCTCTTGCTTTTTATTTGTTTGTTAATGTGTCCTTTAAAATCCTTCCTTCCGAGTGGTTAATGTTTGTTTTTTGTCCCACCCTTTTGTCTTTTGTGCACACTTACAGAGTAGTGCCCCAGTACTTGTCGCCTTCCATATATCTTGTTTTCGTGTCTGCCTCAGGGGCTCTTTTTTTAATTGGGAAACTGCATTTCAGAGGTGAGTTTGTGTTTTGACTACCTCTCACTCGTCTCTTTCTTACCCCCTTCCGAACCAGTCCATGCCATTTTCTTCTCTTACACTACCCTGCTCATTGATGTTGGCGTCTAGCCCGTTAGCAGGATTCAGTATCGCCACTTTTAATCACTGCTTTCAAACCCCCAGCTTTATCCATGCTCTGCACAGGCCTCCTGGGACTTTGCTCAAGGCTCTCTCATCTGCCTTACCCGGTCCGTAACGTGTCAGCTTCAGCAGCCACCTCCGTGCCAAACCCAGAGCCTGACACCCAGTACAACTTATTGGCATTGCACATCTGGGCTATGCCATCTTGCTTAATTAGTAATTGAGCAACCATGGCACTACAATTAATTGCAGTCCGTAGGGCATTGGAAGCAGCCCCGCTCCTTACCCATATTGCTTTCGTATCCATTCCCCCAACAAACCCCATGTTGCTTTCAGATCCATCCCCCCATCCTTCCCTGTGTTGCCTCTTCACTCACCGCCCAACACTCCCCCTTGTTTTTTGTTAGTCTCCGATCAGAGTCTAGCCTCGTGGCCTCTGTGGAAACAGTCCTACTCTGGTCTGAACCAGCTCTGGGCAAGCCTCATGGGACTTTGCCCCAGGTTCTCCCATCTGCAATCACCACTTTCAAAACCCCCAGCTTTATCCATGCTCCGCACAGGCCTCCTGGGACTTTGCTCGAGGCTCTCCTGTCTGCCTCACCCGGTCTGCAGCTTGCCAGCTGTAGCAGCCTTCCCAGTGCCAAGCCTGGAGCCTGACATCCAGTACAACTAACTGACATTCCACATCTGGGCTATGCCATCTTGTTTAGTTAGTAATCAAGCATCCACGGTGCTACCTTTAATCGCAGTCCGTAGGACTTTGGAAGCAGCCCTGCTCCTTGCCTGGGTTACTTTTGTATCCATCTCCCTCCCAACCCTATGTTGCTTTCACATTCATCCCCCTTCCTTCCCCTTGTTACCTCTGCGCTCACAGCCAAACCCTCCCCTTTGTTTTTATTCTCTGACCAGAGTCCAGCCTCTTGTCTGCAGCGGAAACAGTCCTACTCCAGTCCAAGCATGCTCTGCACAGACCTCGTGGGACTTTGCTCCCGGCTTTCCCATCTGCCTCACCCGGTCTGCAGCTTGTTGCAACGCTTTCAGAACGAGGAACACTGATGCTCCTCATGCCCCATCCCATATCACCCCCGTCTCCAGTGCAGTATGGTTCTGCAAAAAGCAATTGTCAAAGCTAATAGGTCCGATGGCAAGACCTATTTGCTATGCCAATGCTTGTTGGTTTAGGCTGCAGCAAGCAGAAGAAGGGACATTCAAACAAATAGTGAGACACGAATTAGATTCCCCATCTCCTAACAAGTTAATCCCTTAGCACGAGGCAAAAGTCACTCTTTTACTGTAACTAAATGTGTCCTCATTATGGGAGCACGATATGATATATGTGCTTCAGACTATTTTAAAGAAGAATCTTAAAACTGGCTCTCATTTTAATGATTTACAATTGTTTAACACCAGTGTACATAGACCTTTAATATCTCTAGTTATGACACTACGAAGCTCCGGACTTATAAAGCTTTATATTTACTGTGGTCAGAACACAATGCCTTTGACTTCGTTTGACACAGGTGAAATTCGCCAAACTTGGAATATTAGTGTCACGTTTGTGGTTATGGACTTAAAAGTGTTGCAAATGTGAGCTGTTGTTACCCTCCTTTTGCCAATGACCGTGAAAATGTTTTTACACCAATATGCAGGCTTGCACCACAAACCTGCCAAAAACACATTTGAGTTGTGTTTTCCTAGTAATTATGATAGTCTATTAAGCCTTTTTTGTAAAGTTTATGAACATATTATCCTCTGAATTGGACCATAAACATGATTTGATACAAATATTCTGCACCGAAATGAATTCAAACTGCTTTTTGATAGTTTTTGTGTATATAAAAGCTAATGTATTACCATATCTGACTGACTTGCATCTACTTGATTTTTATTGTATTTGTCTTAAATTATATTTTTTTGCAGTACAACATAGTATTTTTTTACTTGATATGGTTTTAATTAATCTTCAACAAAGATTTTCTTACATTTATGAGTCGATTTGTTTAGGTGAGGTGGTTGACTACACACACCCTTTTTTAAACAACAACGGTCTGCTATTTTTTCGCTTTTTTCCTATTTCATCACGGATTTTGTAATTTTTGTAAATTACCCTGAGCATCTTTTTCTGTTCATTTTTTGGGTGGGTGACGGTGAGCATTGCAATGCTGATACCTCTTCTCCAGAATATAATGTGGTCACACAAATCTTTGGGGCATATTTAAGAGCCCCTAGCCCCACCAGAGCGTCACTTTTAGTGACACTCTGGTGGGGCTATGTACTGCACCGTATTTATAAGGTGGCGTTAAGCTACTTTTTATGGCTTAATACCGCCTTGTAAATACAGCCCCTTCACACGCTATACTTTGCGTGGAAGGGGATTGCAATGGATGTTGCTGTGGGCGTGCCACAGCAACACTCATTGCATTTTGATGCTGCCCTAGATTTATGAGTTTTCGTAAACCTGAGGCAGCGCCAAAATCTAGATCTAAATTAGAGTGGCACAACGAGGAGAAATTATTTTATTTCTCCTCGTTTTTTGCTCTTTCTATTTGTGCTACATTTTGAAGCACACATAGAAGGAGCAAATCCCCATTGAAGATTGTTTTTGTGCAGGAAAGTGTCCCTTCCTGCACAAAAACAATCTCCCCCTCAAAGCAGCCATCCTTGCACTATGGTGCACGGGTGGGTGCGTTGGTACTTGGCAGCAAATTTTACGCCGGCACAGGAGGAAACAGAGGAGTGCTCCGTATTATTGTAAATACAGTGCATCCCTGTGTTTTGAAAATGACTGTGCGCGATGCTGCCAACGCGCACCGCCATTTTCACTTAAATCTGGCCCTTTGTGTTTTTGTTGCGTGAACTAAAGTAGCTTTGGGACAAAAAATATTAACACTTAAAACACTGAACAATTTCATTACAACCATTGTTTACATTTTAATATTTTTACAGCGGCGTTATCTTTGTTTACCAATTTTTAACCACGTTCAGAAATACTTTAATGAGGGAGAAATCGGGATTTGTTTTCTTTCTAGGGAACTGATATGTTTCTGAAAAATTGTTATTGCTCTAGAAGATAAAAACCGAGAGACAGCAGTGTCCCTCTCTGGGTGGAATAACAGCCGAAGACCAATGTCATGTTTGTGGCAGAACGTGTCCAAAAAGAATTACAGCTTGCTGGCAAGGGCAAGAACTAAGGTATAGGCCTGGGCCACAGGCGTCCAATGTAAGTGATTGCAGAATAATTATTTATTGTCAAAGATGGCATGCTCTTGAGCTGAGGAAAGACATTTTTCTAACACAACCACCAGTGGAGGGCAACAAAGCGCTCTGTGCTGCACCTGGGATCTGCAAATAGGACTCTTTCTAAGGGTTGGTGAGTTCAACACGTTTGCCTGCGGCACTGATAACACTTGTACAGTTCTGGTGTATCATTTTCATGCAGTACACGTGCATTTTGCCAGATTGCAATTTACAACTTGTTACCAGAGGAGGCACTAACCGGGTAACAGAAGTACGTGCTTCCTGCACACCCAATAGCACCCCTACTCTAAATATGAAAGATGATTCTGGGTGATGCATGCTTTCCATGCTCAATTTACAAAGAAGTTTATGGATGTTAATTTAATGCTGGGCTGTGATACCCAGCAACTCCAACAAGGTGGACATGGGGGCCAGGGGTAAGAGTTCAAGTCACAAAGAATACTTTAGAAAGTTAGAAATCTATGCATTGCAGGTTCCTCCTATGTTTTGAATTGTTTCTCAACTGTTAGTGCTTTCCCTAAATTCACTGAATTATACATGGAAATCTCAGTTAACAGCAAATATTCAAGTTTTCCTTTCCAGGTGTATAATACAGAGTTCCCTTTATGAGTATGTTTGAATTTGAGTTTATTGTGTTGTGGCATTAAACAGATTTTAAAAATATTGAGAAGGTCTGTGAACACCAGCAAAGGTAAGACTTCCTGGGTGCTCGTTTTCTCCCCTATAGGCCTCCTCCCTGTATCAGAACCAATCTTCACATCCACAAACCTGCATTTACTAAAGTGGAAACATCACCATCTGAAGAGAACTTCAGATTCTACAGTAAGAAAGTCTAAAAATAAAAGCTGACCACAAATAGAAGTTCAAAACTTTTGTTAAGAGAGACCCTAAATTGTTAGCTGTGCATGAAAACCCATCAGTATTAACATGGCCTGCATCCTTAAACAAACTATCTGATGTGGAGCAAATTATTTTTATTTCCCTGCATTCAGTTTCATTTCCTGTAAACAATGTGGATACTTAGAAATATTCACTATTAAGTGTTGTATAAAAATCTGTATTAAAAACTTATTTCCTAGAGATCAGATCTCAAAATAACTGACTGGTAGTAGATATTTTGACCACACATTTAGAACTAGGTGTCTGATTTAGAGTTTGGCAGATAGTATTCTCCATCACAAATGCAATAGATATCCCATCCAATCTATTATAAGTTCATTACTTCCGATGCGACTTTTCATACAGCAGACAAGATATCTACCACGTTTGTGGGGGAGTATCCCACCCACCAAATTCTAAATGAGGCCCTAGGTTGTGTTCAAACTGGGAATGCTTGCTTGAGCACCTCCCAGATACTGTGTTAATGTTTTGAGTGTAGGAAAGTGGGTTACTAGTAGGTAGAGGTATGCACTAGTAATAATACCACAATCACATTATAAGGTCCAGTTAAGTCTCAATACATTAATCCTTGCTCAACCCTTGGTAGCTTGGCAACAAGCAGTCAGGCTTAACTTAGGAGACAGGTAAGTGTAAAGCATTTAATTTCACAAAACAGCAGATAAGTAAAAGACACAACACAAGAAAAAATCCACCACCAATTTATAAAATTAGAGAACATTTGTATCTTTAAAATGACACCAAAACAACAAACATCCAATGCAGGGAACCGGAGATATGAATTTTGAAAGATTAAATAAAAAATGTGCATTCTAGCATCTAAAAGCATAAAGTACCAACCTTAGCTATCTGGTAATGCTGGACCACGACAAAATCAAAGTTTTCAGCCAACCATGATGGAGCACGGGTCGGATAGGGTAAGCGGGAGGTCACTGTCAAGATTTCACCTTTGCACTTAGTCACTTTTTGGGAGATTTGTCTCTCAGCGTCGAGTAAGAGAGTCCTTGGATCAAGACTTTGAGTCAATATCGTCAGCCTGCTGCAGTGCAATGCCTCAGTGAACGTCTGGAGTTCTTTGTCTTCAACGGCAAGGACAAACCAGCATGGTCAGGCTCAGTAGCAGTTTGATTTTGGTGGTTCGACTCTTGGCGATGAGTCAGTCTTGTTCTGGATGTTTTTCCCAAAACTTGGTTAAAAGTTCCCAAACTTTCAGAAGTTCTTCTTTGGAGGTTTGTTGATACAGAAAATGGTCCACAGCACCAGCCAAGGGTTCCGAAGCTCTGGTATGCTTTTCCAGGACTCCAGCTCCCACAATTTACCCAGTCAGTCCAGAAAAATCCAGTTGAACTGGTCACCTGGAGTTCTCCTCTTAGCGGATGTTGCAGATGGTTTCTTCCAGCACTTTTCTACCTGTTGCTGCTCAGGAAGTCCACTCCTTATCCTTGAAGACAGGCAAAGCCCTTCTTGGGAGGAGTCTTTAAAGTGCAGGAGGTGCAGTCCTTCTGAGTGCACTACTCTGTTGTGCAATCCAAGGGTCTGGCAGGGCAGTTCTTCTTCTTCAGATGTTTCAGGTAGGGATCTGAGGGTCTCCTGCAGACTTCCACTATTTATTCCTCATTCTGGGCTGGCAAAGTGTGGGGCAACCAATCGGGTTCAAGTTGTTACCTTCTGTGATAAGCACTTCCTGTGAAGTGTGGGAAATTTGTGTTCCAGAATGCACAGTTCTCCAAAAATCAAAATGAAAAAAATCTCACCTTGGAGGGCGGGTCTGGCTAACCCAACAGACAGGTGTGGCTAACTTTCCCTACACTCCTCTTCCAGCCCCTCTCTTAATCTAATTATAAGGGGCTCCCATTTGGCTGGGGATCAAAGAATTTGAGGGCTGGCCTGGGTCCTGTGACATCTGTGCTTCTACCTTTGAAGTTCAGGGTATCTCCCCAGCCACCTTCCTGTCCCGCCTTCTCCAGGACATAGATCTCCTCCCATCAAATGGCTGTATTGTTTCAGCCCCAGGCCTCGTCACACCTACTCAGGGAGCAGTTTGACTCGGGCTGTGAAAAGGCTAAATAATCAGAAAAGACTGGCTGTAGGGTAAATTCAGAATAGTAAATTCTAAAACGTATTTCCTGTAACAGTTATATTAAACCTGACCTTGGCAAGCTGTTGAGTTTATTGTAACTATTATTTTGATGCTTTGAATTATGTTGCTAGCTGTGAGAAAATTGTCCTTTTAGCATGTTCACCACAATGTTTTGTGACTGATACTGGTGGTAACTGACCCTGCCTGTGCCCTGGGCTCTGCTAAATAGGCCCAATGCCAGATCTCTGAATAAAGGTATATGGTAAAATGGCACAATTATAATTGCCAATGGCAGACCCTGTAAGTCTCTAGTAGGTAATGGGGCACGGAGGATTCAAACTACCTATACGTCCCTAGTATATAATAGGGCAGAGAAGTTTAGAGGTCCAGTAGATTTCCTGTACTGGAGTGTGCACTGCTGTGTTGCCTGCTGTCATTTTTAAAACCAGCCCTGCCTTGTAGATTGTCTTTAAAATGTAGAATGTGTGCAAATGCGACTTTGGAATTTAAGAAACTTCCAAAGTGATTATCTACTTTATTTTTACATATTAGACACCCCAGGCCTCCCTTAGATGCCCCAGAGGTGGGGTGCCATGGAAGCAGGGACATTATAAAAGAAGTTTTCTTCATTGTAGATACGTAGGGGCATTTTTGCAAGCCCCTAGAGCCACCTTGCGCTGGCCTAGTGTCATTTTGTTTTACACTAAGACAGCATTATGGAGGCCTTTCTCCCATGCCGTATTTACAAAGTGGCACAATGCTAGCATTGCACCACATTGTAAACCCTTCCGCCAAATTATGCCTGCGCCAGGCATAAGGTATGCAAGGGAGGGTGTTCCCACACAGGGAGGCCCGAAAAAATGGCACAGTGAAATTGACAACATTTCACTGTGCCATTTTTTCAATCATTCTTAACACCTGCTCTGAGCAGGTGTTAAAATGACCCACCCATTTTGATCAATGGGCCTCCCTGTGTTTTGCTGCACTAGGGTCAAAATGTTTGACACTAGTGCAGCAAAGCCCCACAATTGCAACAAAAATGTTGACACTATTGTCCTAACAACTGCCATGGTGCGTCGTATTGTAAATACGGCACAACCATGGTGTCTTTAGGTGGGCTAGTGGTGACGCGAGAAAAGTGGCACATCGGGACGCATGTCCTACTTTCTTGTAAATATGCCCCTTAGCTCCATAAGATAAAATGGGAATATTTTCCATAAGCATAAGTATAGCTAGGAGAGAGCTAAATGTTTCATGAAAGAACTCAAATGAATGGTAATGATAAACCCAACAACTTGTCATTGTTGGAATCATCATATCATATATTTATATCTAGTACAGAAAAAAAGTCATACAACTTTCTTTTCTGTAAGTAAAATTCCACCCTGCTAGTGGCCTCTCCTGATTGGTCAGCCCTAACAGGATAAGCCAGGCTGCTTTGATGAGGTGATAAGTGGCCTGCATTTAGCAGAGATTATCGGATGGGGGAGGTTGGCAGAGGCTGATGCCAGGCCAGACTAGAAAGGGGGATGGGTAAATCAAACTGAGGCTTCAAAGGAAGCAAGACAGAAATGAATGCTAGTGAAGCCTGCCCTCTCAACCTGTATCCCAAAGATAGATAGTGGTCTCAGGAAAGAACTTTACAGATGTCCAGAGGGTAGTGTTAGTAGAAATGAGCCACACCAGTGGGTTGGTTTAACCAGGTGTTGCTCCTCTGGATGAAAATCATCCATCTTGGTATGTTAAAATGTAGTGCTTTATGGGACAAGAAGATGCCACACTTTGGAGGAAGTTGGCATGTTTTTGGGTGGCACCCTGCAGCTCATTGGACCAGAGTGTCCCCTGTCTGTCATCCAAGATGATTGAATAAACGTGGCTCATCTGCATTGCAATTCAGATCTGCTGCCTAAAACCACAAGAAGAAGGACTGCCCTCCTGGAACCCTAGTCTACAATCCAGAAGACTGCACACTGAAGTACTACTCCTGTTGCACTGGAACAACAGCCCAAATGAAATTGCCTTGCTTCAAAAAGGCCTCAGGAGTGGAGTCCCTGAAAGCAGCAGGTTAACAGAACTTGCCTGCACCAACTATCACAAAGCTCCTCAGCCTGGAGTGCGTCCAGTGGCCGTTTAAGGAGTTGGCCAGGTGCATTGTGGGAATTGTGGTCCTTAACTTCCAAGCACCATCTCAGAGCTTCTAGACCCTTGGATGTGTGTTTTGGACACTTTCAACCCTCAAAAGGAACTTCAGAAAGAAGTTCCAGAAGTTTTGAGATGTTTTGAGCTACTTTTGGAAACTCCATAAGTGGACCGACTCACCGTTGTGAGTCAAACTGACTACCTTCGACTGTGACCCATCCAGGATTTCAGGTTGGTTCTGCTGAAAGCTCCAGACTTCCAGGATTTGACCACGGCCCTGTGGAAAAGCAGTCTGACGGCATTGCATCACATCAGCTTACTGAGGAGGATTGCACAATGTCGAGAGAGAAGAGCTCCAGAAAGGTTTCTAAGTGCGAAGGTAAAAATTTTACTGAGGACTCCCCCTCAGTGTATCCGAGCATGGCTCCATCGCAGTTGGCCTCAAACTCTGACTTTGCCCTGGTCAAGCGCGACCAGATGGCCCGGTTGGCGCTATTGATTTCTAATCACTAGAACGCACATTTTTATATTTAATCTTTAAAAATTCATAACTCGGGTTACCTATATTGGATTTATGTTGTGTTGGTGTAATTTTAAAGATACAAATATTTACCATTTTTATAAATTGGTGTGGGGTTTCTATTGTGTGTCGTGTCTTACTTATTTACTGTATTGGTGTATTTAAATGCTTTACATACCTGATTCCTAAGTAAAGCTGCCTGCTCGTTGCCAAGCTACCAGCGGTTGAGCCAGGAGCTAATGTTTTTTAGACTTTAATACTGTCTGGGGACATTATTTCTAGGGGTAGGTGCATTCTTACCTCTACTTATAAGCAGCCTCCAACACTAGCTAACACCAATCAAAAGTTAGACTTTATTAAAGTTTAATAAAGCCTTCCCATGTTAGCTTAAGGGGTTAGCAGCTCTACAAGAGGGAAAACAACTTTGGCTGTTTTTCCCCACAAGGGAATATAAAACATATTTTATCTTGTCCTTGCTTTTTATAACAAGGCACCCTACACATGGGGCAGCTGAGCCAGGCTTTAGGGGTGACTTTTATGTAAATAAAATATAGTTTTGGACTTCAGAAGTACATGTAATTCTAAAGTTAAATTTGGACACAGTTTTATTTTAAAACCAGCCTGCAAGGCAGGCCTGGCTTTAAAATGAAACCTGACACCACAGCAGTGCACACTTAAGTGTATTAAGTCAATTAGGGTCTCTAAACCTGCATGCCCTGCCATATACTTGGGACTTACAGGTAGATTTACTACGCCAATTAGAATTATACCATATACTTTTAAGGACAGGGCACTGGCCAAGGGCCTAGATAGCAGAGCCCAAGTCCCTTTCAGAGTCAGTAATCACTAGTGTCAGTCCACAATTTGGGGTGATCAGGGCAAAAAGGATGACTTTCCTACACTGAGCCATCCTACACCTTGGAAGAGATTACATAGGAACGTGTCAGTGCAATATTGCACCAACATTTCTGGATTAAATGGGATCTGGTGTTTATGCAATTACCCACTAATATTTGCACTGATAGTAGTTATTAGTGGGTGCAAATATATTTTTCACTGCTTGTTTACTGAAAATACTATTTTTGCACATAACAATGTTGGTGCACATTTACATTCATATAATGAGGGAAAGTCAGTGAAAAAGTGTACCATGTAAATCTAAGTAATCAAAAACAGTGTAAAATTGCATTGGGGCTCGTTCTATCCTATGTAATCCTAAAACATTAGTGAGAACCTGCATTGCCATCAATGACGTCCTGTGTAAATCTGCTCCTCCATTAGTATATTGATTCTGTTCTGTGCCTGGCAACACCCATTTCTGAAGAAATCATACTACCTAAAGCGCACGAATTAAGAAACTCCACAAGTTAGGGAATGTGCTAGGGGGAGTGTGATAGGGAGTATGAACCCAAGGAAGTCACTAGTGCTTCTGTTAAGTCTATAAAATCCTCTGCACTAGGTATGTTTGATCAGAAGGTCTTTATTTGTACCCCAATACAGAGTTCTACTTTGTCATTAGATGATGCTGTAATGCTGTATTTTTCATGTCTCTCGTTTCCTTCCCGGTGTGATAGTCTCTTTGTTTTATCGCCATAGGACGTCAGGATTTCTTCTTCTTTCAGCTCCCAAGTAGCCAGCGAGAGAAAGGACGAAAAATAAATGACAGGCCGTTATCAGGTAGGTGTTTCCTCTGTATTTTCCTTCTTTTATTTTCTTTCTTAGTATGTGCATGCAGGTTGGGGTGGTTAAAAAGGTGGGGGGGATCCTCTTTGTGAACACAAAAGTGTTTCTGTCTAATCAGCCCTGCCCAAGGACCCGGTATCAGGTTATCAGTAGTTTTTTTTAATTTTATTTTTATTAACTTTGCTGAGTTGGTGCAGATATAATAAAAATAATGTGGCTGGCTTTTCCACTGTCCCTGTTCCTAGAGGCTGCTCCCCGGCTCTCCAATTCTGCTTCGGTTTCTCCCTCTGTGTCTCGGCCCAGCTCTGCTGTGTCTTCGCTCTCCTTTTCCTGGCGTCTCTCTCTCTGGACACCCTCGGCGTTCTTCATCCATCCTTTTCCCGCTCTGCCCGGCAAATTGGATCCTCGTGTGACGTAAGCATGTTGCTCCGTACAAGCGTTGAATAAGTTCCTCTGAGTCCCCCTGGGCTACTCAGACATCGGCCTGTACTGTAGTGTTTCTCGTGCCCTGTCAGAGGGAGCATGAGTCATATATGGCCCGGTCTTTGCCTTAGGTTTGGCTGAGTGATGTCTTAAATAAAAGTTTTAGAGCTGAGCTATTTTACCACCTAGGATAGTGGAAAATGGAAGCTGGTCACAGGAATCTTTAAAGATATGGGCTGCTTTTGGTAGGAAGTGTAGCCGAGTGTGTGAATACATCTAAAGTAAGTGACGGAAAATAGCACAATGGCATAAAAAGCAACAACAGCACAAAACATAACAGTGCATGAAAGTACAGAACAATTTAGAAAGGACACAAAACAATAACTACAGAGCAACACAGCAATATCACATTGCAACAATGCAATACAAAAACATAACAGAACAAAAACCTAAAAGAACAATTCACCATCACAACAAAATGCCACACAGGAACATTTGCATCTTGGTGCAAACAAGTAACTACCAAGGACAGGCAAAAATGTTTTATTATCTGGCACCAGAGCTCTAAAACGCAGAGCTGAGGTCAAAGCTTTGAGTTTCCCCACACCCATGTCCGAGTGCATGTTCACTGACTAAGGGCCTGATTTAGATTTC
The DNA here is from genome assembly GCF_031143425.1 of Pleurodeles waltl. NCBI lineage: Eukaryota > Metazoa > Chordata > Amphibia > Caudata > Salamandridae > Pleurodeles > Pleurodeles waltl. The sequence goes on from NC_090447.1 coordinate 1,424,634,443, forward strand.
GGAGGAGGGGTTACTCCCTCACAAGGGTGACGGATATCCCGTTCGCCGAAACCTAAATCCCATAGGAAACAATGAGTTTGGCGGATGGCATATCCGTGACCATTGTCACTGAGTAACCCCTCACTGAAATCTAAATCAAGCCCTAAGTTACCAAGTTAGTGCATGTGGTGCAGACAGCACAAATTCTTCAAAAAGAGACGCAATGGAGGGCCCCGTGGAGAGCCGGACGCAGTCCAGTCTCTCCACGGGAAACTTTGGGGCCGGAAGGAGATGGCCTGGTACAGGATAGGCTGGTGGGGGGGAGGGGAGAGAGCTAGGGGATATTCTTAAGGGAGGGCAGGCATGGGGATCGGCCTCTTTGGCAGCTTGTCGTGCTGCAGCAAGGTTGGAGCCAATTCTCAGGGGCATAGATTTTTGAGGTAAGGGGTGGCTGCGGCGCATGACGTGGCAGCCGTACGAGCCGCACTTCGCATGCTGAGGCGAAGCCGGCCGTAGCAACCTCCTCAGGCCTGGTGTACTCGACCAGGCCTGGGTGGGCATGCAGCGCACTACGTGCGCTGCCGCACACAGCATTGCGTCGGAGGGTGCTGCCTGCTGCTCGCCAGCCAGAGGGGGAGAAAGAAATCAAGGGGGGTCGGAGACGCTGCGCGTCCGCCTCTCCCCGGGGACCAAAACAGTTGGTGGGGCACTATGGGAGCCTGAAGCCCGGCAGGAGCAGGTGGGGGCAGGGGTACCAGAGGACGTAGCTGGGGAGGCACCTGGGCCCAGTGCCATGCCTGTAGGGCATGGCAGCCCTGATGATGTACAGAGGCCTGAAGGGCCTGGGGGCATGGAGCAGCCCCTAGACCTTTCAGTGGCCAGCCAGCCTAGCAAGGCTGGCAGGAAAGGAACAACTGGGGAGCATGGGGGGTGCAAGGGAAAGTCGAAAGCCAAGAAAGCACAAGTTGCAGAGGGGGGGCCCTGGTGGGTGCAGTTGAGAGCAGGGTGAGGGAGGCAGGACTGGGGCCCACCAAGGAACAGGGGGAGTCAGGCGTGGTTGACCGGGGGAGAGGTGTTTCAGCAGCAGCATACCACTGACTGGTCAGCAGTGGACATTGAGCCCAGGATACAGGAGAGGAGGAAGCTAGTGGCTGAGACACAGAAGCGGTAGGCGCTGCTATGTAAAGAAAGGGGTGAGGTGGAGGGGCGGGCCAGGCAGGCAAAGCAAAAGTCGGGGAGGTCAGTGAGGTACCACTGGGCATAGTTTGGGGCGTGGAAATTGGGTATGAGTCCTGGCTCAAAAAAAGAACAGGGAGCAGGAGGCTGGTGCGGCCGGTGGTGCAGGCAGCCCGACAAGCGCACTTGGCGTAAAAGACCAGGTGCGGCGTGGGGAGTCAACAGCATCAACAGAGGATGGCAGAAAGGTGGCAAAGCCAACGGGGTGCATCATGGCCCTGGACATTGGTCCGAAGCAATAGACGGGTCTTCGGCGGCCTTCTCTACACTGTGGGACCGCACGAAGTACACAAATGGCAGACGCCACCGGGGCCACGGGACGGTATGCGAGCGTGACACGGTGGATGCTGAGGGTGAGAATGATGAATGGGGTATGGACGAGGAAGATGTGGTTGAGTTGGACTATGATGAGGAGCTGGAGGAATGGGAAGAAGGGGAGATACGCAACAAGGAGGTGAGCGGGGACCAGGGGAGGGGAAGGGGGTGCAGGAGCGGCGCAACCCCCTCTTCTTTTCCTGTTTTGCAGGCATCAAAGACTGGCGCTGGAGCGCATGCGGTGTCGCGCATGGAGGGCGGCGGGCCCAAGGAGGTGTTGGAGGAGAGTACTCTGGCTCATTGAGTACAAGGTAAGGGAAACTTGTGGTCACCATGGGGCGAGTGGAGGGGCAAGGCTGGTGCAGCCCAATATACGTCTATTGGAGTGGGGGGTGATTCAGTACATGGCACGCCTGGTACCGGTGCGGTATCTGCGAGTGATAAAGAGCAAGAGGCAGAGAAGGTTGTGACACCACAGGGAGTGATGGGGGAAACTGTGGCGGGTGGGGACAAAGAAAGTGACGTTAAGGAGGGGGTTGGTCATGAGAAGCGGCTCCCCTACATGAGTTTAGGGATTCCACTGGGCTCTCATGTGGCAGAGAAGACGAAGGCTCGGATCTGAAAGCATGAGTATGTTGACGTATTTCAGCTCCTACATAGAGACATTCAGGCCAAAGAAGGCTCTAAAGAGGAAGAGTGGGAATTGGCGTATAGGTCTAGGGTACCTATTACTATGGATAATTGGACCTTGGCATTCCTGATATATACTTGTATTTACTGTGAAAAACATGCAGACAGAGCCATTGCCATGTTTAAGTACATGGACATTATTCGCAAGGCCCAAATGCATTTTAGAGGTTCTGCATGGTTGAGCTATGATGAGCAGTTCCAGGCTAGAGTGCGTGTTAATCCTGAAAACCGTGGGGGGGGCATGGACCCGGAGCTATGAATGCAGTGGATGGCTTCTTCGCAGTCTGCTGCGTCCACCCATACAGCTAGTGGCCTTCCAGTTGTTTATATGCCTTTTCAGCAGTGTCCTGCGCCGGCCGGGGCAGGTCAGGTACAAAGAGCACCATTGCCTAACTCAGGAGCATGCTGGAACTTCAACAAGGGGTTTTGCTCTAGGTACCCTTGTAAATTCAAGCATGAATGTTCCAAATGTGGGGGGAGGCATCCAGTCACACAATGTTTTTCCTTGGCCAGTCCGGCAGAGCAGAGGAGGGCAAGGTGCTCCTGGGCCGAAGGGCGCTTACTCCAATTAAGCTGGGTAGGTTACTGCCCTAGTTGCGCATGTACCCAGATACGGACATGGCGCGCAAATTGGAATGGGGTTTCAGACAGGGTTTTCGGGTAGGGTACCAAGGGCTGCGGGTGAAGAGATGGGCTGAGAACTTGCAGTCGGCATTTGCCATGCTTGAAGTGGTAGTGACAAAATTGGCCAAGGAGGTGGCAGAGGGTAGAATTGCGTGCCCCTTTTTACGGGTGGACCATGGATGGACTTATGGTCTCACCTTTGGGTGTGGTCCTCAAGAAGTCTAAGCGGGAGTTTTGTTTGCTACACCATCTGTCATGGCCAGAAAGGGCATCAGTCAATGATGGTGGTGTATGCCTCAGTGGATGACGCTATCCGGCTCATAAGGGGATACGGCAATGGCGCGGAGTTGGCCAAGTGTGACATCAAAGCAGCTTTTCATCTGCTCCCTATTCACCCTGAGGATATCTCTTTGCTGGGATGCAGTTGGGAGTGAGTATTTATGTGGACAGAGTGCTGCCCATGGGGTGCGCAATTTCTTGTGCATTGTTTGAGACTTTCAGTACCTTCTTACAGTGGGTTTTTGTGCAGGTGAGTGGGCATCGGATGGTGTCACACTATCTGGGTGACTTTCTTTTTGTGGGGGCACCACATTCAGGAGGTTGCAGTGTTTTGAAAGCTTAGCGCAGGAGTTTGGGGTGCCTCTGGCCCCTGAAAAGACAGAGGGGCTGATTCTGATTCTGGCGGGCGGCGGAGGCCGCCCACCAGAATTCCGCCCCCATTATACCGCTCCGCGGTCAGAAGACCGCGGAGGGTATTATGAGTTTTTCCCTGGGCTGGCGGGCGGTCTCCAAAAGACCGCCCGCCAGCCCAGGGAAAAACTCCCTTCCCACGAGGATGCCGGCTCGTAATCGAGCCGGCGGAGTGGGAAGGTGCGACGGGTGCAGTGGCACCCGTCGCGTATTTCAGTGTCTGCAAGGCAGACACTGAAATACTTTGCGGGGCCCTCTTACGGGGGCCCCGTGACCCCCCCTACCGCCATCCTGTTCATGGCGGCTTTCCCGCCATGAACAGGATGGCGGTAGGGGGGGTCAGAATCCTCATGGCTGCGGAGCGCGCTCCGCAGCCATGGAGGATTCAAACGAGCAGCGGAAAGTCAGCGGGAGACCGCTGACTTTTTCCGCTTCTGACCGCGGCTGAACCGCCGCGGTCAGAATGCTCGTTGGAGCACCGCCAGCCTGTTGGCGGTGCTCCCGTGGTCGGTGGCCCTGGCGGCCACCGGCCGCCAGGGTCAGAATGACCCCCAGAGTGCCCTAGTTGCGTGTTTACCTTTATGGGCACTGAGCTGGACATGGTGGCATTCATGGTGCGTTTGCCTGCAGACAAGGTTGCTGAAATCCTGCAGTTTTTACAACAGATCAGGTTGAGATGGAGGATAGAACTGCGTGTGGCACAACAGCTCCTGGGCTTCCTTAACTTTGCATGTAGGGTGGTTCGGGGAGGTAGGACTTTTTGTAGACGCATGGGTCTGGTGATGTCTGGAGCATCTCTTCCACATCACAGGATTCGGCTGACTGTAGGTTTGAGGGAGGACATCACAGTGTGGGAGCTTTTCCTGACACAGTTTAATGGGGTTTCCATGGCTTTTCGGGAAGAGGACATGGTGTGGCAGGTGCACATTTTTTCAGAAGCGGCAGGGGACTCTGGTTTTTGGCTTTTTTGGGATGGACGGTGGTGTGCGGAACCCTGGCCAGCACATTGGTTAAACCAGAGCAGGTGCATTGTGTTTCTGGAATTCTTCCCACTATTGCTGGCTTTGGTAGTGTGGGGCGACGGGCTGGCAAACAGGACCATAATGTTTCATGTTGACAACTTGACAGTGGTTGATCTGGTGAATAGACAGAGGGCAAGGGATCTTAGGGTGCTGCGCCGTTTGCGAACATTCATGCTGCGCTGTTTGTCTTTGAACATCATATTTAAGGCTGAACATATTCCTGGTGTCAACAATTCTATGGTAGATTCCCTATCTCGTTCACAGTGGCAGCATTTCCGCGCATTGGCACCAGGCACAGAAGAGCACAAGACTGCGGTCCCAGCAGACATTTGGGAGTGGGGGGTGTGATGGTCATGAGACTGGTGGAGATGTCGCTAACTGAATCCTCTCTGAGGGGTTACCGCCTAGTATGGTTGGAATTTCAGGATTTTGAGGCAGATGGAGAGCGTTTCTGGTGGCAAGGGATGCGTGTGCTTGAAGCGCAAGTGGTGCATTTTGTCCTATTCCTGATTCACAACGGTTTGTCGCCAGCCACGATTGGGGGTGTGTCTTTTTATGGGAAGTTGTTTTTTGGCAGGGACCCTGCAAAGGATGACATTTTAGCAAAAATGTTGAAAGGGTGGGGCAGGGCACAATCAGGGTCGGGGGGTGGTACGTGAGGCTATTACGTTTGACCTGTTGGTACAATGTTACATGTGTTGCCGGTTTGTTGTGTGGATGCGTATGAAGTAGTACTTTTTTGTTTGTCTATGATATGGATGTTTTGGGGGGCTTTCCGAGTGTCTGAGTTGCTATGAGTGGGTAAAGATTGTGGAATACAAAAGGAGGATGTGCAGAGGCAGGGTGTGCGCTTGGGCATCTGATCGTGGCGCACAAAAGCGGACCAGTTGGGGAAAGGGAAATGGATATGGTTGGATTAAAGAGGGGAGGGGGAAGCATGTCTGGTTCAAGAATGAGACTCTTTCCAGATGCATGGTTCTGGCCAAGGAAGGGGTGTTTTCTATCATATGAACGGGAAGAAGCTTATGGCTTTCCAGTTGTTGGCTGTGATGAGAATGGCTTTGAGGCGTATTGGCAGGCAGCCGGGTAATTTTGGAACTCATTCGTTCCAGATTGGTGCGGCTACTGAGGCGGCTCGTTTAGGTTGGGACTGGGACCGAATCAGGCGCATTGGAAGATGGCGGTCGAAGTGTTGCGAGAGATATGTGAGGACTTGAGAGGGAGTATTTTCCAGGGACAGGGCAGTTTATGCCATGGGGGAGGGTTTCTGTTCTACACTGACATATGTTTATCCTTCCAGGTTGTGTGTACGACCCAGAGAAAGCAAAGGCAGTGACATGGCTGGTTGGACATTCGTTTATTCATTGGGCAGCAAAATATGCCAAAAAGCAAGTCTATTGACGATCACTGGGACTTCCGAGTAGCAGACATGAGGTGTTGTGGTGGGGGAAGAGCGGTATGAGGTGGGGCAATTTGCTTCCTTTTATAACTGCAGTGTTGCCGACATGGGGTTGTCCTGATGTTTTGGTATTGCACCTAATGGAAAATGATCTGGTTCGATTATCGGGGCTCACCCTACTGCAACATATGCAGAGGGATCTGGCATTACTGAAGCACAATATGCATGGGACTTGTGTGGTATGGACAGAGTTTGTGCCCAGAAGGAAATAGAGAGGAGCCTTGAAGCACGGGCCATTGAACGGGCCTGGAGAAAGCTCAATCGGGCTATGCGGGTGTTCTGTGGGACACAGGACATCAAAGTGTTGACTCACGAAGGGATTAAGGAGAGCAAACAGGGGCTTTCCAGGAATGATAGGGTACATTTGTCGGAAATGGGGAATTTGCATTACATGATGGAATTGTGTTTTTTGCTGACTAATTTGTGGGGAGAGAAGCTGTGGCGGAGTGAGCCTGTTTGATTTTTTCGAGTTGCAGTGGGTTTCCTGGTGGGGCAGCAAAAGGCCTAACAGGTTTATGCTGGGTGGCAGTAGATGGGGATGTTAGAATGTCAGATGCAGTCCTGGCCACCCTTCCACCGGGAAAAAAGAAGCAGGTGAAGGATGACAGAGTGAGGGATGCCTGTTTCAGGCAGGAGACGAATGCAAAAGGGTGATGTGTGTGTGAATGGAAGGGGATGCTCGGTGAACAGAGAAAAGTGGGGAAGGAAGTGAGATTGGAAGACAGGGGAGTTCAAAAGATAAAAGAAGAAAGTGTTCAATCAAAGTTCCAGTTATGTAAATGTTATGAAGCAAGTCTGTCCTAATAAATGGCCTTTTACACTATTGAGACGGGTGTTGAGTGTTTATGCCCCAAATCTTCCTTCTTCGCCAGTGCTAAGAAAGCTGGGTGGGAATATTAGTTTTTCTCGATAGGTCTCTCATTACTTGTTTGCCATAGACTTTCCTTGCGCTTCCATGTGTGTTCTCGAATCAGCCCAGTACTTGAAGGCCCAATCCACCACCCAGACTGCAGACACACTGAGCCCCTCTCACACACACTTAGAGACACACCGTGCACTTGTCACAGACTGGGCTTGATGACTGCCAACCTGCCAAACACCTATCATTTGCTGTGTCACTCAGGCATCTCAGGCAGTCCTTTAGGTGCTGTCACTCTGAAGCGCGCTGCTTGGCGGCGGGACGCTTCCGCACGCCTCTCATGATTCATTGTAATCAGTCTCGCTGGAGATGTCACAGGTTGACAGCCGGGGGACTGTTAAGGGAGCTGAGGCAAAGATTGTGATTCGGCTACCCCAGTTGTTTTCTAATTTGAAAATACCACTGTTCTAGCATTAGCCGAGCCCTGTCTTCCACTGACTTTCCAAATCTTACACTAACACCTGCAGCAAACGTTAAAAAAATAAGCGGACGCTGCTTAAAACTTGTATTTTAACTTGCTGCATTATTTTTCAAGAAGGGTCATGATTTGCCGAGACCTTCTCCCTGAGTTGGTTTCAGACATCAACATGTGCGGCTGGCAGCAGTTGCTATCCCTGAGGTGCTCATAGGTAACCCTGACGCTGGCCTCGCTACCTCTGGGGACGAGGGTCATAAAAGGGGAACAGGAAGAGGAAGTACACAGGGATCTACAGCCCACGTTGCAACGAATTGTCTCTCTCGTTGTCACTCAGCAGCAAATTTAAGGGCTAAGGGTGGGAGATGGGGTCAATCTTGTGATGTCGCCAGGTGGTCTAAGGGTGTATGATGTCACTTCCACTTCCGCAGATAGTTAGGTTTATCGAAGACTGACATCACATGTACATTTAAGAGAACCTCATTTTAACCTCAGTCTACTGTGCGGCTGCCCCCAAAGTTTTGGTGAGAGTCTGATTACCTCTGGAGTAACGGTAATGTACTCATATGTAAATTAGGAGTGACTGACACAGGGGCAAACATGCATAATGACTGTGCAGCTGTGGAATCTACCCAGGATAGAGTTAATACATTATGTGCACAAACACACGCCTTTGGAGTTAGAACGGTCTAGTAGCGCTCTCAGGGCAGTGTCAGAAAGTGGTTCGGAAAGTGGAACATAAACGAGACGAGCACATACACATTGTTAAGTCAGTGGGCATTCACCATAATTTTCCACATGTCTGTGCTTATACGATAAACACCTGATTGGCACAGGGGCAAGTGATGCAAATAGTGTAGCAAGGTACCCCTAAATGGCCAAATTCTATGGTTTTTTTGTTTTAAGTGGAGACATTTACGGGGTTTTTGTTTTAAGTGGAGACATTTACAAAAATAAACATTTTGGACAAAGGCATACAATAGAATTAGTTAAATAATAATAAAAAGAAATAACAAACAATCTTCTGGTAGCCCCTTCCCATTGCCCCACCCCTGACCAGGGATAACCTTTATATGAGGTAGGTACACCTCTTCCATTTATGTCACTCACGGATGGACAGCCAAGAGTTAGGGGCTGCTATCCATGACTTGCGCTGTGGTACCCGTAGCGTTGCCCTTGCACCCTCTGGCACAGTGATCATTATATTAAGGCAGTGGCAGGACAATATATGAACATGGCTCTACACTTTCTGCAGTTGTCTGTATCTTGCCCTTCCCCTCGCTCTTCTGTAGCAAGTAGGGACCCTTTGAGAGGCTACAGCATGGACAAGAGGTCAGCCTCGTGCTATTTCTGAGGGTGTGTGTGATGTGGACATTTTTTCCATTGATGTCCATGCTTACCTCCTTGTTTCATGCTATAGCAACCTCTCAATCACCGCATTGAATCGTTCAGGATCGATGGATGGGTAGTAAGAATTGGGACGAGGGAAGGTGGATCTAAGTAAAGATTACCCATGACTGACACAAAATGACTTCCTAATGCTCTTCCTCTGCTGAGTCCATTCATATACTCAGGAAAACACCACAGTTACACATTCAACCAAACAAAACAAACTAGACCATGATTCTGGGGCAACTTTTAGTTCAATCAGAGATTCAACCGAATAGCCAATACAAAACAAAAACACAGGCCAGAAGAGATGAGGGCAAACCAGTTCTCCTGAATCTCAAAGGTCCGTATTCCACCATCTTCTTCCTATGACAGGAGACAGCAACCGAGTGAGTACACAATATGGTAATGAAACAAATGCCTGCCATACAAGCTCCTTCGATTTCCACATAAAAGGTCTTATACAACTAGTTGAGCACCCCAAAATGGATGCGGCTGAGAGACACTACTGCTATCTCTTATTCCAGAGGTATTAACCCAAGACTTCTCAGTGGACGCTGCATGCCCTTCATGATGCTCCTGAGATTTACAAAGAGCGCCTGGTCCTTTTCAACCAGTTCTAGCCCAGGTTGGACACCGCAGCATGAGTAAGGAAGACAACAATAAAGAAAGGAGATTTGTGGGTGTACATCTTATAATGGAGTCCCTGCTCAGGGGAGCTTGAAGAGATGAGTAGAACACCAAATGATTGTTTTTCAACAAATAAGCAGCAATGTGCCTTAACAGTGTGTAAAGTGACTTCCTGATAAGTGAAGACGAGGATGAGGTGGTAAATTCTGCTCTCTATCTGCAGAAACAAAACACCCTTTGAAAGGCATGCAAGGCTCGGAAATCCTCGACGCGCTGTTGCAAGTCATGCCCCACCTGCCTTTGTCCTGTGTGCCTTGTGCGAGTTATTATTACCTCAGGTGGGTTATTTGCACTCTGTTTTCACTGTGTGCCGGAGTCATCACTTATCTTTCTGCCTCACTGGTCCAATAACCCTTCATCTGGTTGCTAGGGCAGCTGAAGGCTAACTTCATTAGTTTGTGTAATATCCGCCCGTATCACTCAACAGCACTTCCAGCACTTTCACCTGGAGCCATAGGTGGGTCTTTATCGTATATGGACAGCAGACGGTGTGTTAAGCCTTACTCCTACGCCGTGCCCTGCCTTCCCTACAAGCTACTGCAGTCCAATATGCAATCCATTCATACATTCACCAATTAAACTAAATACTTTACTTTAAAAAAACGTAATGGGGCCACGCTGTGCAAAGTAATAAGTTTGTCCTCTTACCCAACCTTAAATCATCAATCACCAACAACAAGGGTTTTGTGAATGTCCCTTTGATAAAATCTGCTTAGTTTGTAAAAACTTATTGTGACCTCATTCACTCGTCTTGCACTTCAAAAGGCAATGCAAACAAAAAATACTGTTAGTCGATTATAAATAGTGCTTCAGTGCATTGCAGTCATTTAGTTTTCTCCTGCCTCTTAATAAGGCCTTGATTACAAACTCAGCGGTAATTGATCAGAGTAGAAATAATGTGCAGTAATTAGCTTACTGGACATATTATGGTTCAAATCTATTATAGTAATTTGCAAAGAACATAAAACATCAACTCTCACCTACATCCAATGGGCAGAGACGGAAAGCTAGGAAAGGATCGGGAGGGAAAGGGGCGGTAGGGACGTCTAACGGGGTAATAAGAAGGTCCAGTGGAAAGCTGACTCTCGACGTCTTCTTCACCGTGGGGTATGCAGGGTTCCAGAGTGGGTATCAAATAGGATTAGTTCGGCTGGGGTCAGTCCTTATGAGGCTGTTCCATATTGTCCTGGGAAGATGTGAGTCGAAGTACTCAACACTGCCATATCATGAAAACATCCTTGCTGTTACCCGAAGATACTGCACAAAATCAGAAGCTACCCTGGTCATACCACGCATCTCCTAGTAGTTCACAGCGGTGTGTCTGACATCTTTACATTGCTGGAAACTATACAATGCAACAATAAGAGAATATAAAAGCGATACCAATCTATGCTAGCAAAACACGAAATAATACAACAGCAACAACACATCAACAGAATAACAAGAAATCAGAAGACAAGACACCCAGAAGAGACCAAAACAAAACTATGACCATGCAACAACAACATAAGGCATATAATGCAAAAGAATACTAATGGAAATGGCCCTTTCTGCAGGGTCATCCCCAGCCTTTTTGCCTTCCTCCTTGTTTTCTGACATTGTTTTTATAGGCTTCAGGACTCTGGGCACTTTACCACTGCTAACCCGTGCTAAAGTGTATGTGTTGTCAACTTAAAACATGCTAAGATTGGTATGTCCCCAATTGGCATATGTAATTTACTTGTAAGTCCCTAGTAAAGTGCATCATATGTGCCCAGAGTCTGTAAATTAAATGCTGCTAGTGGGTCTGCAGCACTGATTGTGTCACCCACTACAGTAGCCTTCAAACACGTTTCAGGCCTACCATTGCACAATCTGTGTGTGCTGTTTTAAACAGCCATTTCGACCTGGCAAGTGCACCCATTTGCCAGGCCCAAACCTTCCTTTTTATTACATATAAGCCACCCTTAAGGTAGGCCCTACTTGGCCCCACGTGGAGGGTGCAGTGTTTTAAAAAAGGATAGATATGTACTTTTAAGTTTAATGTCCTTTTAGTGAAAAACTATTAAATTCATTTTTCACTAACGCAGGGCCTATCTCTCCCATGGGTTAACCTTGAAGCAGCCTTTAAGTGTAACTTCCAATTGGGAAAAGATAATTTGGGAGTTTGCTGTCCCTGGACTCACAGTTTAAAATTACAACTTATGTTGAAGTTGGATTTTAAATTGTAAGTCTGAAAATGCCACTTTTCAGAAAGTGGTCATTTTCTTATTTTAACCATTCTGTGCTTATCTCTGTATACACGTTTGGGGTGAATGACTGCTAGGCTTTGTGCATTCCCTCTAGACAGTCCACACAAAGGGAGCTGGGGTGTGACATATACATCCTGATGGCCCCTCAGCAGGATGATGGGCAATTAACTGACTTGATTGGGGGTGGAGCTCAGCACTGTCTCACTTACACCTAAATAGGGTTGTGCCTCTCCCCACACAAAGGACTGCACACCCCCCTGTAGAGTGTCTGGAGCTAGGGAAGGAAGGGTGGGTACCTTGTGATCTTCAAAGGCCTCTTTGAAGTCTCGCCCACTTCAAAGGCACATTTGGGTATACGTACTGGACCCCAAACACCACCAAATAAGAACTCTACTGGAACCAAGGACACTCTGCCAGGAAGGAATCCTGTGCTGCCAGGAGGTACTGCCACTCTAAAACTGCATTTCTGTGTTGGCCTACTGCTTGCTGTGTGCTGTGCAGTAGGAGGGACTGCCACTTTGATACTTGCTTTGCTCTGTTGGCCTGATGCTTCTTGCCTGGAGTAAGAATGAATAGACCTGTTCTCTACACCCTTGAACCCAAGATTCTCCAAGGGCTTGTTGGCTTGCTCCTGTTCTCTGAAGTCTTAGGGACATCAAACACTGCCTGCAACTCTCCAGGGGCTCCTGGACTTTGCTATATGTGAGACCTATGATTGCCTGAGGTGCCCCCTCCAGTCCTGGGTCTCAGAATTCGATTTTGCAGCTGGTTTCTGCTCAAAAAAACGCATCATGTCGTCAATGTTGACGCTTTGCTCTATCAAACGTACAGTTTCAGTGGACCCTGCTTGGGTTCTGTAAGTTGCCTACCCTCCATCACGGTCAGCCTGAGCTTTGGATTTACACCAATCCCTGGGGACCTCAAGTAACCTTTTCAGCCCTAATGACTTCTAAGCATTGTTTCACATTTATTCTTTAAAAATTCATATCTCAACTTCTTCTTATTGGATTTTTTGTTGTTTTGGTCTTGTTTTACCGAGATAAATATTCTTTATTTTTCTAAACTAATGTGGAATCTTTTTGTGGTGTCTTCCACCATATTACTGTAATTAAGTGTTGTGCAAGTACTTTACACATCACCTTCCAAGTTAAGCCTGACTGCTCTGTGCCAAGCTCCCAGGGGGTGAGCACGCACAGGTTATTTTAGGGTGTGTATCTGACTAACCCTGACCAGGATTGTGGTCCCTAATTTGACAGGGTGCATACCTCTGCCAACTAGAGACCCAATTTCTAACAAATACGATACCACATTAGAAGAGCACAACACCAACAAGTGTTAAAGGGGTGGTCTTTATAACTAATTCTTCTAAACAGAATTCAGATTTGTCTTTATTTCTCTTTGGCAGCTGCACTTACACCAGCCTTAGCACCTACAACTTACCCAATTACACTAAAAAACGGATCATGTCCTTGCGAGAGTTTAGCCCCAGTCCCATTTCAGAGCTCTTGCATGTATATGTGTCATTGCATTCATGCCCCATGTTAGAAATGGGGTTTCTGGTTGGCTAGGGTATGCACCTCAGCCAGGCAGAACTTACCCACTCTAGTCAGGGCAAGGGAGTTACACGTCCAAGATAACCCCTGCTCACCCCCTTGGTAGCTTGGCACGAGCAGTCAGGCTTAACCCGGAGGCAATGTGTAAAGCGTTTGCACAACACACACAACACATGTGACGCAATATCCCCACCACAAAGGAAACACAACACCAGATTATATGAAAATATACTGTATTGTACACGACGTAATTATTAGGCCAACATCACATAACAGTAGTATCCTGCTACTTTAGCAGTTGTCAGAACATTACACATTAGTTACTCTGCAAACTAGCAGTAGTCACAAATAACACACAGGTTACTCAATATTCTGCAACATAAGCAGTAGTCAGGAAACACGTTATTACACTAAAGCACTTGTCATAGGAATATCATAAAACGCCCATAGTAGGAACATTAGAAAACATATGGCAAGTTAGAAAAACATATTAGCATGTCATGCCCATAACAGGGACATTTGCATACACATATGTAAAAACATCAAACGCAGGTAGGCAATAAATAAATGCGCAAAGTCTATAGTAAGAACTTAGGTTCTATATACTGGTTCTTTAGGGAATACCTGTGAGAGATGAAGAGGCACTTCCAGTGCCTAGAACAAACAATGGGGCCCCCGGCGCTCCTATGCGCAAAACGGGGGCCTCCCTTATACTCTGGGGTCAGAGGAGGGCGACATGCACCTCCTCTCTTTTATAGACAGGCCCCTCTGGGGACCGTGATTACTGGGGGCCCCCCAGGGCCTCAACCGGCCCTCATGAGGGGGGCCAAAACCAGCAAAAACAACTTAGGGCAGGAGGGGGGCACCACACCCCCCTCCGGTTTAATGACAGGCCCCTCCCGGGACCCGTGATCTCTGGGGGCCCCCCGGGCCTCCACTGGCCCTTCCACCAAGGGGGGGCCCACAATAATGCCCGTTTTACCTAACAGCAGAAAAGGAGCGTCCTGCTCCTAACGCAGAGGCCAGGGGGAAGGGGGCACTCCCTGCGCCTTCCCCTGGTCCTGCCGTGAAGCCACAAGAAGATCAGACCCCTCCTGGGGCCCGAGCAGACACTCGCCTGCACCCGATGCGGTGTGCAAGTGTTCTTCCAGCTTCCCGGGCCGCTGCGGTGATCTTATTTAAAGGGGCAGAATGCAGCAAGCAGCCTACGAGCTTCCAAGGCTCCATAAGCGTGCTGCAATCAGCGCTATGGCAGCCGCAACCACAGAGAAGCACCCCTCGTGAAGAATTGGATGCAGGGGTCAGGGGCCACAGCACCATGCCCCTGGGGAGCAGAATCTTAAGACAAGGTCCTCATGTGGAGGGCCCAGCTACAGGCCAGCACAAGGGAAAGGCAGCAAGTGGCAAGTCCTTCACAGTGACCAGGCAGGTCACAGGTCAGCACAGCAGCAGCAGTCCATGGCGGTTCCTGGTGAGTCCTTTCAGCCTTTGATGTCCAGTTCCAAGATGATTCCAAGAGTCTTCAAATTGTGGGGAAAATTCCCCTGTACTTATAGTCAGTTCTTACAGTGTTTTACAATGGTAGGGAGAGGAGGTTCCAGCCAGTTACAACTGGTTCTGGGAGTGCCCCCTCTCTCCTTTCAGCACAGGCTCCAAACATCAGTGGGGGGTTAACGACCCTATTGTGTGAGGCCAGGGCACAGTCTTTACAAATGCAGGTGTGCCCCGCCTCTCCATTCTCTCGGCCCAGGAAGACTATTCAGTATGCAGATGCACCTCTGTGACACCTCCACCCTCCCTGTGTACAGGCTGTCTGAAAAGTATGCACAAAGCCCCACTGTCAGTCTGCCCAGACGTGGACTGGAGACAAGCTGCAAAACACCAGAGTCATAAGCACAGATAAATGCACACTTTCTAGAAGTGGCATTTCTGTGATAGAAATAAAAAATACACCCACACCAGTAAGCAGTATTTATTATCACCATCACAACCATACCAAACACGCCTACGCTACCCCTCATAAATCAGACAATACCCCTTACACATAAGGCAGGGCATTTCTAATGCAATCCTATGAGAAGGCAGCACTCACAGCAGTGAGACACCAAGTTAGGCTGTTTGTCACTACCAGGACAGGCCATGCAATATGGCACATGTCCTGCCTTTCTACATACATGGCACCCTGCCCATAAGGCTAGCTAGGGCGTACCTTAGGGGTGGCTTACATGTAGTAAAAGGAGAGTCCTGGGCCTGGCAAGTAAGTTTAGATGCCAGGTCTCTGTGGCAGAAAACTGCGCACAAAGGCCCTGCGCTAGCAGGCCTGAGACAGGTTTAAAAGTCTACTTCAGTGGGTGGCGCAAGCAGCGCTGCAGGCCCACTAGTAGTATTTAATTTACAGGCCCTGGGTATAGAGATACCACTGTACAAGGGACTTATAGGTAAATTAAATATGCCAATTAGGTATAAGCCAATCATACCAACTTTAGATGGGAGAGCACCTGCACTTTAGCACTGGTCAGCAGTGATGAAGTGCTCAGAGTCCTAGAGCCAACAGCGAGATGCCAGAAAAACCAGGAGGAAGGAGGCAAAAAGACTGGGGATGACCCTGCGTAAGGCAAAAAGTCCAACACCCCAGCATTTGTCCAAATTACTCATACACATTGTTAGTTTGCTCAACAAGTCAAGATCATGTGCATTGTTGGATTCATAGACCTGACATACCTCAAGTATTTATCATTTCGCCATATTCATTGGAAGTTTGAATGCAACAAATTACAAGTAGTATGTTTATTTTCAAGTTACAGTCAGCCCAGTAGCCAGGAGTATAATTTGAGGGGGAAATCACTTCTAATAACAATAATGCAAAATTGATTTCTGCGGAGGATGGAGTGAGATCTCCCAATAGTTGTTTACACAAATTGAATACCATTATGAGTGAGGCAGATTACTTAAATTGTATGGAATTTTATAAGGGTCAAGGATCTTTGTGGCAAATTACATGTTTTAAAGCAGTTTGCTCAATACCATTGGTGAAAGCTGGAAAACAGCAAATAAGATTTATAAAGGAGGATACTTATACTCTGTGGCCTGTGTTCCACTCTACCCCTTCTGTCCTTAGGAACTTTCCTTTATCAAAATAAATTAAGTGTTTTACATGATGCATTCATATACAGTGTGGCACTGAGACAGTTGTAGCAAAGCAAGTATAAACGTTGCTATTGCCACTGAGTTGTAGAGGCCATTTGTGACTTCAGGCCACATGATCAAACTCTGGTACTGCTAGATGCTTGCTACTTACATGAGGTTTGTTTTGGTGAAGGCTGCTCATTTGGTGAGGACTACTGCAGAATCTTGCTCTCAGTGTGTGTTCCGTTGCATGCTATAATTTTGCCACAGTCCGCATGATAATTATAAAACGTGGCATAATGGTGTAAATTTCAGAACTTTTGCAAAACAACCATAACACAAAATTCCCAAAATTACATGAACTACATAAACATAATAATTTAAATGCTGCAAGGGTGTATTGTGAAGCACCATCCTGTTAGACCTGATAGCCTTAGAGTGGTCTTCCCCCATCTTTTTGCCTGCCTCCCTCCAGTTTGCTGATCTCGTTTCCGCTGGTTTTTATTACTCTGCACACTTTACCACTGCTAACCAGTGCTAAAATGCTTGGGCTTTCTCCCCTAAACATGGTAATATTGGCTCCTACCCAATTGGCATATTTAATTTACCTAAACTACCCTAGTAAAGTGCAATATATGTGCCCAGGGCCTGTAAATTAAATGCTACTAGTGGGCCTGCAGCACTGATTGTGCGACCCACATAAGTCGCCCGTTAACCATGTCTCAGGGTGTGTTCCAGTTTCACTGCCACTTTGACTTAGCATTTAAAACTACTTGCCAAGCCTTAAATTCCCCTTTCTATTACATATAAGTCACCCCTAAATTAGGCCCTAGATAACGCATTGGCAGGGTGCTATGTAAGTACAAGTCAGGACACTTACTTGTAAGTTTGTCATGTCCTGGTAGTGAAAAAGACCCAAAGTCAGTCCTCAATATTGTGAAGCCTGCTCCTCTCATAGGCCAGCATTGGAAATTCCCTTACATACTTTTAAGTGGTAATTGCAGATGCGAAAGGAGTGGCATTGTCATGTTTGGCATGGCTGGAATGGTAGTGAGAAATCCCACTTACTGGTGAAGTTGGATGTAACATTACTATTTTAGAAATGCCACTTGTAGAAAGTAGGCATTTCTCTGCACTTACTGCTCTATGTGCCTTACAGCCTGTCTCCAATCCACGTGTGGTCTGTGCTGGATGACAACTCCACTTGTGCATTCTACCCAGACAGCCATAAGCACAGGACACTCAGTTACATCTGCATTCATCTGCATACTGATGGGTCTTCTTGGTCAGAAAGGGTGGAGGGGATCTCACTTATGCTTCAACGGCTAGTGACCTGACCCCACACATAGGACTGATAACCCTCCTCGGATCTCCCAACAGATATGACTGGGTTAAAAGGGGAACTCCTGCACTTCAAAACCACTTTTTGAAGTTTCCCCCACTTCAACGGCGCATTTGGGTATTTGTACTGGGAGTGTGACTCCCTCAAATCAGACACTTCTGGACCTACAACTGGACTCTGACAGCGGGACTGCCTTGCTGCCTAAAGGACTAATCTGGACTGCTTTTCTGGAAGGACTGCGCTCCTGCTTGCTGCCCTGCTGCCTGCTGCTCCCTGAATCTGCTGGAAGGACTTTGCCTTCCTTCACAAGTGATCTCTAAGGGCTCGGACTGAGCTTGCCTCCTGTTAAGAAGTCTCAGGGTCATCAAAGGCTTCACCTGAGAGAGAAATCCACGGCGCTCTAAAAATAGATGCAACGCCTGCAAAATCAGAACACTTGCAGAATCTTGTGGCTGAACAATTGCTGCAGCACCTACCAAATCGATGCAACACCTGTTTAATCAATGCAGCGCATATGGATTTTCCATGCATCGGTTCTGAGCATCAAATTATCCCCCCAACGCAAGGAACCAAGGCTGCACACCAGGAAATCAATGTATTACCTTGCCATCAGGGAAGAATTGATGCATCACCTCTGCCGCGCTGGAAAAATTGACACATCGCTTTACTTTCCGACGCATCACCTCCTTTGTGGCCCTCTGCGTCATTATTTTTGACGCATCCCAGATACTTAGTGCTTAAGAGATACAGTCATTGGTTCCTATGGATTAAGACTTACTTAAACCTCTAAAAAGTGATATCTTGACTTGTGCACATTGTATTTTTGTCATTTTGGCCTTGTTTTATTCAGATAAACATTATCTATTCTGCTAAGCTGGTGTGGTGTACTTTTTGTGGTGTTTTCACTGTGTTACTCCACAAATTCTTTACACATTGCCTTCTAAGTTAAGCCTGCCTGCTCTGTGCCTTGCTACCAGTGGGTGAGCACAGGATAATTTAGGTTGTGTTGTGGCTTATCCTGACTAGGATTGCGGTCCCTACTTGGACAGGGTGCATACCTCTGCCAACTAGAGACCCAATTTCTAACATGTCCTCTCACTGTATTAGTGGCAGATGGTCAATAAAATATATTCCAACTTTTTTGCCTTAATGTATTACCGCTTTTCAGGCTTTCAAATGTTCTGACTGCTTCCCTCCAAGCAACCCCTTCCTTGTTTCTGATGTATCTTAGAGAGCTATGAGCACGAATGCTCTGGGCATTAATGCAAGCAAAGCATATGGGCTCCTTTAGCTCCTTGTAGTACAGTAAAATGCAGCTACATTTGCTGCCCAGTGGCATAAGAAGGGTGTCAACAACACTTATGAAAGCAAGGAAAATGCACCTTTACCATTGGTTTGGTAGCAAAAGCATCCATAATTGATATGGAGTCTGGGCTTAAGTCCTCTACAGCAACTTAAAACCAGTATCACTGAAAAGAAGGGGAAGAAATGGATATTGGAAGGATGGAAGGGGTTTGAGAAAATAAGAGGCGTGCAAGTTTTTTATGCAAATAAGAAATGGTAGCACATTAATTAAAAAAGGGTCAAAACTGGAACAAAGTGAGAGCCAGCAAATTCTTTACATACATGTAGAGCATTCATACATTACATTTTGCAGAGTTTACATTTTTTAACATATTCAAATTGACATTGCACCATTATATAAAGGGTTGAAAATGGGTGCTTCCTTGAAAATGCAGAGAAAACCTCTCACTTTAACTAGCATGCTTTTCATTCCAGGTGATTGACTTCATCATATTTAATAGCAGGTTGCTTGACCTTCCAGGTCTGACTACAGCCAAGACAGTTTAGGGGTTGGCATAGGGTTGCTGGGCACTCAAAGGGCCCTGTGGCTAAGGCCAGAGCTTTATTAAAAAAAAAAAAAAAGGAAGTGCCAAGACCCCTCTCTGGAGGCCCCTGCAGCTTGCACCACTCACAGCCCCTTCCAGCGCTGCCAATGACAGTACCAACATAACAACATTTCATCTCACTCCTACAAGTGTGATTACTGTGACCACTCCAGGCCACCCAGAACTATAAGAATTGCATTGGTGGCAGATATTATTGATTTTTAATGTATATTGAGCTCATCTCAGAATTTGACAGACAGCACCACCTTGTGGTTGACTGTCATTAGAGCCAGGGTTGAGAATAAAGTGCCGGTGCTGAGAACCGGGAGCCTCTGGCTCAAGTGAAGTACTGGCCACAGCCCTACAGTATTCTCATGTATGGTGTATATCTTAAACCACTGTACCTCCAACACAATCAGAGGTACAGGAAAGGGTGATGGTGTGACAAAGTATTACAGTGGGGCTAATGGATGTACTCCATTTGGTGACTTTCATTTCCATGTATGGTATTTATTGGGTGTAGCTGACACACAATCTGCGTTTTCTGCATATTTCGCCAAAATAAAATTTTGTTCCTAGATCAGACAAGAAAAGTATTTAAAACATTGCACTTATGAATCAACACTGCACCAAACATTTTGCAGACGTTAAAGGGTCATCTTTCAGTTGTTGAATTCTATATAAAGCCATTTAAAGGGGTGACGCTTTTGCCTAGATGGTTTTAACATAATCACAAAACACGTACATGCTAAGCTGTATTTCATATAGTGTGGTGAGAAAGATTCTTTCATAGCCATTAAAAGGTTTTTCTGCAGTATGAATCCAAACTCAGAAGAATTATAAGTATGCTGATCAGCTTTGAATCATTACATACTATCATGTACAATACGCCTATTGTAAAAATCTAAAATACAATATTGCTCTGCGGCTCTGTATTATCAACAGAGGATGTACCCGAAACTGTGGACACCTTTAAAACACACAATTGGCACGTAAAGAATAAAAGAGGAACACCTTTTATTACAAGACAAGTGCACACGTACACTTGTTTTCTGCTGAGTGCAACTTTGTATATTTGTATATACTTTTTGCACAAAATGTTTTAAACTGTGAGGAAGAATGGACGTTGTTAAAAAAAAGTGTCCCTGTGCTTCTGGAGAGGCAACATCATGACTTGCTGAAAAATAGATTTTTAAAAGATCAGCTAAGTGCGTTTAGTGTTTTTATGAAAACGTTGCATTTTGTATAGCACTTAGATTCCTTTTGTGTGGCTGCATGTTAAAATGCCATCAGAGCTGGGTGAAAAAGCACAGTATGCGTGACATAACTTGCTTTTATTTGCCAAATATATCACTTTATTTGATTTTCCTCATTGCATAAACTACTGTTCCTTTGCTGAACAATTTAGAGAACCGGCGATACAACTTGGTCCTTGACTGCTGTGTAATTCACCAGGCCCTGGTTACAATGGATGGGATACTCCCAGTTAAGTAGAAGGGATGGTGCAAGTCCACATGAATGGATGCTGTGTGATCACGGATGTCCTTGGTGACTTTGGAGAGGCCCGCGGGGAGCAGGAGCACCGCTCTAGCCTTCCCGCGGGCTCTTTCGGGAAGGAAGTGACGGTGCGGGACTAGGATTGGGCAACAGGTAAGTGGTGGTGGGCCTACTGGGTGGGGATAAAAGGGGTGTGGGGTGGAGGGACCGGCCTCTTTCCGCGCTGCCCATCGCGCGGTTAGTTTGACCGGTCCCTAGGGAATTTTCTTCGGAAACAGGTAGTGTGCGTTTAGGCGGGGACCGGGGGGGCAGTTTAATGTGCTATACGTAGGGCGGTGTGCGCGCGTCCTTCTCCGCGCAGGCCGGCATATTTCAAGGGGCGACAGCACGCTCCTTGTGAGCGGCCGCTCCCTAGGTTCTACACGTGTTCGTGCCAGGCCTCGTCCGCGGCAGCTTTTTTCTTGGAGGGCAGTAATTCAGGCCACCAGCAGCCCGCTGGGGCCCCGCCCGCAGGCCTTTAGGCCCATTTTGAGGCTGGGTTAGCGGCGGAACAGAGTGGGCACGCACCGACTGCGGGGGGCATAACATTTTAAATACGCAAACAAAAAAAAAAGAGAAAGGGACACAATTAGACGCAGCTCAGGGGCATCATCTGAGGAACAACCGGCGGTGCGCTGGGGCCCCGGCCTCCGGCCTTTTGGGCCTAATTAAGTTAGTATAGCGCCCGGGGGCACAAAAAATAAATAAATAAATTTGGTTTCAATTGGAGCACATATATACAGAATAAAAACAGCAATCCAATAGGATACCCCTTCTTCAGGTAACGGGGCAAGGGCCGGGGGAGGCAGAGTGACAGCCGCAGGACCCATAGACTTCCCTGTTACACCTTTCGTGGCCCACAGTAGGGGGAGCGGACAGGCAGAGTCAGAAGGAGCCCCCGCCCCGGCACCATGGCTCCCAGCCACGACGCGGAGGCAGTACAGGCCGTGCTTCACATTCTCGGCGAGGCCGGCCAGGCTGACCTCCTCAGGCCTGGGGTTTTTGAACAGGCCTGGGTGGGGATGGTGCAGCCGCCGCGCGCCGCGTCCGGCAGAGTAGCGGCGGTGGTAGCCGCATGCACATCCCCAGAGAGGGCCAAAAAGCCCAAAAAAGCGGCGGTGGGACGGGCGCGTGGCACATCCTTCCCCACCAGCCAATTGGGAGACGGGGAGGGCCCCTCGGTCGAGCCAGGCCCCTCAGACGATGGGACAGCACCAGACCAGCAGTCAGAGGGCATCGAGTTACCCCAGGACCAGACTTTGGGGGAAGGGGCCCCCGTGCAGGAAGCACTAGTACAAGAGCTCCCCGCCCCCATCATAGAAATGACCCCCATGGACCTGTCACTACCCAAGGGCGGTGCCAACCCGGCTGGGGCCAACAATAACACAAAAAAGAAAGGCAAGGGACCCAGACACTCAGGCGGGCAGGGCAAGGGCAAGGCTGGCAAGGGGCAGCCCAAAGAAGTCGGGGGGGGACCCGAGCTGTCCTTATGCTCGGGGCTGACTGGCCCCAGGACAGGCAGGCTAGAGGTGGGCGTGGCAAGGGACTTAGAGGCCAGGATGGCAGAAACAGAGGACAGGTGGGCCCAATTGGGCAGGGATCGGGAAATGTCCGTGCCATACGGCCGGCAGCTAAAGAGGCCAGCAGACAGTACGGACAACATAGGAAACATGCCACAAGAAGCCGGCAAAGGTAGCTGGGTATGGGTTCCAAGCGGTAGGGGCCAGGAGGCTGGTGCGGCCGGTGGTTTAGATAGCGCGATGGGAGTCAGTGGCGCATACGGCCACGCTGGGTGCGGAAGGTCAATGCCAATACAAGAGGTTGGCAGAAAGAAGGCAATGCCAACGGGGCGCAACACGGCCCCTGCACGTTGGTCGGAAGCACTAGAGGGGTCTCCGGCGGCCTTCTCTACTCCGCAGGATCGGGGTCAACACAGAGATGGTGGGCGCCATGAGGGTCAGGATGATTTCTCAACTAACTACACGATGATGAGTGGGAGTGTGGATAAACGGATGGATGTGGGCGAAGACGATGTGTTGGAGCTTGACTACGAAGAGGAGCTGGAGGAATGGGAAGAGGGGGAGATCAGGGAGACAGAGGTACATAGCATGAGGGGGAGGGGAAGAGGACACAGGAGCGGCGCAACCCCTCTCTCTGCTTCTATTTTTCAGGATCAGGACACCAGCGGCGGTCTGCATGAAAGGAGACAAGATCAAGCATGGGGCCGAGGGCCCCGGAAGGTTTCGCGGCCTGTGGCAACACAAGGAAGAGGCAAAGGGCAATGGTGGTCAGTTTGGGGGGAGGGCGCAAAGGGGGATGACGCTCCAATTTGCAGGTCCGTTGGGGTGGGGGACGGGTCGATACTTGACCCATTACCAACAAAAGATACACAGGGCAGTGAGAAAGGCACAGAGTTACAAAGCAGAGCTTCAACCGAGGGCGAGAGCGGGGACAAGTCAACAGGAGAGAAGTCAGGGACAGATGAGAAAGAAGGGGGAGAGCACAAGAAGAGGCTTCCCTATATGCGTTTGACTATGCCATTGGGCTCACACGTAATGGAGAAAACAAAGGCCAGAATATGGAGACATGAGTATGTAGACGTTTTTAAACTCTTACATAGGGACATACAAGCCAAAGAAGGTTCTAAGGAGGAGGAGTGGGAGTTGGACCGTAGGCCGAGGGTGCCAATTAATATAGATAATTTGACATCAGCGTTTTAGATTTTCGCAAGCATTTATTGCGAGAAATACCCTGACAGGGCTATAGCACTATTTAAATATATGGACATTATTAGGAAAGCGCAAATGCATTTTGGGGGCTTTGCCTGGTTGAGTTACGATGAGGAGTTCAAAGCCCGAGTGAGCATCAATCCAGACAAGCCATGGGGTGCTGTAGACCCAGAATTATGGATGCTATGGATGGCGTCGTCGCAATCCACGGCATCGACCCATACGGCCAGTGGTTTGCCGGTGGTTTATAAGCCGTTTCAGGCACATCCCACCCCAGGAGGGGCGGGCGTGGGACAGAGAACAACATCTAACACGACAGGAGCTTGCTGGAACTTCAACAAGGGGTTCTGCTTCAGACATCCTTGCAAATTTAAACACAACTGCTCCAAATGCGGGGGCCGTCACCCGGTCACGCAATGCTTTTCACTTTCCAGTCCTGCCGAGCAATGGAGGGCAACAAAAGGCAGAGGGACCCAGGGCGCTCCTGCTCCAAAGGGGGCCTACGCCAGTTAGGTTAGACTTCATCATACCATGGCTGCACAGATACCCGGATAGGGCAACAGCGTTTAAGTTAGCAGAAGGTTTTCAGGAGGGTTTCAGGGTCAGCTACCAAGGCCCTCGGAGGAGGCGCTGGGCAGACAATTTGCAGTCTGCAAAGGAACTACCACAGGTGGTAAAGAAAAAGCTGGACAAGTAACTATAATTGGGCAGAATTGCGGGGCCATTTTATGAGTGGCTGAGCCAGAACTTGATGATCTCCCCACTGGGAGTCGTGCCAAAGAAGGCCCCAGGTGAGTTCAGGTTGATCCATCACCTGTCATGGCCGGAGGGCACATCTGTTAACGATTTAATTGCGGCAGAAGACACCAGAGTAGTGTATGCATCAGTGGACGATGCTATTAAATTGTTTAGGGCTTGTGGCTATGGGGCAGAACTGGCAAAATGCGATATACAATCAGCTTTCAGGCTATTGCCGATACACCCAGGAGATTTTGATTTGCTGCGGATGCAGTTTGAAGGGGCAATCTATATGGACAGGGTCCTGCCCATGGGTTGTGCGATTTCATGCGCCCTGTTCGAAGCCTTTAGCACCTTCATGCAGTGGGTCTTTGTCAAGAGCATTATGCGGTGACCCATTATTTGGATGATTTCCTTTTCGTAGGAAAAAAGGAGTCGGGGGATTGCAGGAAGGCTTTGACAAGTTTTCAGGACATGGCGTACCAGATGGGGCTGTCTTTGGCACCTGAAAAGACTGAAGGCCCCTCATCGCTTCTCACCTTTCTGGGCATTGAGTTAGACTCCATTACACTGACAGTTAGATTACCGGCGCAAAAAGTAAAAGACATGCTGGATTTCTTGGGTACAGTGAAAGAGGCGCAGAAAATTGATTTGCGAACAGCTCAGAAGCTGTTGGGGTACTTTAATTTTGCTTGTAGGGCAGTCAGAGGGGGGAGGACGTTTTGCAGGCGATTGGGGTTGGCGATGTTAGGCGCGGTGATGCCACATCACAGAATAAGAGTTTCAACGGGCCTTAGAGAAGACGTTAGGGTGTGGGAAACTTTCCTGAAACATTTCAATGGGGTATCCATGTTTTTCTGTGAGGAAGAAACAGTATGGCAGTTACAGATATTTTCAGATGCGGCAGAAGCAAATGGTTTTGGGATTTTCTGGGACGGCAGATGGTGCGCAGAGGCGTGGCCAGCACAATGGTTCCAGCAAGGGAGGAGTATTGCCTTTCTGGAATTTTTTCCCCTTCTGGTGGCCATGGCAGTATGGGGACAGGAGTTAGCAAATAGGACAGTTTTATTCAGAATTGACAACATGGCAGACGTGGAGCTGGTGAACAGACAGAAGGCGAGGGACCTGAGGGTTTTGCGCTTGTTGCGCCGTTTTATTTTGCAGTGCTTATCTTTGAATGTGATCTTTAAAGCTGTCCATATACCAGGAGTTTTCAATGAGATTGCGGATTCCCTGTATCGTTCACAGTAGCAGCGTTTCCGCAACCTGGCGCCAGGAGCAGAACAGACCAAGACAGCGGTCCCGGCAGACATTTGGGAATGGGGGGCATGATGATCACGGGGCTGGTGGAGATGTCTTTAGCGGAATCCACTCGGCGAAGTTACCGGCTGGCCTGGTTGGATTTTCAATCCTTTGAGCGGTTTACAAGAAATTTTTGGGAACAGAGTGAAAAGCAGCTAGAGCATTGTGCTTTGCGCTTCGTGCTGTCCATGATTCAGAAAGGTTTATCATCAGCAACTATCGGGGGAAAATTGGCAGGTGTATTGTTTTACGGGAAATAGTTTTTTGATCACGACTCGGCTAGAAATGATCTGTTGGGGAAGATGTTAAAAGGTTGGAGCAGGATCAGAGCAGCAGAGGGTAGAGCGGCCACTGGAATTGTTACACGTACTGCCGGTATGTTGCGCAGACGAATATGAGTTAGCACTTTTTATCTTATGTATGGTGTGGATGTTTTTTGGAGCATTTCGTGTCGGAGTTGTTGGGTGTTGGGGCAGCGGTTGGGATACGCTACAGGGAGGTATGCGTACATGGCGATCGATTGGGGATCTGGCTTAGATGATCGAAAACTGACCAGCTAGGCAGGGGAAAGTGGGTATGGTTAGAAAAAGGGGGCAACGTGTTGGCCTGCCCAGTGACGGAATGGAGGAAGTTTCAATCCTCATGTATGTCGAAAAGGGAAGCTGGGTCACAGGTCAGGGGCCAAGCTCACCAGCTTTCAGCTTTTACGCGTGATGAAGATGGCTCTGGGGTGGACGGGCCGCCAGGCCATGGATTTTGGTACACATTCGTTTAGAATTGGGGCATCTACGGCCGCGTCACATTTGGGTTGGGATTGGGCGAAGATCAGGGTGATAGGCCGCTGGAAATCAAGGTGTTGTGAACGATATGTTAGACCCTGAGAAGCGAGGAATGACAGCTGGGGGGGTTCGAGGGGGGGGTTTAAATAATAAAAACACACGTTACAGTTATTTTTCCATTGCAGGAGATGCGTTTGGTCCATCACAGGGCAAGATGGTTACATGGCTGGCAGGTGTTAGAAATGGGGTTTTTGGTTGGCAGTCAGGTTAAACCCTGTCCAAGCAAAAGCCCTCACTCTAGTCAGGGTAAGTCACACACAATCCAAGATTATCCTGTGCCCACCCTCTGGTAGCTTGGCACGAGCAGTCAGGCTTAACTTAGAAGGCAATGTGTAAAGTATTTGTGCAATAAATCATACAATACCACCATATAGCACCACAAAAATACACCACACAGTGTTTAGAAAAATATATAATATTTATCTGGATAATTGTAGGTCAAAAAGAATAAAGTTTGCAATGGGAAATTGTAGGGATATCACTGAAAAGTGATATATAGGGGGTCATTCTGACCCTGGCGGTCACCGACCGCCAGGGCCAACGACCGCGGAAGCACCGCCAACAGGCTGGCGGTGCTTCCATGGGCCTTCTGACCGCGGCGGTACAGCCGCGGTCAGAAACGGGAAACCGGCGGTGTCCCGACGGTTTCCCGCTGCCCCAGGGAATCCTCCACGGCGGCGCTGCTTGCAGCGCAGCCATGGGGATTCCGACCCCCTTACCGCCATCCAAACCGCCAGGAACAGGATGGCGGTAACGGGTGTCATGGGGCCCCTGGGGGCCCCTGCAGTGCCCATACCAATGGCATGGGCACTGCAGGGGCCCCCTAACAGGGCCCCACATTGATTTTCAGTGTCTGCCAAGCAGACACTGAAAATTGCGACGGGTGCCACTGCACCCGTCGCACGCCTTCAACTCCGCCGGCTCCATTCGGAGCCGGCTTCCTCGTTGAAGGTGCTTTCCCGCTGGGCCGGCGGGCGGCCTTCTGGCGGTCGCCCGCCAGCCCAGCGGGAAAGCCAGAATGGCCACCGCGGTCATTTGACCGCGGTGCGGTCATTCGGCGGCTCCCGCCGGGCGTGCGGTTACCGCCGCCGGCGGGAGTCGGAATGACCCCCATAGTGTCTTAAGTCTTTAGAATATAAACAAAGTCTCTTTCAAGCACAAGTACCTGGTTTGGAGTGGAAAAATCTCCTCAGAGGGCCACAAAAGAAGAGGTGTGTGGAAAAAGGGTGTGTGCGTCGATTTCTCCCCAGCACACACGGATTTGCGTCGTTATTTTCCACGCGGGGAAGTCGTGCGTCGTTTTTCCGGCGCGCGGACAGTTTCTTTTCATGGATCGCGGGGATTACCAGATGTCCTGGGTCTGTGCGTGGATTTTCCTGCTTGTTTTTCGGCTGCGCATCGTTCTGCGGGGCTGCGCGTCGAAATTACGATCTCACGGCAGGCGTCGCGTCGATTTCTCCTCTAGAGGTCGGGCGGCGTTGTCCTTGCGAAGCCGTGTGTCGGATTTTCGGTCGTCCCAAGAGCGTTGCGTCGATCAGCGTCGGTGTGCGGCGTTTTTCTCGCCGCGGAACAAGCTGTGCATTGACATTTTCGACGCACGGAGCCGCCAAGTGAAAGAGAGAAGTCTTTTTGGTCCTGAGACTTCAGGGAACAGGAGGCAAGCTCTATCCAAGCCCTTGGAGAGCACTTTCTCAGCCAGACAAGAGTTCAGCAAGGCAGCAGGCCAACAGCAAGGCAGCAGTCCTTTGTAGAAAGCAGACAGGTGAGTCCTTTGAGCAGCCAGGCAGTTCTTTTTGGCAGGATGTAGTTTCTGGTTCAGGTTTCTTCTCCAGCAAGTGTCTGATGAGGTAGGGCAGAGGCCCTGTTTTATACCCAAATGTGCCTTTGAAGTGGGGGAGACTTCAAAGAGTGGCTAAGAAGTGCACCAGGTCCCCTTTCAGTTCAATCCTGTCTGCCAGGGTCCCAGTAGGGGGTGTGGCAGTCCTTTGTGTGAGAGCAGGCCCTCCACCCTCCCAGCCAGGAAGACCCATTCAAAATGCAGATGTATGCAAGTGAGGCTGAGTACCCTGTGTTTGGGGTGTGTCTGAGTGAATGCACAAGGAGCTGTCAACCAAGCCCAGCCAGACGTGGATTGTAAGGCACAGAAGGATTTAAGTGCAAAGAAATGCTCACTTTCTAAAAGTGGTATTTCTAGAATAGTAATATTAAATCCGACTTCACCAGTCAGCAGGATTTTGTATTACCATTCTGGCCATACTAAATATGACCTTCCTGCTCCTTTCAGATCAGCAGCTGCAACTTCAACAGTGTATGAGGGCAGCCCCAATGTTAGCCTATGAAGGGAGCAGGCCTCACAGTAGTGTAAAAACGAATTTAGGAGTTTTACACTACCAGGACATATAACTACACAGGTACATGTCCTGCCTTTTACCTACACAGCACCCTGCTCTAGGGGTTACCTAGGGCACACATTAAGGGTGACTTATATGTAGAAAAAGGGGAGTTCTAGGCTTGGCAAGTACTTTTAAATGCCAAGTCGAGGTGGCAGTGAAACTGCACACACAGGCCTTGCAATGGCAGGCCTGAGACAAGGAAAAGGGGCTACTTAAGTGGGTGGCACAACCAGTGCTGCTGGCCCACTAGTAGCATTTAATTTACCAGCCCTAGGCACATAAAGTGCACCTTACTAGGGACTTATAAGTAAATTAATAGTCCAATCAGGTATGATTTAAGGTTACCATGTTTTAAGGGAGAGAGCATATGCACTTTAGCACTGGTTAGCAGTGGTAAAGTGCGCAGAGTCTAAAAACCAGCAAAAACAGTGTCCACAAAGTGGAGGGAGGCAGGCAAAAAGTTAGGGGTGACTACCCTAAGGCTGTCAGGTCTAACAGTAGGCCATTCATTTATCCACTGGGCAGCGAAGTTCGCGGAGAAACAGATATATGGTCGGGCCCTGGGACTGTCCAGCAGGCGGCACGAGGTGCTATGGTGGGGAAAGAGCGGCATGCGGTGGGGTAACCTGCTTCCCTTCATCACATCTAACTTATTGAACTGGGGATGTCCGGACTTGTTAATCATCCACTTGGGGGAGAATGATCTGGTGAAATTATCAGGACTCACGCTACTGCAACACATGCAGAGAGACTTCGAGATTATCAAACAAAAACTGCATGGTACATGCTTGGTGTGGACAGAATTTGTTCCCCGTAGAGTGTGGAGAGGGGCAGTAAAATATGGAGCCATGGAGCGGGCTAGCAGGAAGCTTAACAGAGCGATGAGGGTTTTTTGCTGGGCACAGGGGATAAAAATACTGAAACATGAGAACATTACAGAGCAGGAGGTAGCATTATTCAGAGACGATGGTGTTCACCTGTCCACACTAGGGAATGCATACTATCTGACGGATCTGAGACTGTTGGTTGAGGAGTTGTGGGCAGAGAACTTGTGGATCAGGAATAAGGAATGAGAAGTCCTGGTTGTAGTAGCTTGGCCTTGGGGGGGGGGGGGGGAGGCAGCAAAACGTCAAATGGGTTTGTGCTGGTTGGCAGTAGATGGGGGAGGGTGGTGAGTCAGATGCGGGCTTGGCCACCCTTCCAGGGAATAAACAAGCAGGTGAAGGCTCTGAGTGGGGGTACGCACAAACCAAATGGGGCATGAAAGGAAAAGGGGAGTGCGTAGGGGAATGGAAATGAAATAAGGGTTTGGAGGGGAAGGATGAGCGAGGAGATGTTAAAGGAGGGCGTTATTAAAGTTGCGGTTTACGTTTGAAAGTTAAGGTTATGTTGCTTATGCAATCCTGTCCTAATAAATGACCTTTTACACTAAAACAGCTGTCACTGAATTATTTCCCGATAGAGGGGCCCGCGGGGAGCAGGAGCACCGCTCTAGTCTTCCCGCGGGCTCTTTCGGGAAGGAAGTGACAGCGCGGGACTAGGATTGGGCAACAGGTAAGTGGGAGTGGGCCTACTGGGTGGGGATAAAAGGGGTGTAGGGTGGAGGGACCGGCCTCTTTCCGCGCTGCCCATCGCGTGGTTAGTTTGGCCTCCCACCCACCCGGCAATTAGAAGAAAGATTGGAAGGATGGAAGTTAGAGGCGAACATCAAATGGGGGGAGGGTAATTGTCAGTTAGGGCAGGTTGCAGGAGTGAGAGGGCAGTAGATGGGAGAGGGTGGTGAGTCAGATGCGGGCTTGGCCACCCTTCCAGGGAATAAACAAGCAGGTGAAGGCTCTGAGTGGGGGTACGCACGAACCAAATGGGGCATGAAAGGAAAAGGGGAGTGCGTAGGGGAATGGAAACGAAATAAGGGTTTGGAGGGGAAGGATGAGCGAGGAGGGAAGGCGTTATTAAAGTTGCGGTTTACATTATAAGGTTAAGGTTATGTTGCTTATGCAATCCTGTACTAATAAATAACCTTTTACACTAAAACAGCTGTCACTGAATTATTTCCCGACACATATCATTCTGCCCTACGGTAGGATTGCACTAGAGAGTAACTTTGGTGACGTGTGCGGGCTCTGCAGATGCGTCCACCGAGAGTGCTCTGTCTTTTTTCTGAGCTCGCATGTTTATTTCTCTAGAGACTTTTTGAGACAGCTGTCATTTTAGAGAAGAAGACGTGGGTTCTAAAATGGCAAAGAATACGGGAGCTTTGTAGCTTTTCATGAATGTAGGGGGTCATGAAAGGGCTTAAATATAGGTTGATTAGTCTGTACGTTTATTGGGGAGTGGCATGACCTTCGCTCTCTGTGGATCGGTATTAGGGTTTTGCTACTGGCACAAAACAATGTAGGTTTGATTAACAGAACATTTTCAGCGAGTAGTTGTTTCTTACTCTGCCTTTAGGTGTGGCTTAGGTGAGGTTAACAAAACATTTTCTGTGAGCAGGGGGTTTCTTACTCCACACTTACGTATTCCTTACTAGTGAAATTCCAGGAATGTGACATTCAATCAATCAATTTGTAAAGTGCGCTACATACCCGTGAGGGTTTCAAGGCGCTGGGGGGGGTGCTGCTACTGCTCGAAGAGCCAAGTCTTGAGGAGTTTTCTGAAGGAAAGAAGGTCCTGGGTCTGTCGTAGATCCAGCGGGAGGGTGTTCCAGGTCTTGGCGGTGAGGTACGAGAATGATCTGCCGCCGGAAGATTTGCGTCGGATGCGGGGGATGGAGGCGAGGGCGAGGGTGGGGGAGCAGAGATGTTGGGTGGGGGTGTAGAAGCTGAGTCTGTTGTTCAGGTATGATGGTCTGGTGTTATGGAGTGCCTTGTGTGCGTGGGTGAGGAGCTTGAAGGTGATCCTCTTGTTGACAGTGAGCCAGTGAAGGTCTCTTAGGCGGGGGTGATGTGGCAGTGGAGAGGGATGTTGAGGATGAGTCGGGCGGAGGCGTTTTGGATGCGTTGGAGGCGTTGGAGGAGTTTGGATGAGATACCGGTGTAGAGGGCATTGCCGTAGTCGAGTCTGCTTCTGACGAGGGCCTGGGTTACTGTTTTTCTTGTTTCTGTTGGGATCCATTTGTAAACTCTGCGAAGCATGCGGAGGGTGTTATAGCAGGAGGAGGAGATGGCACTGACCTGCTTTGACATGGAGAGTGAGGAGTTGAGGGTGAAACCGAGGTTTCGTGCGCTGTCGGTGGGTGTCGGTGGGGGACCCAGCGTTGACGGCCACCCTGAGTTGTCCCAGGCGGAGGGGGTGCGCCCAAGAATGAGGACCTTTGTTTTGTCCGAGTTCAGTTTTAGCCGGCTGTCTCTCATCCATTGACATTCATAGTCATAGATAATGTTTTTGTGAATCATAAGGCTTGTTTTGGTGCATAAGTATGTACTGCTGCTGTATACACACAACACTATTCTTATAAAAAAGGAACATAGAAAGAGACCCTCTGGGTGGGGGCATATATTCGGTGGCTCACACTACCATTGTGCAACACTTTCTCAAACTCACCTATATGTATCTGCCTCTATATCCCATTACATCTAATATTCAAATTAGAATAAAGTGTTATTTTTTTTCTGATAGAAGCCCCACTGCAGTTCATGTTTTAAAAGTTTATGCATACCTACAGGAAATGCTTGAATAGGTAGTTTTGTGAAAACAAATGTAAATTAGACATTCACATGAGGGCTTAAGAAGTTACTTGGGAGTAATTCAGCTCTTCTCTAACATACCACACATACCTAGAAGTCAGAGTTGGCGTGCCTAGAAGTAAATCGTCTCTGGGGGCTTGAAGATGCGCACTGTAAAGTGATGTAGAGGAAGGTGGTGACACATCACTTGCCAAGGATCAACAGTGCAGTTTGAAATCCTAGTTTTGAACTAGCCCTAAATATTATAGTTGTATTATCGAAGCCCTGCAGGGGCGTGACATGACCATTTCATTCCTCACTCTGCCTGTCACTCACAGATAGGCTTGGCTAGTAAAGAGGCACTGAGGAGGAGGCAGAGCGAGTCGTTCGGTAGACTAATACGCATCTAAAATCATAGATATTGGCATCTGGGAAGGGCCATCAAGCACATCACCATGCAAGTATTTCTGTGCTACCAGACAAATCACTCTGCCAACTGAATCTCCCTTAGCAGAGCACGTATGTCTGAAGGTTGAGGCCATACATCTCGCCCTTAGAAGAGCACATCTGTCTGAAGGATTGAGGCCATACACCTCACCCTTAGCAGAGCACGCCTGTCTGAAGGATTGAGGCCATACACCTCATTCTTAGCAGAACGCGCCTGTCTGAACACACCTGTCTGAGGGATTGAGGCCATACACCTCACCCTCAGCAGAGCACACCTGTCTGAAGGATTGAGGCCATACACTTCACCCTTAGCACAGCATGCCTGTCTGAAGGATTGAGGCCATACACCTCACCCTTAGCAGAGCACACCTTTCTGAAGGATTGAGGCCATTCAACTTACCCTTAGCAAAGCATGCCTATCTGAAGAATTGAGGCCATACACCTCACTCTTAGCAGAACGCGCCTGTCTGAACACACCTGTCTGAGGGATTGAGGCCATACACCTCACCCTTAGCATAGCACACCTGTCTGAAGGATTGAGTCCATACACCTCACCCTGAGAAGAGCACGCCTGTATGAAGGATTGAGGCAATACACCTCACCCTTAGCAAAGCACGCCTGTCTGAAGGATTGATACACCTCACCCTTAGCACAGCACACCTGTGTGAAGGATTGAGGCAATACACCTTACCCTTAGCACAGCACACCTGTCTGAAGGATTGAGGCAATACACCTCGCCCTTAGCTAAGCACACCTGTCTGAAGGATTGATACACCTCACACTTAGCAGAGTACACCTGTCTGAAGGATTGAGGTACTAAACCTCACCCTTAGCAGAGCACGCCTGTCTGAAGGATTGAGGCAATATACCTCACCCTTAGCAAAGCACACCTGTCTGAAGGATTGATACACCTCACCCTTAGCAGAGCACGCCTGTCTGAAGGATTGAGGCACTATACCTCACCCTAAGCACGCCTGTCTGAAGGATTGAGGCAATATACCTCACCCTTAGCAAAGTACACCTGTCTGAAGGATTGATACACCTTACCCTTAGCAGAGCACTCCTGTCTGAAGGATTGAGGCCATACACCTCGCCCTTAGCAGAGCACGCCTGTCTGAAGGATTGAGGCCATACACCTCACCCTTAGCAGAGCACGTCTGTCTGAAGGATGGAGGCCATACACCTCATCCTTAGCAGAGCACACTTCTCTGAAGGATTGATTCACCTCACCCTTAGCAGAGCACGCCTTTCTGAAGGATTGTGGCCATACACCTCACCCTTAGCAGAGCACGCCATTCTGAAGGATTGAGGTCATACACCTCGCGCTAAGCAAAGCCAGCCTGTCTGAAGGACTGAGACGACACACCTCACCCTTAGCAGAGCACGCCTGTCTTAAGTATTAAGGCAATACACCTCACCCTTAGCAAAGCACACCTGTCTGAAGGATTGATACACCTCACCCTTAGCACAGCACACCTGTCTGAAGGATTGAGGCAATACACCTCACCCTTAGCACGGCACGCCTGTCTGAAGGGTTGAGGCAATACACCTCACCCTTAGCAAAGCACACCTGTCTGAAGGATTGATACACCTCACATTTAGCAGAGCACGCCTGTCTGAAGGACTGAGGTACTATACCTCACCCTTAGCAGAGCACGCCTCTCTGAAGGATTGAGGCCATACACCTCGCCCTTAGCAGAGCATGCCTGTCTGAAGGATTGAGGCCATACACCTCATCCTTAGCAGAATACTCCTGTCTGAAGGATTGAGGCCATACACCTCACCCTCAGCAGAGCACACCTCTCTGAAGGATTGATACACCTCACCCGTAGCAGAGCACGCCTTTCTGAAGGATTGAGGCCATACACCTCACCCTTAGCAGAGCACGCCGTTCTGAAGGATTGAGGTCATACACCTCGCCCTTAGCAGAGCACGCCTGTCTGAAGGATTGAGGACATACACCTCACCCTTAGCAGAGCACGTCTGTCTGAAGGATTGAGGCCATACACCTCACCCTTAGCAGAGCACACCTGTCTGAAGGATTGAAGCAATACACCTCTCCCTTAGCTGAGCACGCCTGTCTGAAGGATTGAGGCCATACACCTCACCTTTAGCAGAGCACACCTTTCAGAAGGATTGAGGCCATTCAACTTATCCTTAGCAAAGCATGCCTATCTGAAGAATTGAGGCCATACACCTCACTCTTAGCAGAACACGCCTGTCTGAACACACCTGTCTGAGGGATTGAGGCCATACACCTCATCCTTAGCATAGCACACCTGTCTGAAGGATTGAGGCCATACACCTCACCCTGAGAAGAGCACGCCTGTAAGAAGGATTGAGGCAATACACCTCACCCTTAGCAAAGCACGCCTGTCTGAAGGATTGATACACCTCACCCTTAGCACAGCACACCTGTCAGAAGGATTGAGGCAATACACCTCACCCTTAGCACAGCACTCCTGTCTGAAGGATTGAGGCAATACACCTCGCCCTTAGCTAAGCACACCTGTCTGAAGGATTGATACACCTCACACTTAGCAGAGTACACCTGTCTGAAGGATTGAAGTACTATACCTCACCCTTAGCAGAGCACGCATGTCTGAAGGATTGAGGCAATATACCTCACCCTTAGCAAAGCACACATGTCTTAAGGATTGATACACCTCACCCTTAGCAGAGCACGCCTGTCTGAAGGATTGAGGCACTATACCTCACCCTAAGCACGCCTGTCTGAAGGATTGAGGCAATATACCTCACCCTTAACAAAGTACACCTGTCTGAAGGAGTGATACACCTTACCCTTTGCAGAGCACTCCTGTCTGAAGGATTGAGGCCATACACCTCGCCCTTAGCAGAGCACGCCTGTCTGAAGGATTGAGGCCATACACCTCACCCTTAGCAGAGCACGTCTGTCTGAAGGATGGAGGCCATACACCTCATCCTTAGCAGAGTACACTTCTCTGAAGGATTGATTCACCTCACCCTTAGCAGAGCACGCCTTTCTGAAGGATTGAGGCCATACACCTCACCCTTAGCAGAGCACGCCATTCTGAAGGATTGAGGTCACACACCTCGCCCTTAGCAAAGCACGCCTGTCTGAAGGACTGAGGCGACACACCTCACCCTTAGCAGAGCACGCCTGTCTTAAGGATTAAGGCAATACACCTCACCCTTAGCAAAGCACACCTGTCTGAAGGATTGATACACCTCACCCTTAGCACAGCACACCTGTCTGAAGGATTGAGGCAATACACCTCACCCTTAGCACGACACGCCTGTCTGAAGGGTTGAGGCAATACACCTCACCCTTAGCAAAGCACACCTGTCTGAAGGATTGATACACCTCACACTTAGCAGAGCACGCCTGTCTGAAGGACTGAGGTACTATACCTCACCCTTAGCAGAGAACGCCTCTCTGAAGGATTGAGGCCATACACCTCGCCCTTAGCAGAGCATGCCTGTCTGAAGGATTGAGGCCATACACCTCATCCTTAGCAGAATACTCCTGCCTGAAGGATTGAGGCCATACACCTCACCCTTAGCAGAGCACACCTCTCTGAAGGATTGATACACCTCACCCGTAGCAGAGCATGCCTTTCTGAAGGATTGAGGCCATACACCTCACCCTTAGCAGAGCACGCCGTTCTGAAGGATTGAGGTCATACACCTCGCCCTTAGCAGAGCATGTCTGTCTGAAGGATTGAGGCCATACACCTCTCCCTTAGCAGAGGACATCTGTCTGAAGGATTGAGGCCATACACCTCACCCTTAGCAGAGCACACCTGTCTAAAGGATTGAAGCAATACACCTCTCCCTTAGCTGAACACGCCTGTCTGAAGGATTGAGGCCATACACCTCACCCTTAGCAGAGCACACCTTTCAGAAGGATTGAGGCCATTCAACTTACCCTTAGCAAAGCATGCCTATCTGAAGAATTGAGGCCATACACCTCACTCTTAGCAGAACGCGCCTGTCTGAACACACCTGTCTGAGGGATTGAGGCCATACACCTCACCCTTAGCATAGCACACCTGTCTGAAGGATTGAGGCCATACACCTCACCCTGAGAAGAGCACGCCTGTATGAAGGATTGAGGCAATACACCTCACCCTTAGCAAAGCACGCCTGTCTGAAGGATTGATACACCTCACCCTTAGCACAGCACACCTGTCTGAAGGATTGAGGCAATACACCTCACCCTTAGCACACCTGTCTGAAGGATTGAGGCAATACACCTGATAGCCCTTAGCTAAGCACACCTGTCTGAAGGATTGATACACCTCACACTTAGCAGAGTACACCTGTCTGAAGGATTGAGGTACTATACCTCACCCTTAGCAGAGCACGCCTGTCTGAAGGATTGAGGCAATATACCTCACCCTTAGCAAAGCACACCTGTCTGAAGGATTGATACACCTCACCCTTAGCAGAGCACGCCTGTCTGAAGGATTGAGGCACTAT
The DNA here is from genome assembly GCF_031143425.1 of Pleurodeles waltl. Lineage (NCBI taxonomy): Eukaryota > Metazoa > Chordata > Amphibia > Caudata > Salamandridae > Pleurodeles > Pleurodeles waltl. Next base: position 1,424,672,125 of record NC_090447.1, read on the forward strand.
ACCTCACCCTAAGCACGCCTGTCTGAAGGATTGAGGCAATATACCTCACCCTTAGCAAAGTACACCTGTCTGAAGGATTGATACACCTCACCCTTAGCTGAGCACTCCTGTCTGAAGGATTGAGGCCATACACCTCGCCCTTAGCAGAGCACGCCTGTCTGAAGGATTGAGGCCATACACCTCAGCCTTAGCAGAGCACGTCTGTCTGAAGAATGGAGGCCATACACCTCACCCTTAGCAGAGCACACCTCTCTGAAGGATTGATTCACCTCACCCTTAGCAGAGCACGCCTTTCTGAAGGATTTAGGCTATACACCTCACCCTTAGCAGAGCACGCCATTCTGAAGGATTGAGGTCATACACCTCGCCCTTAGCAAAGCACGCCTGTCTGAAGGATTGAGGCAACACACCTCACCCTTAGCAGAGCACGCCTGTTTTAAGGATTAAGGCAATACACCTCACCCTTAGCAAAGCACACCTGTCTGAAGGATTGATACACCTCACACTTAGCAGAGTACACCTGTCTGAAGGATTGAGGTGCTATACCTCACCCTTAGCAAAGCACGCCTGTCTGAAGGATTGAGGCAATATACCTCACCCTTAGCAAAGCACACATGTCTGAAGGATTGATACACCTCATCCTTAGCAGAGCACGCCTGTCTGAAGGATTGAGGCACTATACCTCACCCTAAGCACGCCTGTCTGAAGGATTGAGGCAATATACCTCACCCTTAGCAAAGTACACCTGTCTGAAGGATTGATACACCTTACCCTTAGCAGAGCACTCCTGTCTGAAGGATTGAGGCCATACACCTCGCCCTTAGCAGAGCACGCCTGTCTGAAGGATTGAGGCCATACACCTCACCCTTAGCAGAGCACGTCTGTCTGAAGGATGGAGGCCATACACCTCATCCTTAGCAGAGCACACTTCTCTGAAGGATTGATTCACCTCACCCTTAGCAGAGCACGCCTTTCTGAAGGATTGAGGCCATACACCTCACCCTTAGCAGAGCACGCCATTCTGAAGGATTGAGGTCATACACCTCGCCCTTAGCAAAGCACGCCTGTCTGAAGGACTGAGGCGACACACCTCACCCTTAGCAGAGCACGCCTGTTTTAAGGATTAAGGCAATACACCTCACCCTTAGCAAAGCACACCTGTCTGAAGGATTGATACACCTCACCCTTAGCACAGCACACCTGTCTGAAGGATTGAGGCAATACACCTCACCCTTAGCACGGCACGCCTGTCTGAAGGGTTGAGGCAATACACCTCACCCTTAGCAAAGCACACCTGTCTGAAGGATTGATACACCTCACACTTAGCAGAGTACACCTGTCTGAAGGACTGAGGTACTATACCTCACCCTTAGCAGAGCACGCCTCTCTGAAGGATTGAGGCCATACACCTCGCCCTTAGCAGAGCATGCCTGTCTGAAGGATTGAGGCCATACACCTCATCCTTAGCAGAATACTCCTGTCTGAAGGATTGAGGCCATACACCTCACCCTTAGCAGAGCACACCTCTCTGAAGGATTGATACACCTCACCCGTAGCAGAGCACGCCTTTCTGAAGGATTGAGGCCATACACCTCACCCTTAGCAGAGCACGTCTGTCTGAAGGATTGAGGCCATACACCTCACCCTTAGAAGAGCACTTCTGTCTGAAGGATTGAGGCCATACACCTCACCCTTAGCAGAGCACACCTGTCTGAAGGATTGAAGCAATACACCTCTCCCTTAGCTGAGCACGCCTGTCTGAAGGATTGAGGCCATACACCTCACCCTTAGCAGAGCACACCTTTCAGAAGGTTTGAGGCCATTCAACTTACCCTTAGCAAAGCATGCCTATCTGAAGAATTGAGGCCATACACCTCACTCTTAGCAGAACGCGCCTGTCTGAACACACCTGTCTGAGGGATTTAGGCCATACACCTCACCCTTAGCATAGCACACCTGTCTGAAGGATTGAGGCCATACACCTCACCCTGAGAAGAGCACGCCTGTCTGAAGGATTGATACACCTCACCCTTAGCACAGCACACCTGTCTGAAGGATTGAGGCAATACACCTCACCCTTAGCACAGCACACCTGTCTGAAGGATTGAGGCAATACCCCTCGCCCTTAGCTAAGCACACCTGTCTGAAGGATTGATACACCTCACCCTTAGCAGAGCACGCCTTTCTGAAGGATTTAGGCCATACACCTCACCCTTAGCAGAGCACGCCATTCTGAAGGATTGAGGTCATACACCTCGCCCTTAGCAAAGCACGCCTGTCTGAAGGATTGAGGCAACACACCTCACCCTTAGCAGAGCACGCCTGTCTTAAGGATTAAGGCAATACACCTCACCCTTAGCAAAGCACACCTGTCTGAAGGATTGATACACCTCACACTTAGCAGAGTACACCTGTCTGAAGGATTGAGGTGCTATACCTCACCCTTAGCAGAGCACGCCTGTCTGAAGGATTGAGGCAATATACCTCACCCTTAGCAAAGCACACATGTCTGAAGGATTGATACACCTCATCCTTAGCAGAGCACGCCTGTCTGAAGGATTGAGGCACTATACCTCACCCTAAGCACGCCTGTCTGAAGGATTGAGGCAATATACCTCACCCTTAGCAAAGTACACCTGTCTGAAGGATTGATACACCTTACCCTTAGCAGAGCACTCCTGTCTGAAGGATTGAGGCCATACACCTCGCCCTTAGCAGAGCACGCCTGTCTGAAGGATTGAGGCCATACACCTCACCCTTAGCAGAGCACACCTTTCAGAAGGATTGAGGCCATTCAACTTACCCTTAGCAAAGCATGCCTATCTGAAGAATTGAGGCCATACACCTCACTCTTAGCAGAACGCGCCTGTCTGAACACACCTGTCTGAGGGATTGAGGCCATACACCTCACCCTTAGCATAGCACACCTGTCTGAAGGATTGAGGCCATACACCTCACCCTGAGAAGAGCACGCCTGTATGAAGGATTGAGGCAATACACCTCACCCTTAGCAAAGCACGCCTGTCTGAAGGATTGATACACCTCACCCTTAGCACAGCACACCTGTCTGAAGGATTGAGGCAATACACCTCACCCTTAGCACAGCACACCTGTCTGAAGGATTGAGGCAATACCCCTCGCCCTTAGCTAAGCACACCTGTCTGAAGGATTGATACACCTCACACATAGCAGAGTACACCTGTCTGAAGGATTGAGGTACTATACCTCACCCTTAGCAGAGCACGCCTGTCTGAAGGATCGAGGCAATATACCTCACCCTTAGCAAAGCACACATGTCTGAAGGATTGATACACCTCACCCTTAGCAGAGCACGCCTGTCTGAAGGATTGAGGCACTATACCTCACCCTAAGCACGCCTGTCTGAAGGATTGAGGCAATATACCTCACCCTTAGCAAAGTACACCTGTCTGAAGGATTGATACACCTTACCCTTAGCAGAGCACTCCTGTCTGAAGGATTGAGGCCATACACCTCGCCCTTAGCAGAGCACGCCTGTCTGAAGGATTGAGGCCATACACCTCACCCTTAGCAGAGCACGTCTGTCTGAAGGATGGAGGCCATACACCTCATCCTTAGCAGAGCACACTTCTCTGAAGGATTGATTCACCTCACCCTTAGCAGAGCACGCCTTTCTGAAGGATTGAGGCCATACACCTCACCCTTAGCAGAGCACGCCATTCTGAAGGATTGAGGTCATACACCTCGCCCTTAGCAAAGCACGCCTGTCTGAAGGACTGAGGCGACACACCTCACCCTTAGCAGAGCACGCCTGTTTTAAGGATTAAGGCAATACACCTCACCCTTAGCAAAGCACACCTGTCTGAAGGATTGATACACCTCACCCTTAGCACAGCACACCTGTCTGAAGGATTGAGGCAATACACCTCACCCTTAGCACGGCACGCCTGTCTGAAGGGTTGAGGCAATACACCTCACCCTTAGCAAAGCACACCTGTCTGAAGGATTGATACACCTCACACTTAGCAGAGTACACCTGTCTGAAGGACTGAGGTACTATACCTCACCCTTAGCAGAGCACGCCTCTCTGAAGGATTGAGGCCATACACCTCGCCCTTAGCAGAGCATGCCTGTCTGAAGGATTGAGGCCATACACCTCATCCTTAGCAGAATACTCCTGTCTGAAGGATTGAGGCCATACACCTCACCCTTAGCAGAGCACACCTCTCTGAAGGATTGATACACCTCACCCGTAGCAGAGCACGCCTTTCTGAAGGATTGAGGCCATACACCTCACCCTTAGCAGAGCACGTCTGTCTGAAGGATTGAGGCCATACACCTCACCCTTAGAAGAGCACTTCTGTCTGAAGGATTGAGGCCATACACCTCACCCTTAGCAGAGCACACCTGTCTGAAGGATTGAAGCAATACACCTCTCCCTTAGCTGAGCACGCCTGTCTGAAGGATTGAGGCCATACACCTCACCCTTAGCAGAGCACACCTTTCAGAAGGTTTGAGGCCATTCAACTTACCCTTAGCAAAGCATGCCTATCTGAAGAATTGAGGCCATACACCTCACTCTTAGCAGAACGCGCCTGTCTGAACACACCTGTCTGAGGGATTTAGGCCATACACCTCACCCTTAGCATAGCACACCTGTCTGAAGGATTGAGGCCATACACCTCACCCTGAGAAGAGCACGCCTGTCTGAAGGATTGATACACCTCACCCTTAGCACAGCACACCTGTCTGAAGGATTGAGGCAATACACCTCACCCTTAGCACAGCACACCTGTCTGAAGGATTGAGGCAATACCCCTCGCCCTTAGCTAAGCACACCTGTCTGAAGGATTGATACACCTCACCCTTAGCAGAGCACGCCTTTCTGAAGGATTTAGGCCATACACCTCACCCTTAGCAGAGCACGCCATTCTGAAGGATTGAGGTCATACACCTCGCCCTTAGCAAAGCACGCCTGTCTGAAGGATTGAGGCAACACACCTCACCCTTAGCAGAGCACGCCTGTCTTAAGGATTAAGGCAATACACCTCACCCTTAGCAAAGCACACCTGTCTGAAGGATTGATACACCTCACACTTAGCAGAGTACACCTGTCTGAAGGATTGAGGTGCTATACCTCACCCTTAGCAGAGCACGCCTGTCTGAAGGATTGAGGCAATATACCTCACCCTTAGCAAAGCACACATGTCTGAAGGATTGATACACCTCATCCTTAGCAGAGCACGCCTGTCTGAAGGATTGAGGCACTATACCTCACCCTAAGCACGCCTGTCTGAAGGATTGAGGCAATATACCTCACCCTTAGCAAAGTACACCTGTCTGAAGGATTGATACACCTTACCCTTAGCAGAGCACTCCTGTCTGAAGGATTGAGGCCATACACCTCGCCCTTAGCAGAGCACGCCTGTCTGAAGGATTGAGGCCATACACCTCACCCTTAGCAGAGCACACCTTTCAGAAGGATTGAGGCCATTCAACTTACCCTTAGCAAAGCATGCCTATCTGAAGAATTGAGGCCATACACCTCACTCTTAGCAGAACGCGCCTGTCTGAACACACCTGTCTGAGGGATTGAGGCCATACACCTCACCCTTAGCATAGCACACCTGTCTGAAGGATTGAGGCCATACACCTCACCCTGAGAAGAGCACGCCTGTATGAAGGATTGAGGCAATACACCTCACCCTTAGCAAAGCACGCCTGTCTGAAGGATTGATACACCTCACCCTTAGCACAGCACACCTGTCTGAAGGATTGAGGCAATACACCTCACCCTTAGCACAGCACACCTGTCTGAAGGATTGAGGCAATACCCCTCGCCCTTAGCTAAGCACACCTGTCTGAAGGATTGATACACCTCACACATAGCAGAGTACACCTGTCTGAAGGATTGAGGTACTATACCTCACCCTTAGCAGAGCACGCCTGTCTGAAGGATCGAGGCAATATACCTCACCCTTAGCAAAGCACACATGTCTGAAGGATTGATACACCTCACCCTTAGCAGAGCACGCCTGTCTGAAGGATTGAGGCACTATACCTCACCCTAAGCACGCCTGTCTGAAGGATTGAGGCAATATACCTCACCCTTAGCAAAGTACACCTGTTTGAAGGATTGATACACCTCACCCTTAGCAGAGCACTCCTGTCTGAAGGATTGAGGCCATACACCTCGCCCTTAGCAGAGCACGCCTGTCTGAAGGATTGAGGCCATACACCTCAGCCTTAGCAGAGCACGTCTGTCTGAAGAATGGAGGCCATACACCTCACCCTTAGCAGAGCACACCTCTCTGAAGGATTGATTCACCTCACCCTTAGCAGAGCACGCCTTTCTGAAGGATTTAGGCCATACACCTCACCCTTAGCAGAGCACGCCATTCTGAAGGATTGAGGTCATACACCTCGCCCTTAGCAAAGCACGCCTGTCTGAAGGATTGAGGCGACACACCTCACCCTTAGCAGAGCACGCCTGTCTTAAGGATTAAGGCAATACACCTCACCCTTAGCAAAGCACACCTGTCTGAAGGATTGATACACCTCACACTTAGCAGAGTACACCTGTCTGAAGGATTGAGGTACTATACCTCACCCTTAGCAGAGCACGCCTGTCTGAAGGATTGAGGCAATATACCTCACCCTTAGCAAAGCACACATGTCTGAAGGATTGATACACCTCACCCTTAGCAGAGCACGCCTGTCTGAAGGATTGAGGCACTATACCTCACCCTAAGCACGCCTGTATGAAGGATTGAGGCAATATACCTCACCCTTAGCAAAGTACACCTGTCTGAAGGATTGATACACCTTACCCTTAGCAGAACACTCCTGTCTGAAGGATTGAGGCCATACACCTCGCCCTTAGCAGAGCACGCCTGTCTGAAGGATTGAGGCCATATACCTCACCCTTAGCAGAGCACGTCTGTCTGAAGGATGGAGGCCATACACCTTATCCTTAGCAGAGCACACTTCTCTGAAGGATTGATTCACCTCACCCTTAGCAGAGCACGCCTTTCTGAAGGATTGAGGCCATACACCTCACCCTTAGCAGAGCACGCCATTCTGAAGGATTGAGGTCATACACCTCGCCCTTAGCAAAGCACGCCTGTCTGAAGGACTGAGGCGACACACCTCACCCTTAGCAGAGCACGCCTGTCTTAAGGATTAAGGCAATACACCTCACCCTTGGCAAAGCACACCTGTCTGAAGGATTGATACACCTCACCCTTAGCACAGCACACCTGTCTGAAGGATTGAGGCAATACACCTCACCCTTAGCACGGCACGCCTGTCTGAAGGGTTGAGGCAATACACCTCACCCTTAGCAAAGCACACCTGTCTGAAGGATTGATACACCTCACACTTAGCAGAGCACGCCTGTCTGAAGGACTGAGGTACTATACCTCACCCTTAGGAGAGCACGCCTCTCTGAAGGACTGAGGCCATACACCTCGCCCTTAGCAGAGCACGCCTTTCTGAAGGATTTAGGCCATACACCTCACCCTTAGCAGAGCACGCCATTCTGAAGGATTGAGGTCATACACCTCGCCCTTAGCAAAGCACGCCTGTCTGAAGGATTGAGGCGACACACCTCACCCTTAGCAGAGCACGCCTGTCTTAAGGATTAAGGCAATACACCTCACCCTTAGCAAAGCACACCTGTCTGAAGGATTGATACACCTCACACTTAGCAGAGTACACCTGTCTGAAGGATTGAGGTACTATACCTCACCCTTAGCAGAGCACGCCTGTCTGAAGGATTGAGGCAATATACCTCACCCTTAGCAAAGCACACATGTCTGAAGGATTGATACACCTCACCCTTAGCAGAGCACGCCTGTCTGAAGGATTGAGGCACTATACCTCACCCTAAGCACGCCTGTATGAAGGATTGAGGCAATATACCTCACCCTTAGCAAAGTACACCTGTCTGAAGGATTGATACACCTTACCCTTAGCAGAACACTCCTGTCTGAAGGATTGAGGCCATACACCTCGCCCTTAGCAGAGCACGCCTGTCTGAAGGATTGAGGCCATATACCTCACCCTTAGCAGAGCACGTCTGTCTGAAGGATGGAGGCCATACACCTTATCCTTAGCAGAGCACACTTCTCTGAAGGATTGATTCACCTCACCCTTAGCAGAGCACGCCTTTCTGAAGGATTGAGGCCATACACCTCACCCTTAGCAGAGCACGCCATTCTGAAGGATTGAGGTCATACACCTCGCCCTTAGCAAAGCACGCCTGTCTGAAGGACTGAGGCGACACACCTCACCCTTAGCAGAGCACGCCTGTCTTAAGGATTAAGGCAATACACCTCCCCCTTGGCAAAGCACACCTGTCTGAAGGATTGATACACCTCACCCTTAGCACAGCACACCTGTCTGAAGGATTGAGGCAATACACCTCACCCTTAGCACGGCACGCCTGTCTGAAGGGTTGAGGCAATACACCTCACCCTTAGCAAAGCACACCTGTCTGAAGGATTGATACACCTCACACTTAGCAGAGCACGCCTGTCTGAAGGACTGAGGTACTATACCTCACCCTTAGGAGAGCACGCCTCTCTGAAGGACTGAGGCCATACACCTCGCCCTTAGCAGAGCATGCCTGTCTGAAGGATTGAGGCCATACACCTCATCCTTAGCAGAATACTCCTGTCTGAAGGATTGAGGCCATACACCTCACCCTTAGCAGAGCACACCTCTCTGAAGGATTGATACACCTCACCCGAAGCAGAGCACGCCTTTCTGAAGGATTGAGGCCATACACCTCACCCTTAGCAGAGCATGCCATTCTGAAGGATTGAGGTCATACACCTCGCCCTTAGCAGAGCACGTCTGTCTGAAGGATTGAGGCCATACACCTCACCCTTAGCAGAGCACGTCTGTCTGAAGGATTGAGGCCATACACCTCACCCTTAGCAGAGCACACCTGTCTGAAGGATTGAAGCAATACACCTCTCCCTTAGCTGAGCACGCCTGTCTGAAGGATTGAGGCCATACACCTCACCCTTAGCAGAGCACACCTTTCAGAAGGATTGAGGCCATTCAACTTACCCTTAGCAAAGCATGCCTATCTGAAGAATTGAGGCCATACACCTCACTCTTAGCAGAACGCGCCTGTCTGAACACACCTGTCTGAGGGATTGAGGCCATACACCTCACCCTTAGCATAGCACACCTGTCTGAAGGATTGAGGCCATACACCTCACCCTGAGAAGAGCATGCCTGTATGAAGGATTGAGGCAATACACCTCACCCTTAGCAAAGCACGCCTGTCTGAAGGATTGATACACCTCACCCTTAGCACAGCACACCTGTCTGAAGGATTGAGGCAATACACCTCACCCTTAGCACAGCACACCTGTCTGAAGCATTGAGGCAATACACCTCGCCCTTAGCTAAGCACACCTGTCTGAAGGATTGATACACCTCACACTTAGCAGAGTACACCTGTCTGAAGGATTGAGGTACTATACCTCACCCTTAGCAGAGCACGCGTGTCTGAAGGATTGAGGCAATATACCTCACCCTTAGCAAAGCACACATGTCTGAAGGATTGATACACCTCACCCTTAGCAGAGCACGCCTGTCTGAAGGATTGAGGCACTATACCTCACCCTAAGCACGCCTGTCTGAAGGATTGAGGCAATATACCTCACCCTTAGCAAAGTACACCTGTCTGAAGGATTGATACACCTCACCCTTAGCAGAGCACTCCTGTTTGAAGGATTGAGGCCATACACCTCGCCCTTAGCAGAGCACGCCTGTCTGAAGGATTGAGGCCATACACCTCAGCCTTAGTAGAGTACGTCTGTCTGAAGAATGGAGGCCATACACCTCACCCTTAGCAGAGCACACCTCTCTGAAGGATTGATTCACCTCACCCTTAGCAGAGCACGCCTTTCTGAAGGATTTAGGCCATACACCTCACCCTTAGCAGAGCACGCCATTCTGAAGGATTGAGGTCATACACCTCGCCTTAGCAAAGCACGCCTGTCTGACGGATTGAGGCGACACACCTCACCCTTAGCAGAGCACGCCTGTCTTAAGGATTAAGGCAATACACCTCACCCTTAGCAAAGCACACCTGTCTGAAGGATTGATACACCTCACACTTAGCACAGCACACCTGTCTGAAGGATTGAGGCAATACACCTCACCCTAAGCACAGCACGCCTGTCTGAAGGGTTGAGGCAATACACCTTACCCTTAGCAAAGCACACCTGTCTGAAGGATTGATACATCTCACACTTAGCAGAGCACACCTGTCTGAAGGACTGAGGTACTATACCTCACCCTTAGCAGAGCACGCCTCTCTGAAGGATTGAGGCCCTACACCTCGCCCTTAGCAGAGCATGCCTGTCTGAAGGATTGAGGCCATACACCTCATCCTTAGCAGAATACTCCTGTCTGAAGGATTGAGGCCATACACCTCACCCTTAGCAGAGCACACCTCTCTGAAGGATTGATACACCTCACCCTTAGCAGAGCACGCCTTTCTGAAGGATTGAGGACATACACCTCACCCTTAGCAGAGCACGCCGTTCTGAAGGATTGAGGTCATACACCTCGCCCTTAGCAGAGCACGCCTGTCTGAAGGATTGAGACCATACACCTCACCCTTAGCAGAGCACATCTGTCTGAAGGATTGAGGCCATACACCTCACCCTTAGCAGAGCACACCTGTCTGAAGGATTAAAGCAATACACCTCTCCCTTAGCTGAGCACGCCTGTCTGAAGCATTGAGGCCATACATCTCACCCTTAGCAGAGCACGCCTGTCTGAGGGATGGAGGCCATACACCTCGCCCTTAGCAGAGCTCACCTGTCTGAAGGATTAAGGCAATACACTTCACCCACTCACGATCCGTCATACAAGCACAATTTGCAGCGCCTGCAGCTCACTTCATTGCTTCCAACAATGGCTTAGCTTGGTTCTATTCATACAACCCATTGTGGAGTCTAAATAGTCAGAGGGTTTGTGTTTGTGTTAGAAATGGGGTCTTTGGTTGGCAGTCAGGTTACCCCCTGTCCAAGCAAGGACCCTCACTCTAGTCAGGGTAAGTCACACACAATCCAAATTATCCTGTGCCCACCGTCTGGTAGCTTGGCACTGAGCAGTCTGGCGTAGCTTAGAAGGCAATGTGTAAAGTATTTGTGCAATAAATCATACAATACCACAATATAACACCACAAAAATACACCACACAGTGTTTAGAAAAATATATAATATTTATCTGAATAAATGCAGGTCAAAACGATTAAAGATGAAATAAGCAAATGTAGGGATATCACTGAAAGTGATATCAAGTGTCTTTAGAGTTAAAAGATTACTGTAAAAGCAACAAAAAGTGTCTTAAGTTCTCCTAGAAACAACAAGTGTCTCTTGCAGGGCAAAGTACCTGGTTTACGTTGAAAAAGGGACCGCAGGGTAGGAGGTGCGTGGAAAACGGTGAGTATGTGTTGGTTTCGCCCCTTTGCACACCGACTTGCGACGTTATTTTTCATGCGGGGAAAACGTTGCATCGATTTCTGGTGCGCGGACTTGGATCCTCTTCAGGTTGCGGGGTTTTCAGACGCCCCCGGGGACGATGCGTGGAATCCTGGCCTTGCGGAACAAAGTCACAACGGCTGCGTCGATTCCGGTAGGCGATGCATGGAATTTTCTTTCGCACGGCAGGCGCTGTGTCGATTTCTCTCAGGAAGTCAGGCATCGTCGTTCTGAGTCGGCTTGCGTCGATCCAGTAGGGCTGTGCGTTGAAGTTCTGGTTGCGTCCCTGGCACTGCGTTGATCTTCTGTTGCGAGGTCAGGCTGCGTCATTCCGGACTCGGGTTGCGGTGAAATTTTCACTGCGAGCAGGCTGTGCGTCGTTCTTGGCAGGCGGTGCAGCGAATTTTCGGCACACAGGGATTTCAGCTGCAGGAGAGAAGTTTGTTTGGTCCTCAGACTTCAGGGAACAGGAGGAAAGCTCTATCCAAGCCCTTGGAGAGCACTTCTGCAGCAAAGCAAGAGAGCAGCAAGACAGCAGGGCAACAGCAAGGCAGCAGTCAGAAAGCAGTCAGGTGAGTCCCTTAGGCACCCAGGCAGTTCTTGTCAGGGTGCAGGTTCTGGTTTCTTCTCCAGGAAGTGTCTGAGGTGGTAGTGCAGAGGCCCTGTTTTTATACCCAAATGTGCCTTTGAAGTGGGGGAGACTTCAAAGAGTGGCTTAGAAGTGCACCAGGTCCCCTTTCAGTTCTATCCTGTCTGCCAGGGTCCCAGTAGGGGGTATGGCAGTCCTTTGTGTGAGAGCAGGCCCTCCACCCTCCCAGCCAAGGAAAACCCATTCAAAATGCAGATGTATGCAAGTGAGGCTGAGTATCCTGTGTTTGGGGTGTGTCTGAGAGAATGCACAAGGAGCTGTCAACTAAACCCAGCCAGACGTGGATTGTAAGGCATGGAAAGATTTAAGTGCAGAGAAATGCTCACTTTCTAAAAGTGGCATTTCTAAAATAGTAATATTAAATCCAACTTCACCAGTCAGCAGGATTTTGTATTACCATTCTGGCCATACGAAATATGACCTTCCTACTCCTTTCAGATCAGCACCTACCACTCAAACAATGTATGAGGGCAGCCCCAATGTTAGCCTATGAAGGGAGCAGGCCTCACAGTAGGGTAAACGAATTTAGGAGTTTTACACTACGAGGACATGTAAACTCCCCAGGTACATGTCCTGCCTTTTACCTACACAGCACCCTGCCCTAGGGGCTGCCTGGGGCACACATTAAGGGTGACTTATATGTAGAAAAAGGAGAATTTTAGGCTTGGCAAGTACTTTTAAATGGCAAGTCGAATTGGCAGTGAAACTGCACACACAGGCCTTGCAGTCCCACTAGTAGCTTTTAATCTACAGGCCCTGGGCACATATAGTGCACTCTACTAGGGACTTATAAGTAAATTGAATAGCCCAATTGGGTGTGATCCAATGTTACCATGTTTAAAGGGAGAGAGCATATGAACTTTAGCACTGGTTAGCAGTGCTAGAGTGCACAGAGTCTAAAAACCAGCAAAAATAGTATCTCAAAACTGGAGGGAGGCAGGCAAAACGTTAGGGGTGACCACCCTAAGGCTGTCAGGTCTAACAGTTTGCCACTGGTAGCATGCAAGAAGAAAAAAGGTACAACAATTAAGAGAAGGAGGCCATTGATCTGGGAAGATATTACTCCAAAGGCAGGAAGCACCAGGCCAAACAACAATGCGAAATAATTATTTTATAGCCAAATTTGTCCTTCAAACTGATATTACAATTTACAACACCCTGCTGAGTTGAGAGCCACTTTATCTTTAATACAGTTAGATTAAGGGGGTCATTACAACCCTGGTGGACGGTGTTAAAGCGGCGGTAAGACCGCCAACAGGCTGGCGGTCTTTTTTTAAGTATTATGACCATGGCGGTTACCGCCATGGTCATCCGCCGCTCCACCGTTCCGCCCGCCAGGGCGGAGACGACCGCTGGGCTGGAGACCTGGGTCTCCAGCCCTGCGGCCGTCACAATACCGCCGCCGGTATTTCGACCCGGCTTACCGCCGTGGATTTCCAGCGGTAGGAACCGCCATGAAATCCATGGCAGTAAGCCCTATCAGTGCCAGGGAATTCCTTCCCTGGCACTGATAGGGGTCTCCGTCACCCACACCCCCCACCCCCACCCCGACTCCCTGCCCTACACCCCCACCACCCCTGCCACCCCCCAAAGGTGGCAGGGCCCCCCTCCCCACCCGACCCCCAACATCACATAACTCACACACACACGACACGCATGCAGGCACCACCAACACACATACATGCACACACACCAACATACATGTCTACATCCACACGCTCAGTCAGACACGCACACCCATATACAGACATACACGCACACATACACGCATTCATTCCCAACACACGCAACACACCCGCAAGCATACACGCACTCACCCCCCCCTCTACATACACAGACGCACACCCCCATGCACCCACACAACACACAACACCCCCCAACCCCCCTCCCCTAACAGACAATCGACTTACCTTGTCCGTCGATCCTCCGGGAGGGGACGGGAGCCACGGGGGCTGCTCCGCCGACACCACACCGCCAACAGAACACCGCTGTGCCGAATCACAGGACGTGATTCGGTGGGCGGTGTTCTGTTGGCGTGGAGGTGGAGCAACCTCCACTTCCCCACCGCCCGCCAGTATGGCTATTGGCGGCTCTCCGTCGTAAAAAGGACGGAGAGCAGCCAACAGTTATAATACGCCGAGCGGCAAACCGCCACTACTGGCGGTCTTCCGCACGGCGGTCCCTCGGCGGTCTTGTTAAAAGACCGCCGAGGTTGTAATGACCACCTAAGTTTTCTGCTTGAAAAGCCAAGGCAAATTTAAGTTAATGCATTTAATAGCTGAAAAACAAAACTTTATAGATGCAAAAACTGGGAGAGTGGTTTGCTGTTCTTTGCAGGCTAACTTCCGTCCCTTTGTGGTCAAAGGGGGTCGCAAATAGCGACCAGCCTCAGTAATATTCATATGCCAGGTTTTTCTGTAGCCCCTCTGTGACTGTAGATGTTGTAAAACATAGATTCCATTGTAAAATCAAAGATACCTTGCAAAAAGTTGCTGTCCAAATTCCTACCCTTTTGTAAACTGTCTCTCAGTGCATCAGGCACATAGGGGGTTATTACAACTTTGGAGGAGGTGTTAATCCGTCCCAAAAGTGACGGTAAAGTGACGGATATACCACCAGCCGTATTACGAGTTCCATAGGATACAATGGACTCGTAATACGGCTGGTGGTATATCCGTCACTTTACCGTCACTTTTGGGACGGATTAACACCTCCTCCAAAGTTGTAATAACCCCCATAGTTCTTACATTTTGTTTTTGTATGAATACCATATTTTTACTAGAAACAAGGTAGAGAGCAGCATGGCAGCGTATTTGGTCATTAGCAGAAGAACTGTTACATAAGTTGGAGAAAGAAATTAGTAATGAACAGAACACTTACACAGCACTTTATTTACTATACTACACAGCACATATTTACATTTCACAAGCGGTACCCGGAGATGACATGATCTTCCCAGAATCACATAATTATTGGTCAAGTGCCGAAGCTGGGACTAGAACACTCAGCACTGAACTACATTGGAAATGAATAAATTGCTTTCAGTATAGAGGCTTAAACGGTGTTGTGAGCTGTCCAAGTTTCTTTGGTGAAGGTGGCAGGACACACCACTGAGTGAACATGATTTAATTTGCTGGAAAATATATATATTTGGTCATATTAAGAGTTTTTGAAAAACGTGGAGTGGCAATAGTAAGAATATGGGCTATAGCTTGAGGATAACAACCACAATCCTTGTCAGGGTGAACCACAAAATTCACTAAATTAAACTGTGCTCGACCCTCTAGTAGTTTGTCAGAAACAGGCTTAACAATGAGGCAATGTGTAAAGTAAATGTGCAGCACATAAACAGTAATGAAGTGAAAACACAGCACAAGAAAAATCCCAAACCCAATTAGAATAACTGAATACAATTTAATAAATAAAATGATACCAGAACAACAAAAAGCCAATCAGCAGAATCGGGAATATGCAATTTCAAGGATTTTAGTGAAAATAGTGCCTCAAAGCCTGAAAGAGAATTCACGCAGAAGTTGTGTGGGGCTCATTTAAATAGAGAAACTTCATCTGTCAATTAGAGGAATCTCCAAACTAATTAACCACATTATTTGTTGAAATCAACAATCTGATTAAAAAGCATAGGACAAATTAAAAGGGACATGAGTGAATACAGTGCAAACGGTGCAGTGCTTAAATTGTGAACATATTTACACAAATACACAAAAGCTGATGGGATGATGCCTGAACTAAGTCTAACCACTGACAATTACTTGGGGTAGCATTCCAGCCCATTGTTCTTTTGCCCACTATGCCACCTTAGTTTGAACCAAGCCATATGCAAATAAGTCATAACCCTGTTCCAATCGGAACAGTCCAGCCCGAACTGCTAGGCCTGATCCTCTCTAAACCCGAACACAAGCATCCCAAGATTGGTTTCAGCCTGGCTGGGGCTTTTCATGTGGCTGTAGCTTGGTTCCAGTGGCACAGCGAGTATCTGACCCATGTCTGGGCATATCCTTGAATACTTAGGGTGTAATCAAAGTAGCTAGTACACCAGCATGGAGGTTAAAAATCGACCACTACATATTCACAAAGTGCATAGGATTTCTCTTGAATTTTGGCCTTTCATTGGCAGCACTTGCAAACATGACTGAGGTTGGTGCGTGCCAGGTATTTGGAGTAACTTGGAGTATTTGAATCTACTATAGATTTCTTGGAGAGCCATTGTTGAATCTGTAAAGGATGCCTATATCAGTTATTTGAGTGAATACCTTGATAGTAGGAATATTGCTTTAGTGTGTACATTGTAGCATTGGGACTTAGGATTTGCTCAGTTTCTGTCTTCTACATGTGCAGGTGTGGTAGTTGGATGACTACGTGCTGAAGAGACCCATTACATGATCCAGGGCAGAAATGTTGACAAACCCTTCCATTTGGTAATCACAATTAATATGAAGGGACTGTGAAATCGCTTGAACTACTCGGATTGTCCCTGCTGTGAATAATTTTTACAACTACTGGGAATTGTATAGTGTCTCATGTCTTTTGTTGTGTAAATACATTCACATTTTGAGCACTGCATCATCTCCACCTCATTCACTCATGTCAGTTTTTACTTGCAAATTTATTGGCTTAATGTATTTTTTGATAGAAACTTAGTTTCTCCTTTGCTTTTATTCAAATTGTTGTTGAAGTCAAATCATGTAGTTAGTTAGATGTGGGTTTCCTCTAATTGACACAGACGGTTTCCCTATTCAAATGAGTTCCACACAATTTCTGTTTGGATAATAAGCATTTATCCTAGTCCCCTTGGCATATAGGATTGCCCTTTTTAGATACTTATAAGCACAAAATGCCATTAATGGCAATCTGGTCATGTTAGACAAGGGGGATGTCTCAAGCTAAGGTCGACAGCAATGGAGCATGGGTCAGATACAGGGACCAGGTTAGTCTCACTGAAAAGTTACCTTCAAAGTCCAGCATGGAGAGTTCCATTCAAGTTGAAGGAGGCCACAATAAGAATTCTGAGCATCATGGGTGATCATTGATGTAGCGCAAAGAGTCGGACAAGTGTCATGGGCGCTTGTCGCTGTAGTTTTGTGTTGGCAGTCATCATGAGCTGTCATTGCTGGAGCATAAAGTGTGGTCTTGTGTTGCTGGTCATTGCTGGCAGGAGTTAAAGTAGTAAACTCTGATGCCAGCCAAAGGGCCAGGATCCAGTGAGGCACCTCTTGGGTATCAGGGATTCACTTCAGCATAGGCCAGCAGGGCTCAGGTATGTCCAGACGCCAGCCCAGGCAGGTCCAGTTTCAGCAGGTCACCTAGGCAGTTGGACCACCTCTTCTGCTTGTTGTGTCTCTGTAGCTCACACAGGAGGTCAACCAGAAGACCCTTGGTGTCCCTCTGGTTAGCCTGAGATGAAGGCACCTTGTGAAAGCAACTTGCCATTAGAAGGCTGGTTAACAAATAACCTCTGCCCCTTCAAGGCAAATAAAAACCAAGCGCTCAACTGATTCACTACAATTACAAAATAAATCCAGTGGTTGCCGCAAGACCCGTGACTGATCTGGACATTTAGAGAGGTGAACGGTGCCGGCGTATAATCACGCTCAGCTAGGGCACTATGCTTAACCAGGTGGGTTTATCAGGTCATGTTTAAGGATAATCTGCCACAGAATGCAGATTTTGTGATTGTTGTAGCAAATCAGTTGAGCGTTCGCTTGTTATTCACCTTAAAGAGGCACCAGTTGGTTTTTAAACTTCTGATGGCAGGTTCCTTTAGCAAGGTCTCTGTATTCTTTGGCCCTTCTAGCATATGGACAGCTTAGTCTTGTGTAAAATTGTGTATAAAACTTTCGGGCAAAACTTTCTGTACGCGAAGATACACGACAATATAGCACTGAAACTGTCACTACAGCACGACTCATAAGACAAATAGAATATTTATCAAGCAAGGAGATTAATCAAAGATTGCATGCAACAACATTAATTCAATATCATAGAGTCAGAAGGATTACAATAGGTCTATGTATCGCCTTGACACCTATGCTGTGTAAGTCTAACAGGCAGTTCATAGAAAAATGGTATGCCATACTTAATAAATGTTCACTGGACTTGATCTGATTAACTATTAAAGAATTATCAAATGTTTTGAAAAGATTGGAGGAGGAGAGTCACATTGTATAATTGGATCTCATTAAAAGGTTTACAGAATGTGAACGGCATAACATTTTGGAAGATATCAACCAAAAACTACATAGTTATGGTAAGGAGACACATGTTGGCAAAGTAAAGAAATGTAAACGCAATACAATCAATTACAAACTTGATGAAGTGTACAACTGGGCTGAAAATCTTCTACAATATCCTCTGAACAGAGTTTAACCACATAAGAAGACCAAGTGATACAACACAGGCACACCCTAAATCAGCCTTTTTAACCATTAGGTTCCAGCTAACAACGCTCCTGAAAAAAGTGTGGAAAAACCATGAGGTGCCAACAGAAGGGAATACGACAAAGACAAGAGGAATCTTCAGAGTCAGTCGAGGATTTAGTCATCAATATTTCTTCAGGGGATCTAACTTTCCTGATAAAATCAATACTAAGCAAAGGAATATCTTTAGTTCCTACATATCAAAGCAACATTATGGAGAGCTCATTTATGGCTCCAATTTCCCATAAAATTTTAGATTCTTTTGAGAGGTTGGTGAAGAATGATTTGTGGTCA
Organism: Pleurodeles waltl; assembly: GCF_031143425.1. Taxonomy (NCBI): domain Eukaryota; kingdom Metazoa; phylum Chordata; class Amphibia; order Caudata; family Salamandridae; genus Pleurodeles; species Pleurodeles waltl. The sequence continues at coordinate 1,424,690,995 of NC_090447.1, forward strand.
GTGAATTGTGCAGCTACAACTTCTAGGAAGCTTCCCAAGCATGAATGGAGTACTTTATGAACTCTAACAATACGGAGTTGATGTTTCAAGCAGCAGATAAAGGGGGAGCCTTAGTTGTTATGGATGCATCTTACTACTACTACAATAAAGTTGAAGTCCATTTGCATGATACCAATACATATATACTCCTTGAAGTAGATCTCACTGAATCATTCCAAAACACTCTCAAGGAAATTCTCACAAGGGCAAAAGACATGGGAAGGTACATGTCCTGCCTTTTACCCACACAGCACCCTGCTCTAGGGGTTACCTAGGGCACACATTAGGGGTGACTTATATGTAGAAAAGGGGAGTTTTAGGCTTGGCAAGTACTTTTAAATGCCAAGTTGAAGTGGCATTGAAACTGCACACACAGGCCTTGCAATGGCAGGCCTGAGACGAGGTTAAGCGGCTACTTGAGTGGGTGGCACAATCAGTGCTGCAGGCCCACTAGTAGCCTTTAATCTACAGGCCCTAGTCACATATAGTGCACTCTACTAGTGTCTTACAAGTAAATCAAATAGCCAATCATGGATAAACCAATCAACAGTACAATTTACACAGAGAGCATATGCACTTTAGCACTGGTTAGCAGTGGTAAAGTGCCCAGAGTTCAAAAGCCAACAACAACAGGTCAGAAAAAATAGAAGGAAGGAGGCAAAACGTTTGGGGATGACCCTGTACAAAAGCCAGGTCCAACAATCAGCAATTGCACAAGCGTTTTTCTAATGACTGAATACTCGAGAAGACCCAAACTGTATATTTTGCCTAAGATTCACAAACACCCATTTGATCCACCAATTAGACCCATTGTGTCAGGCTGTGGGTTGTTACATGTGCCCATTGGTCACTACATTGATTATTTTTTGCAGTCATTCGTACATAAATGGTTTTTATACACCAAAGACACTACAGTCTTCCTGAATTCTCTATCACAGCAGACAACTGATGACATGTCTGACTGGTGGTTATGTACTATGGATGTGTTTGCATTATATACATCTGTTCCACGCAATGAGGGACTGGAGGCAGTAGAATGGGCCTTCTTGCAACTAGATGAAATATGAGCTAACAGGGTTTTCCTTTTAGAATTCCTGCACTTTGCCCTACATCACAGTTATTTTCAGCGGCATAAAGATTTCTTTCCTCAGCACACTGGAACTTCGATGGGTGTTTCAGGAGAATCATCAAAGGCCAATATTTTCATGGTGAAGTTTGAAGCAGATTTCGTGTTTAATGCCTGCACAGAGCAGGCTTCAAAAGGAGGCACACTATCATTTATTAAGGCCCTCACTGGGCTTTACAGGACTAGCATCAACATTTTTGACACTAAACCTGCATAGCTAAACTTGCATCAAATATTTTGACGCTAGTTCCCTAACTACCGCCATGGTGCACTGTATGTTAAATACGGGACACACATGGTGATGTTAGGGGGCGTAAGGGGTGTAAGGAAAGTGGCGCTGCATTGGATGCAGCACCACTTTTCTTAAATCAGGCCCCTAGTATTTTACAGGAGGTTTATAGATTACATCTTTCTGATATGGAAGGGCACCCAAAAAGGCTTGAAGACAACATTTGCCCACTTCTGCTCAGTTCTAGAAACAGCCACATCAAATTTACTCATATCATTCATAAAACACAAATATCCTTTTTGGATGTACTTGTGCGAATCACAGATTCTGGTATCAGCAGAGGGATCTATGCTATACCTACAGCTCAAAACTATTGTTTCCATTTTCACAGTTTTCATCAGCCAGCCTTAAAGAATCATCTTCCATTTTCTCATCTCATCAGCTTAAAGAGAATCATCTCAGACCCAGCGAAATTCACAATTGCATTGGAATCATTCAAGACCAAGTTCAAGCTTCGAGGTTATCTAGCATCAGTGCTTGATCAATCTGCTAAAATAACAATTGATTTGAACAGAAACAGATTGTTTATTGAAAACTCAGAAATCTGAATCTACCAGGATAGTATGTGCATTGAAATATTACACTAAGGCGCACATTATCAGACAAATCATCAATAGAAGGTGGGAAGATCTTCAAAGTGAACTTGATTTTACAAACTTTGTTCAAAGAGAAACCCATGTTTGTGTACAGAAAGTCGAGGAACATTAGGGAGATCACCTCCATGAAGAAACAACTTCCATTGAACAAATTTTGCGGTACTTTGAGATGTCCCAGCTGTGTCCATTCTAACAATGACATTATAGGTGATACAGTAACACATCAGACTAAAGGTCATACCATTAGGTCAAGGCATTCTGCTGACTACAACAATAAGCATGTGGTATATGCATTAAAGTGTCCATGTGGGAAAATATATGTCAGCAAAACGGAGAGGAAAATAAAAGTTCGCATCTTTGAACACAAGAGCAACATTCACAATAACACCAAAACATTGAGTGTAGCAGTACATTGGAGGGAGGTAGGCCACAATGTCTCTCAATTATGTTTTTGGATTTTGGAAGTTGTCACTCTAAAGGCAGGAATGGATCATTCAAAAAGACCTTTGTAACCAGAATGCTTTTGGAAAGGCAGACACCACTTTACAACCCTATGGTTTAAATGAGAAACTTGAACTCATGAACTTTCATTGATGAAATAAGGTCACTTTTCCAATAGGCATGATTACTTTTACATCACTTTCAGTTTTTGAGTGATGAGCTGAATGCATTATGATATGAGTCGCAGATTGTTTCAGAAAAAGCATTATTTTTATAGAGGTATCCATTGTGTTGTGATTCACATATATTTTCAGCACCTTAAGACAAAGTAGTGATTTATTTCAGAGGTTTCATTATTGCAATGCAGGATATTGTCCATTGTATGGTTGTGTTTTTCACTCTCATGGATATTGAGGCAGGGTTTGTTTTATAGTGCACTGCGCAGGCGAGGCATCTGGGGCTGCTTTGGCAGTCGGATTACTAGTTGGATTTCTGTTACCATGAAGTAAATGTGTAACAGGTTAATCACCTATTTTCACAGTGGGCAGGAGGGTGTTTATTTTTCATGTTTTTTTATATTTGTCATTGGTATATGAGTGGCTTTTCGTCTTATTCTTCACATTACAGGGGTTAATTCGGACCGAGGCGTAAGAGCTCTGATTGTAGGGGAGAATGTGGTCAACCACAGGGCATGTTATCACTAGCAGCTTCTTTAAAGCATGCTGTGGGATTTTTCGTTTCTTATCAGCTTATCTGTAGGGAGCTTTTCTGGTGCATATGCAAATGGGCAACAGGTCAGGGTGAAGGTTACATCTCCATTGGTATTTCATTTGAGTTTCACTGAGGAGATTATTGACCTTGGGCTTGTAAATTGATTTATTTTAATAAAATGGGCAAACACAAGCTCAAATACATACCAGAAAATAGAAAGCTATTAGGCACCTACTTCTCTTTAGGTAAACTCTGAGAAGCAGCCAACTAACCATGGGTCTTACCGTAGGCATCTAATAGCTCAGTTCCTTCTCTCTTCTCCTTATATCTACCCACCAGGAACACTGGGTGGTTCATAGAATTGTTGTCATTTGGCAATGGGATATGGTGTCAGGCAAGATGCACATGCAAAATGACTACAGCCCCCATGCCAGATGGAGATCTCACATCAGAAAGGAATGAGAGTTAGGGGTTGATTACATTGCAAGTTCAGCCTACGACACTGATCCATCCAAACTAACAATGCAGCAGCTTGTATAGACCGAATTAGAATTCACTCTTGTTGAAGTACTCAAAAAGTGCAGGGTGCGTAAAGAGGAATGTCTATACCTGTGGACATTCCTGTCTGGAAGTGACACTCAGTTGCAACCGTGCACTAGGGTATGCCATTACATTGTACAATGGAAGACCTTCCATATACGTCAGTAGGAGCAGTTCCTCTGTGGACAACATCAATGGTTTCTGTATGCAGTATTCAAAAATAAAGAAACTTCACACTTGCCAGTATTATGTGGAATACTACATAATTGGTGACAAGGTGAAGCCACTGCACAGTCCATCCATGTGTGGTCATATTGTGATTGCAAAACACAAGTAACTGTCGAAGAGGACTTGGCTTCTTTGTGTCAGTATGCTGAGTCAGACAGAGCATCGGAACTGGACAGCAAATTGAGGGGATCTGGCTGAGCTAGTCAGTGGCAGGGGTCAGTTGAAGTGACTCGGCGAACACGCTCTGCAGTATCAGACTATTTTTGGGCTGGAAGCTGCGTTGAGCATGCGCGTGCCATACAAGCACCATCATCCATAGAATGTGGAACATTACATAACAAACAGACTCCATTTTGATCAGCACATTCTATGTAGGGTTAAAAAGCCCTAGCGGTTTTAGAAAAACTGTGCAGGAAAATTCTAATGGTTAACATTGTGGTTTACAACAAAGCAGTGGCAAACACACCAAACACAGCACAAAGTGTTATTTTAAGTAACTGAGGACCCGGGAACAATGGTGACATACACACCTATCCCAGTTTAAAGCGTGCTGATGAAATGCAAAGAAAGGATGACATGCACACCTTGTTCACCATTTGAATATTTAGGGACAATACAATATTTTTTTTCTTTTTTATTCCTTTGTCTTTTCTTTTACTCTGGTGTTGGTTTAAAGTATTTGTATTTCTGTTCTTCCTAAAATAATGCAATATGTGAATCTCCCTCCATCATTTTTGGAAACACCAGGAAATCATTGGAAACAGTGGTTTGATGGATTTGAGATGTATCTAGTAGCAATAGGGTCATCTTGTTTCAGACCTGAGAGGAAAAAGTTTATTTTGTTACTTCCTTTGGGGTTTGAATGTAAGAAGGTGTTCAAACATCTTCCTGAAGTAGACCTAATGGAAGGGGAAGAACTGGATGAGTATCAGTAATTGATAAAGAAATTAGAAAAGAGGTTTGATATTCAACCCAGTATAGTAGTTTTGAGACACAGGTTTTTCAAACGAACACAAATGCAAGGAGAACATGTTGATACTTTCTATTTGTGCAATCTGAACGCAAACTGTCAATCTGGAGAGTTTACAGACCAGTTGATAAGGGACCAGTTTATTGGACACTGTTAGAAATGGGGTCTCTAATTGGCAGACAGTTTACACCCGGTCCAAGAAGGGACCCTCACTCTAGTCAGAGTCAGGGAGTCACACACCAAGATAACCCCTGCTCACCCCCATGGTAACTTGGCTGAAGCAATCAAGCTTATCTCAGAGGCAAAGTATAAAATATTTGTACACGGACACACTAAGACAGTGAAAATACCACAGAAGGACTCCACACCAGCTTAGAAAAATAGCAAATATTTATCTAAGTTAAACAAGACCAAGATACACAAGAAAATATATCAGTTTTTAAGGTCAAAAGAGTCTTTATCTATAGGACTCAATGGATGTGTTGTGTTAACACAAAGTACCTGGTATCTGTCAAATATAAAGCCGCAAGAGAGGTGATACATTAGAAAAACAATCAATGCATCAATTCCATATTCGAAAGTGAGGCTGTGCATCGATTCGTTCCCCACCAGTTAGGTGATGCATTGATTCTTTCCCCTCAGGAAAACAATGCGTCAATTTCTGGCCAAGCAGCCTTGCTTCCTTGCACTGACGTTGAAGATTTGATGCCCATGGATGATGCATGGAAAATCCAGATGCATGTCAATGATCGATCCGCGCTGAAGCAGGCAATGTATTGATTTTGTCTGCGCTGCGTTGATTTTTCAGCCGCAATGGACGCAGTGCATGTATATTTCTTTAGTTCACCAGCTTCCACTTCCAAGGGCCCAGGGACTGGATTTGGCACCACTTGGAAAGTCAGGACTCTCAGCAGTAGAGCCCAGGCACTGGCAGATGAAGTCCTTGATGTCCCTAAGACTTCACAACAGGAGGCACCCTCAGTTCAAGTCCTTGGAGAGCCTTGGAAAGCAGGATGTAGAAAGCAAAGTCCAGTCCTTTCACTCCCAGGACAGAAGTAGCAGCAGCAGGCCAGCACAGCAAAGCAAAAGGCAGAGTGGCAGTACCTCCTCCAGCATCTAGCTCTTCTCATGACGGAATGTCCTCAGTCCAGAGGTGTTCTGCAGTTGTGGGGTCAGCAGTCCAATACACACAAATGCACAGGACTCTGCCTCTCCCTGTCCTGGCCCCAGACACACTTTAGGGGGTTGGGGGACTGCTCTGTGTGAGGACAGGCACAACCCTATTTAGGTGCAAGTGTCAGCTCCTCCACTGACTCTAGCCCAGGAAGACCCATCAAGATATGCAGGACACACCTCAGTCCCCTTTGTGTGATTGCCTAGACTGAATTCACAAATAGTCCAACTGTCATTCTGACCAACTTCACCAAAAGATGTATTTTTAAATTGTGTGTTCAGAGACCACAAACACCACATCTCTGTCTGCTCCCAATGGCAAACCACACTTAAAAGATATTTTAAGGCAATTCCTATATTACCCTACGGGAGAGATAGGCCTTGCAATAGTGAAAACACACCAGTACCTGTCCTACCCTTTTAAATGCACTGCAACCTGCCCATGGGGCTGCTTTGGGCCTATTTTAGGGGCGACTTACATGTCGTAGGGAAGATTTGGGGTAGGAAAGTGGGTGCACTGGCCGTGTCTAATCTGCAGTTCAAAACTGCACACACACTGTAGAGGCAGGTCTGAGACATGTTTATAGGGATACTTATGTGTGTGGCACAATCAGTGCTGAAGACCCACTAGTAGCATTTGAGTTACAGACCCTGGGTACCTCTAGTGCACTTTACTAGAGACTTACTAGTAAACAAATATGCCAATCATGGAGAAATCAATCACCACTACCATTTTACACAGGGAGCACTTGCACTTTATCACTGGTCAGCAGTGGTAAAGTGCCCAGAGTCCTAAAGCCAACAACAACAGGTCAGATAAAATAGTAGGAAGAAGGCAAAACGTTTGGGGATAACCCTGCAAAAAGGGCTATTTCCAACAGTCACTGCATAGACAAACACATCCAGCAAAAATTGCTGACGATGGAAAATCCAATATTGGAGGAGGTCATCAGAGTTGCAAACAGTATAGAGTTGCCTCAGTTATCTTTAAAAAAAATTAAAGAAACTATAACATTGAATGAAGGGGTAAATGTTATCCAGAGTGTGTCACAGGTAAAGAAAAATGTGTGGCCAATAACAAGAGTTTCTTTAGGCAGAAAAATGTTTGTTTAACTTGTGGCAACTATCCACATAGCAAAGTAGGAAGGAGCTGTGCTGCTAAAAATGTAACATGCCGCAGATTTTAGAAGGTTCGGCATTTTGCAAATGTTTGTCAGGCCAATCAAAACAAAGATACCAAGGTGAACTGTGTGTGTGGGGGGAGAATATTCAGGACATGGAAGAACAACTGATTATTAATGATTTCCAAGACATGATTTTGGTGGTATCAGATGATAGGATCATCAAAACTGGTCTCTGTCAATGCTTTGACGTTGATGTTTAGGTAGGGGATAAATGTTTGCACCTGTTAGTGGATTTAGGTGCAATAATTTCTACGATTACGTCAGAGTTGTTTTACGAGACCTAGCCAAATAGAAAATTGTTTCCTCCTGATACATCGCCGGTGTGGATAATTGATTTGGAAGCCTTTATTGGAGATGTGCTTGAATTGAATGGCTGCAGAATTCAGGGGTAGATTTATGTGGCAATCAAAGGTCTGAACATTTTGGGATGGTTCCTTCAGGTCTCTTTGGGATGGTGCTAAGGCCAGTTACAAATAAACAGGAGTTGTTAGTAAAGTATCAACCAGTCATTAATGATCTTGAGGTAGAATTTCCAAGTGTTTTTACACCTACTTTAGGGAAAATAATAGGATTCAAACATAAGATTAAAGTCAAACATTCCTATTAGGCACAATATTAGATGAATGCCATTCTGGGAAAAATGATTTGAAAAAAGACTGGTCCAACTTGCAGAACAAAAGGGGAATTGAGCCAATAGAATCAAGTTTGTGGTATCCCTATTAGTGATAGCTTCCACGAGTAATGGTATTTTGAGGGTTTATGTGGACCTGAGGAGATTAAATTAAGAGATTTGGTCTACCAAAATTAGTGATTTATTAGATAAGTTGAGGGGTGTAGAATGGTTTTCAAAAAGTGATCTAGCCTCCACATATCATCAAGTAATGTCGGAAGAATCTTCCAGGCATTATACAAAACTTTAACTCACCATTCAGCACCTTCGAATTTTGTTGCATGCCGTTCAGCCTGGCATCAGCGGCATCTCTATTCCAATCCATAATGTAACAATTGCTGGGAAGGTCCAGGGTGTGGTGATGTTCCAGGATGATGTGTTGATTTACACGAAACAGCTGGAAAAGCATGACGCAATTCTAAGATCAGTGCTCAGCATTTTTAAAGAAAGGGGTGTTTAGCTCGAAAAGAAAAAAGTGAGTTTTGGAAAAAAGTAATCAACTTTCTGTGTCACAAGATTCTGGGAAAAGGAATCTGCCGTAGGCCTGGCTTGATTAAAGAAGAAGTTGAGTGTCCCAGGCCTAAAAACCAATGAGAAGTTGTGTTTGTTCATAGGGTTATGTGAGTTTTACTCAAAGTTTATTCCAGTGTAAGCAACAAAGATGAAAACGATCACAAACATGTTAAAGAAGAATGTCCTGTTTACATAGAATGAATTGTGCCAGGAAACATTTGAGAATGTCAAAGCAGACATGCCCAATGCAAAAGCTTTCGGTTCATATGATCCAAATCTTACATGGATTATCACAGTTGATGCCAGCAAGTATGGGTTGGGTGCAACACTTAACCAAAACACGGAGTGTGGAGAGGTAAGTTATGCTTCCAGAGTTTTAAGAGAGATGTATATTATTTATTCAGCCATTAAAAAGGATTTGCTGGGCAATGGAAAAATTCAGGTGTTATGTTTGGGGATGGAAATGTGTGCGCCAGACTGACCACAATCCTCTGGTGTATATTCTCAACAGTGAAAGGGTTAAGTATGCTACTCCACATATTGTCAGACTCACAACTAAATTAATTCAGTATGATTTTTAAGTAGAACACATATTTGGAAAAGCTAATGTCACTGCAGATCTTTTGTCTAGACTACTATTAGAAGACACACAAGAGGTTGATCCTATTCATGACAAAGAAGATTGTTTGGTTGCAGCTGTGGATGTTGTGGAACTAAAGATGTGTTAAAAAATGAGAGGGAAGTGTGTAAGTGAGGAAAATGTAATTTTCGGACGGGTCAAAAAATGCATTGTGAATGGTTGGTCCAAAGAAAGAAGTTTGCACCCAGTGTTGCAGCCACACTTCATGGTTATCTATTGAGGATGGTGTCTTGGTGAGAGCAGACAAACGTGTCCCTCTTAGTGCAATTCGTTCCCTCTTGATACATTGTGCGCACAAGGACAATTTGGGGGGCACGTTGACAAAAAGGATGGTTAGAGCCCATTATTGGTGGCAATCTATGAACAAAGAAATGAACACAGTTGCAAAATGGTGTGTGGTTTGTATTAATGCAGAAAAAAGTTTAAAAGTGATCGCGCCACGACTACAACCCATAGGGTTTCGGTTGTACTGTTCATCTTTCTACCTCCACATCTACACTATGGGCCTTATTACGAGTTCAGCGGATGGTTTAGGCCATCCGCCGAACTTCCGATGGGGAGGTTGCCGCCTTAGTGGCTACCTCCCCTCCGGGCACATTATGAAATTCCCCCTAGGTCAACTGGTGGAAACCTGAGTTTCTGCACACTGGCCTAGCGGGAAACAGCCTACAGCATTGTATCCGGCTCGCAATCAAGCCGGCGGCAATGCTGTAGGATGCAGGGTGCACTAGCACCCTCAAAATGTGCACTCTCTGCAAAGAGGGGGCACCTGCACTGCCCATGCCAAGTGTATGGGCAGTGCAGGGGCCCCACTGGGGCCCCCGGCACCCGTTCTCCACCAGCCTTTTCATGGCTGTGCTACCGCCATAAAATCGCTGGTGGAGAACGAGATTGTATTCCCCAGGGCAGCACTACTTGCAGTGCTGCCCTGGTGGATTAGGACCACCGCAACCGCAAGACCCCTGGGACCTCTGATCCTGGCGGTGCTGGTGGTCCCACTAAGTTTTAAATTAAGTATAAGCATTGTATTTTGTACTGGAAGAGTACACTTCCAGTACAAAACCTATGCAAGACTCATTCACATACCCTAGCACTATGGCGCTAAGGTGTCTGTGTTGGGCTGAGCAGCTAAAATCAGCACCAGCGCAAGGGGAGGGGAGGAGGAAACCATATTTCTATAAATATTGCTCTCTCCTGTTCTCTCCTTCTCACTCAGCGCAGCATTTTTTCCGCTTCACTGCACTGCATGACAATTAAGTAAATATGGGGCTGAGTGTGGTGTGGTGTGGTGTGATAAAATCATAATATTGTTCTGATAGCTTCTTCTAACCCACACCCATTTTTCTGTGTCCACTTCAATTAATTATCGCTGTATTCATCCTTACCGCTAATCCATTAGTTTGTGGGTGGTATAAAGACCTCTTCAAATATTTTATACCAGATTTATTCAAAAATGAATCTTCACACCTATAAATTTTACACTGCTATCTGAAATGACATGTTCCTGGGAAACCTTCTCTCCTGAAAATGTTTCACAGCATTGTTAGCAATAGATGTGGACAAAATTGTACATTTTGGCCCCTTAATGTCATATTTCACCAAAGCAAACTCATACGTTGTAGCTGATTGTAGATGCTGAATGCCACACAGACACCTTAGTGCCATAGTGCTATGGTGTGTGCGTGAGTTTAGCATAGGTCTTTTACTGGAAGTGTACTCTTCCAGTACAAAATACAACGTATTCCTATGTTTCCTACATTGCATGTGTGCTGCACAGTGCAGCACACATGCAAAGTCGGAAAAGAAAGGAGAACTTAAAACATTTCTCCTTTTACCGCCTGAACGCCTGCTTTTCAGCTGTGTTAATTTTTGGCACTAAACCCTGTGTACTAATTTTAGTAGACAGGGTTTAGCCTCAAAAAGCATGGGTGGTTGCATGGGAAAGCCCATGTACTATCCATGTAATGCCCTTTTGGCTCTAAGCAACTCAAAGCTGTGCTTTGCACTGCTTTGCGTTACTTGTAGAGTACTTTCCAGTGCAAAACAAGTTTTGGACTGGAAAGTAAAAAGGTGAAAAAATATTTTGTGTCAAGTTGCGTCACTTTTGTGATGCAAACATGGCATAAAATCTTAGTAAATATACTCCTCAGTAACCAAAGTAGATGTTTCAAAAGCCCTAGGGTTGCTTATTCTATGACTGTGCATAAAGCTTGCCAGTTTACATTTAGGAAATTTGCACATTTCAAATTAAATTTGGAAATACTTTGTTCTCTCACTGAAAATAATTTTCACTTACAGGACTTTTCTTCATGCATCCTGCCTATGAAAAGTGGGGTGATTGGTACTCCTTCACAGTTTCTAAATTGGATGACATCAATCCAGGAAAATATTACGCATTCCATGTAGAACAGCATGCCAGAGGAAATATGAAATAATAATTCCGCCCTCCAAATGCCAAATTCAAATTCTTAGTGAAACTTAAGAAGAATGTTGAGCTGAGAATGAGAATAGGTGCTAAACCACAACAAATTAATTTTAATCGTTATAATACAAATGAAGAATAAAGTCTGCAATATGCAAAATTGAACCGCATGTTCAAAACTTTTGAAAATAGACTTTTTATACAATTAGACTGGCTGCAATTATTAAACACACCTACATCAACCATTATTCACATTTCCAAAGAAAGACTCAATTCTATGTCAAAGTCTGTGGGACCCAGTACTCTTGATCTCTCACATTCAGGTCTCCAGTCAAAATTTAGAACACTGTGTTTGTAATAAGTATACTGTAGTAGTGAGGCTCAGAGTAAGTTTGTATATTTAATTGAGAGGCAAATCAAATAGTAATTCAAATGGTCGAAGTAACTTCTATAGAACGTTAATCACAACAAAGACTAAATGCAGGGGAACAGGCGCACATACACGAAAGAAAGGCGAGAATAAGGGAGGAGAGACAACAACGCCTTAGACATAATGAACCTGATTGACAAAGGTAAACTTACACTTTTGTGTAAGTGTACGATTTTTTGCTGTTTGCTAACAAATTTTATGATTAGTGTCTTTACGACTGCAGAGTCTCCGCACTCATGGAGTGTTCTATCTTTTTATGAGTGGAATGTCCGCCACAAATGCAGAAACTTTGCAGTCCTAAAGATACTGTTTGTAAAATGTGTTTTTGAATGGCAAAAAATTTTAAACTTACCTTTGTGAATCAGACACCATGAAAAACTATCATAACTTCTCACTGCATTAATAAGGTTCAGCAACTACACATACATACATTGTATGTTTTTTTCGTTAGGCTGAAAGCTCTGCTCGCAGTGCCTTTGCACTGTGAGAGCCCCAGAGAACTTGCTTGTCCCCACAAGGTGTTTGTTGTCCGGCATCAGCACAAAAAATCTAAGATCTGTTACTATTGCCACACACCACAAAAGCTAAAGGAAAGGACAGTAGCCCTCTTTTTTTAAAGTGGAATGTGTATATTGATGTGCTGAAGCACGAACTAGTAATGATCATTAGGTGACCTAGGGCCTGATTACGACCTTGGCAGAAGGGATTATGCCATCATAAATGTGACGGATAAGGGCATTGGGCCATAGGATGTAATGGAACTTGTGATAAGGCGGATGGGATATCCTTCATGTTCGTGATGGAGCAATCCCCCCCGCCAAGGCCATAATCAGGCCCTTAATCTGGAGCAAGCAAACTTGCTCTGGTATGTTTTCTACTGTTATCACTTAGATATTTTATGTAAAGACTTTAGTAAGAATCAAAATTGTATGAATAGTACCTATAATTATAAAAGTATTCCACAGAATACAGACATATATTAAATGTTTTAGTAAGCAGATCAGAAGTTAGGACGTGGAGGGTAGATACAGCAGTCACATACCCAGTGCTTAGTTTGTAAAAGAGAGACTGTGCCCACAACTCTTCTCAGAAGCCCAAAGCAGTGCAGTTAAATGTTGAGACGCTGAATATTGAGGCTGCATAATCTTAAATCCCACTCATGCCTCTTTAATCCACCACCCAACAATCCCTCCCCCTTTATCTCACTCTTGCACGTTCCGGTGTTCTCTCTTTATGACAATTTCCCCATCATTTTCTTCCTCCATCTTTTGTTTTCCTACTCTTGCACTCAGTAAACATCTGATGCAGAAATATAAGACTATTGCCTTAAATTAAGCACTGCACATACCACTAGCCACAGTAATGGCAACATCACTCAATTAAAAAAAAACAAGATGGCTGTTATTTTTAACAAACAAATAGACATCTTGATATTTGCTGGTCAACAATACACCTACGGAAGGGTTAGATGAGGGTAGACAAGGGAGGAGATAACATTAGACAACAAGTGGTGGGTGTGCTGTATTGCAATCCAGCACATCGTGCATTGGAAGCGATTCCTCATGCTAGTAACACCTACTATAGTGATGAGTCAAATAGGGGCACTGGATCAAAATGAAATCAACTTAAATTCCTGATTTCAATCAAACTTGTCCTAGTACAGAATTAGTCACTCATCCCTAATATTCCTGATAAAGAAAATAATAACAATCTGAGCTTGCTTAAGTGCCTTCGTTCACATGTGTTATCACTAAGTCAATATATGTATGATAATGTAATACTGTTTCAAAGTGCATAGGAACATGTGAAGAAATAAATATGTTAAATATAAGGATTGAACTAGGTTTGATCTCAAAATACACAAGACAATATGTGTCCCAATATTTAGGGAGGGAAATATGTAAATGCGTAATAGATAACATAATAATGCACCTTTGAGGCCTACCTAAAGAGTAAATAATGTATTTCAGTCTTATGGCCTGGTTTGCGTCCCTCTTCCACTATGCAACGTGGTGCGAGAGTGATGCAAATGATATATTACATTACTCTGCCCCAGGGAGGCATCTCCATGGTTGCTGTATGGGTGTTCCAATACAATATCCATGGATTTTGACACATTCCTAGATTTTCAAGAAGTTGTAAACCTGGGAATGTGCCAAAAAGATACACCTCCCCAGGAGAGGCATAAGGAGGGAAATATGTTTATTTCTTCTTGTTTTTCTTTTTCCATGTGCATTCTGCAGCACACACAGAAACAGGAAAAAGCCTCTCGCAGCCACCCTTGCACTATTGTGCAAGGGTGCCTGCATTGGCTTTAGGCAGCCCATTGTGTGCCGGCGCAGGGGGAAAGGACAGGAATGCACCGTATTTGATCAATACAACGCTTTCCTACCCTTTCCCTCTGATGCAGAGCTGCACAGCAAGGTGACTTGCTGTGCTGCCCTGTGCCACAAAGCCCATAAATATGGGCCTAAGTCCACAAGGACATGTAAGAGCTAGGTGCATATTGGAAATCAATGAACAGTGTAAACCTGAATGAATACAAGGGACTAGATGCGGTTCAGCCACTGGTATCAAGCCACATATGGTTAGATTGGTGCTCAGAGTGGGTTACGATGAGGCCGACAATGCTGGTGCGTGAATATCAATCATTTTCCTTCGCGGAAAAATTATATTTGCATGTGCTAAGTGAGGGAAAAAACCTTGCCGCTCCAAACCTAATTTATTCAAAACCGAATTCTCCTGGCCTAACATTATTGCAGCAATGAATGATTTATCAAGCCGTATGCAAATCTAGTGAGGAATCATGTTAGCCAGCTGTAGAAAGTACCCACGTCTCTTCAAATATGAAAAATGTACGATCCATACGTGGTTGTGTCACCTTTAGTAGGCAGCTTGACTATCATGCATTTTAAACCAGAACATGTTAATATAGGATGCATTCCACAGGAGCTTTGAGGGACTGTGCAGTCAGCAGGCCTTGGCTAGTCTACTTAGAATTAATAAGAAGAAGTCTTTCTTCGGAGCAAATCGAAGGAATTCCAGATTCTTTCAAATACAGTAAACAGGCCATAATATACATATAGGGACAAATTTATGGGGATTTGGCATAGGGCAGAGCAGCAAGTAACCTTACGCCAAATTGAAAGGGCAGGAATGCACTGTATGTATGGGATACAGTGCATTACTGTCCTTTCCCCTGCACTGGCACTGTTTCACCAGCCTAGCACCAATGCAGGTACCCTTGCACCACGGTGCAAGGGTACCTGTGCTGTCGGCAGAATTGGGTTCTTGCAGGAAGAAGCATCTTCCTGCACAGAAACAATCTGTAGAGGCGTTTTCCTCTTTCTAAAGAGGAAAAACGAGGAGAAATAAAGATATTTCTCCTTGTTGCACCTGTCCTGGGGAGGCTTAAGGTTTTGGCACATTCGCAGGTTTACAGGCTCTCGTAAATCAGGGGATGTGCCAAAATCAATGGGTGTTGCGTGGAAAAACCCACCACAATGCCGATGGAATGCCTCCCTGACACAGAGTAAGGCAACACAGCAACTTACGCTGCCTTTCCTTACTCCATATCTGTGGCTTTGAGTGGCCTCATAGATATGATGTTGTAGTCTGTGCTACTGGAGGGCTTCAGCAGTGTACAGGGCTCGTTTAAGCTGAAGTGTTCTCAGGATTTTGGCCTTTGCAGTAAAGGTTAACTGTAAGTCTCAAGTTGAAGACAATCACAAAACCTTTTAGTATGCAAAGGTCACGTTCTCTGCATAAGTCCAAATGGTAGATCATGTAATTTTAGATGCTGCAAAAAAGATTTGAGCTAAAGTAAAGAATTTCAGGCCAAAGTTGAGGAAAGGCTTGATTTCTTGAATTCCCCAAATGATAGGTTAAAAAAATAGCTTGACCCCACTCTGACCTCTCAGCAAGAGAATGAATTTCCAGGTTGGGACAACCCACTCACCATAGACCTGCTCCATAAATTTAAGCTCCTGGAGTACATCTAACCACGTACTTCTATTTTGACCAAATGTCAACATACGTTCCTCAAGAAAACCTGTCGAAATGATAGATGCTCAGGTAGTGGGCCCGGCACTATGGTGTACATGCTCTAGAACCTAGTGTTGGGTCATGCCTGCACTGTATCAATCCTCTGAGAAGCAATATATAATTTACTGATTATCTTGATATGATTCTAGATATCTAAAGCTTCATATGTTTTCAGCATCCCAGCCTTGTTTGTAGCACAATCCATGAACAGATTCTTTCAGTTAAGACTACAATAAAAATATACTTCTCCATTGTTTCTGACTGCCAGCGATATTGCATTGAGTCCTACTGAAGTGCTTATTGTATTATATTTGAATGTCATGCCCTGAAACTAAAGCTACCTCTATAAATAAAATACAAGATGAACGTCAGCAGGGATGCTCGTAAATCCATCACCGATAGTGGTTGTTACTGGAATGTTGAGAAGTTAAACTGCATAGATGCTTGACATCTAAAGAGTCTTAATTACTGCTAATGGAGTCACAAAGCTCTAATGTTCTAAGTGAGCAACAGAGCCCAACTTTTGAAATCCTATTTTAAAGAAATTGATATGTTGTGGAGTTGAAGGCCTGGTTTGTGTAAATAATTATTTAGGGTGGTACATATTAGTGGAGTAACAGACAAATGAACACACCCCCCCACCCAGAGAATGTGATAAGGGACAGTGAGTCTCCTGTACCGTAGAGATGCTCATTGGCCTTTGGCTGGAGAGGGGCACCCTTGAAGGGTTGGGGACCCCCCTTTGCTGCAGGGACTGTAGGGGTCTGTGTTACACCCTGAAACAGATGTATAACTCAGGCGGTACACTCTCCTTTGAAACTGACCAGGACTTCAGTCCTCGTGACATTCGGTGTCATGTTATGATTATTTTAAATGTGATCCATTGGAAGTGTAAAGTTATTTACAAAATATAAAAAATGAGTTCATGCACTTGGAGACTGGATTGCGTTCTCTTTCTAGATTGGGACTTTGAGAGGCAGGTGTGCATGCAGAATGAAGGGGGTACATTATTTTAATTAGTAAGTTATTGAAGGAAAGAGCGAAGTTTGGTATTGTAAATTTGCAAAATCTCACACGTCTTAACAGTGCATAATTAATGGAGAAACGTAAATTGGTTCAATTACTACAGCTTACAAAGCAGCAATGTTTCCTCGCCGAACACTGATAACGCGACCCAATGTCATCAATAAAATGAAATCATTATTTGCACACCTAGAACCTATCGAAAAGAGCATTTTAGAATGCCTAATGTAGTATTTACCTACACTAGCATGTCTTTGTGAAGACCTAACTTGCGAATACATTGTCAATATTCAGGGAATATTTAAACACAGTTGGTATATGGCTGCTGGGGACTCCGTTTGCTTACAGGTACAATGTACTCTACGTTTTGCTGCCAAACTGTAGAACATAAACGCTGGTCATTTATGAGCATCAATAACCTAAAGTAGTCCATATCCTATAAAGTGAGTTTCTGCATAAGAATGTTCCAATAAAACATGAACATTGCTGGGACACTAGGGGGCAATATTTTCCAAACTCAAAATACATCCACACATCACAAAAGCAACAAACTTGCAGGCATCCTTGCACACACAGCTCCAAAGACTTTAATACATAAATGGAGCGGTTTAGATGATGGCCTCCATTCACATACCCAGCAGACACGATACAAGTGTTGGAGTTTTACCACATCCCAGCAATTTTCCTCTCACTCTCCCTTGATCACAAACATCTCCTACACAGGGGAAATTAATTGAACAATTGCCATTTCTCCTGTTCAGTCTTACACTTGTAAGTGTGGGAGAATTACACACCAGACATTCCTGTAGAAGAGAGGTTAGTTCAGTAAGGCCGGATTCTGGTACAGCGATACAAGGGGTCTGGACTCTCCAATTTCAGACAGTATCCCATTACCAAATTCGAGCGACTACAACTTGTTATGTCTGGAAGGAGACTTACTGAGCACACCGGTAATACTGGCTCTGTTTCTGTGCATTTCTTCCTGATGCGAGGAGAAACCTGCTGACAATTTCTGCCAGCTCAGTGCAGGCATGGAGAACCAGTAAGATGTAGGGGTTTGCAGTGGAGGAGCTCTGGGCCACCTCGGGTTCCCTCCAGTCTGGAGGAGCATTGTCTGATCCCCCGGTGATGACCTGCTAGAGAGGGAGAGTAGAGGCCAGGATAGGGTGCGTTGTGCCTGCAGCCCGTGCCCTAAAGCATGTAAAATGGTCTGATGTCTCCTGGCCCAAGATTATCATGTCCATACTTTGTTGACTCAATATTTTCAGCTGTAGAAACTCATAATTGTGGGCGGTGATACCACCCACAATTAGCACTCTGGTGACAATGTCAACATAAGTAGTGAGGGGCTTATGCTCAATATGACACATGGGGACGACTATCAGTCATTAGTAATTTAGATATTGTTTGTAGACATTTATTCTTATTGTGAGCATTAGAAAAAATGACACAATATAATTGTCACAGCTAGTCCTAAAGCAATTGATACATATATACCTTGAGAGAAAAAGCAATTGATATATATATACCTTGAGAGAAAACATATTTGTAATATTTCAAACTAAAGTTGTCGTCTATAGCTTTCTTCTGGTCTTATTTTGAAAAGGAATGAGAGACACAGAACCAACACAACATACTTCATCAAATGTTGCTCATCCAGAAGTGATTCAGGGCCTCATGTAGGACCCTGAATTCCAGTCAGGTAGAGACATGTGTGGAGATACAGGAGATTTCAGTTTCTGCCTGTCATCTCCTCACCTATATCCACCTATTACAAGTTGAACCCACACAATGAGGAATAACTGTGCAAGGCCAGCTTTATCAGGCGGAATTCTATACACAACTCCCAACTTAGTGGTGTTTAACATACACAGACACACACACACATCTACCACCTTCTCCCCACATGCCATAGAAGGGGTTGGGGAGGAGAACGTGAGTGGGGCCGAGCACACTGCAGCCCACCACAACGAAATTTTAATGGCTGGAGCAATAGAGGGGATGCTTCCCCCACCCAACTATACAGCAGCCCACCAAACTTTAAATGACCATCTTTGTCATTATTTTATTGATATTTTTACCTATTCTCGCTGGTGTTATTTCACTATTAACTTCCTCAGTTCAAGTTTGAGTAGAAGATATGTGGGATATTGTCCAAGGGCATCAGTGAATGCACAGTACTCAACATGTAATCAGTAAAAGAAAAAAAACCAAAGTCAGTGATGCTGAAATGCCATTATTTGTAGTAGCCCAATATTATTTGAATGAGCACATGGATGGTAGCACTGAGTGACACAATAAGAGGTATTACCCGTAGGAGAGAAAACGCTTTGACGTAGCCATGGAAATACCAAGTAATGACACCAAGTGATTGATTGTGCCAGTGCAATACAGGTAGCCCCCACGTCCAAGCATGAAAAGATATCTGGCAAGTCAGTCACTGTATTATTCTATTTTATCTATTCTATTATGGGATTGAGGATCTATTGCCTTAATTTTAACCCTTGTAATGGTTTCTAAGTGAAGAATAGCTGTCAACGTAAGAGAAAATTCTTACTTGACTATTTTTATATCAAAACTATAGAAACTTTTTGAACAAAACAACGATGATGATGAGTATGTGAAATTCAAGTAATTTGCTTTTGCGTAACTATGTGAAAATGTTGGAAATTTTTTGTGAAATTGTGCATAATTACACAGAATGCAAATCAGTCTTTTTTGCTCTATATTTTTGTGTGAAATGCGTCCACGCATCAATCTTTGGTGCAACGACGCATTTAATAAAAGCACTGTGAATAGCAGTGTTGAAGTATATGTTTTAACAAGAAATAATAATACGAAGCTTAAATATATTGTGTGATGAAGCTGCATAGAAAATGTGTTTAACGTAGAAAAATAGCGCACGCATCTGAAATGTGTCCACGGGGAGTGGTTACCAATATATACGAAGACTAATGAAAATGCTTATTAATGTTGAAATATTATGCAATATGGTTTTAATTTTGTAGTAGTATATCATAATTAAAGTTTCATGAGAAGAGTTTGCTTCATATTAATAAAAGGCCTAATTTAGTAAGGGCTTTGGCCTAGCAGCCTGGCCTCATATTTGAATTGTATTTCTGATGCATTTAACATGCTGCTTTTCTTGAAGGACGAGAAGCTGTACTTTTCCAGAAGTTATGTGTGTGCTATTGTAGGGAATTATTTTCTCATGAGAACCGACTGGTGAGAAGGCGATGTTCTACTTGTCTGCAACAATGTAATTCGTAACAGGTGCAATGTTAACTTCCCAAGAGAAGACAATGAAGACACTGACTGGAGCTGAAATGTAACATTTGCTACCTGACATTCCAACCATTAAAGACGTCAATAAACTGGACCAATCCGTGACATGGGAACTGTACCTTGTCGAAAGGTCTAGCAAGGTGGTAGTGAATTATTGGACAGAGATATGGATGCACCAAAATTTGTCCAATAGGGAATTTGGAAGTAACTTGATAGATTTGATTTAACTGCATTGCACGAGGAGAAATCAACCAGTATCTATTATCCTTTCTGCTGCTGACATTAGCCATTATACCATTTTGCCATTAGCCTTTAGACATTACCAATTAGACATTTTTCTGAGCCATTCTTTTCGAGAGACCTTATTCTCTGACTCATCCTTGAGTTGTTCTTTTATTAGAACCATCCTCTGTATTCATACTTGCCTCCCACCAAACTAAACCATCCTCTGTAATGTTCTTTTAGTTATTGGTTTAGAGAACCATCCTCTGCAACCATATTAGTATGCGTAGTTAAACCATCCTCAAGCAATCCTATGCATTTTGAAAGAGACTCTTGCTTACCTTAATGCTAAAGACTTTGCTCCGTCCTAACTCTGCTGGTGATGAATAGACTGATGTCCTGAGGATGAAGACTGACGCTGCTTGCTGATCTGTTGGATTGGTAATTATCAAATGCAAATTGTAATTGTCTGTTTGCCTTTTCTTTCTAGATACCAACTGCTATTTTGATAGAGGCCTTAGCTAGATGTTTTCTAAATTTGTGTTGACTAAATTGTTTTGCATGAAGCCCAACATGCTAATGCTAATTTGAGGTTAGTTGAGGGGTTTCACTGATATCATGCGCAAATAGACAAATGACTGGATTCTTGCTTTGTTGATTCATGTACTAATAAGATTCTGCCAAACTGATTCGTATTAATGATATGCATTATAATCTGAACGTTTATAATCTATGCATTGATTCTAATGAGTTTTATTGCTAATGAGATTAACCTACCTGATACTAGATTGTTAACAATAGGGAAATAAATGTTCTAACTCCAATAACTGGTGTGGTTATTCATGACTGAAAGGTCATGGTGTGTTTGATTACTGATTTCTATTGATTATTGATTTGGTTATTACTAAATGTTTATTGACTTATTGAATAATGGTAGAAAGAGGGTGTTTTCGTACTGGGAAGTCCCCAAACGCGGTCCAAAGGTTTGTCGACCTGATTGCGTCTCCTTTGCAAGTTTACTTATTTAGGCTCTGACGCGCTAACAGCAGTCACTCATATGCTATTGTTCGCGAGCGTATGCAGTATATTTTACTGTGAATGGTGCATTCTGTGGTACATTTTTTACTGCGAATGGTGCATAACTATGTGCATAACTATGTGAAATTGTGTAATGGCGTGATTTCGGGAATATTGCATAACATGCGTAAGGTGAAAATCACAAAATGACATGAGTTTATACTAGCATAATTTACCTTTCGCACAGGTCTAATGATGATATCACTTATTTCTATGGTGTGCTGAGAAGCTTTTTACATTACATTTGATACATAAGAAGTGTAAAGTTTTTTACAAAATATAAAAAATTATTTAATGCATTTGGAGACAATTCAGTACTCTCTGTAGATTGGGACTTTGGAGCACATTGAGAGGCAGGTGTGCATGCAAAAAGCAGGGGATACATTATTTTTTGTTAGTATGTTATTGAAGAAAAGAGCGAGGTTTGCCTGTTGTCAATTTGCAAAATCTCACACGTCTTAACAGTGCATAATTAACGGGGGAACGCCAATTGGTTCAATTACTACAGCTAACAAAGCACCAATGTTTCCTCACCGAACACTGGTAATGCGACTTAATATCATCAATAAAATGAAATCATTATTTACACACTTAGGACCTATTGAAAGGTATATTTTAGAATGCCTAATGTAGTATTCCTGTATTACTCATTTACCTACACTAACATTCTTTTGTGATAGGCCCCTGAAGACCTAACTTGGGGATACAATGTCAATATTCAGGGAATATTTACATACAGAGAGTACAATTAGAAAGGAGTCTTATCTCATCCCTCTTATACAATTAGGGTTTGGACGTTTCAAGGGCTGAGTCACAAAGGAATGAAAAGGTAAGTAAAAGAGTACTCCTGTAGTTCTACTTCCTGTACTCATAATTACTCCTAATGTACTCTGTCAGTGAAAACCCTGGACCTGATGGCCCATCTAGTACATGGTCGCTCGGTCTCACAATCAGCTACCCTACACTATTGAAGATGGGTGATAGTTACTGGATTGAACATATTCGTAGATTGGCCCCTGTGTCACCTATTGGAATAATGGTGGTCGTGGATAAATATACATGTGAATTGTGTTTTCAGCGCTACGTGCAAAATTATATGGATTCTGCAGCACACTAGTCTTGGAGCAGATTTGGTGACTAATTTTGGCAGCGTTTTGAGTAGCAAGTGAGTTACTCAGTGTTGGATCCATTCCTAATATTTTCCACTTCTGAATAGATTCTGGACTTCAGATGATCACAATGGACCTTACATGCAGTGATCCAGCAAAGGTGACACCACTGTCAGAAGCTGAGCCACGGAACGAGGGTACGCTGACTGTGAAACTGGATAGGGTGGTGACCACTGAAGCTGGCATTCAAAGAACAGATTTGAGAATATTTAGTGGGAAATATGAAATGGTTGCAGAGCTGACCTCACCCTAGCGAGAAATAGAGAAATGCAGTTTGTGGGAAATACCCAGGGCCAGATTTACAAGGCCCTAGCACAGTGGCGGCTGGCAGCTTTAGGAGGGAGGGGGGCGGGAGACACACACACACACACACACACACACACACACACTCATTCTTTCAGACACGCATGCACGCACATCCATTGACAACACTCATACCATTCAAACATGCACGCATGCACCAAACATTCATTTTAAAACATCACACACACTCATTCTTTCACACACGCACACATATCCATTAACAACATTCATACCATTCAAACATGCATGCACGCACCAAACATTCAATTTGAAAGATCACACACATACACACACACACTTACCTTTGGTCTCCAGGTCTCAGGAGGGTTGGGACTGCTGCCTTCCCTCATTGGCTAACCTTAGGTCAGCCAATGAGGGAAGGCAGCAGTCCCAGCCTCGTCACAGAGTGGGATGGGGTCAGTGAGACTGCTGACCCCCACCCCACTCTGTGACGAAGTGTCACTGATTGACACTCGCCCTGGGCACTTCAGGGCTTAAACTGAAGCACCCAGGGAGAGTGTCAGTCGTCGCTGCCCTAGCACCTCCTTGTGCCACACTAGCATCATTTTTTTATGCTAGTGTGGCTTAGGGAATAATTTTTCATTGCACCATATTTACAAAGTACCACAATGCATGCATTGCGCCCCTTTGCGACCCCTTGCGCAACATTATGTCTGCATCAGGCATAATGTATGCAAAGGTGGTGTTCCCGCATTAGGAGGCCCGCAAAAATGGCACAGTGAAATCTTCAAGATTTCACTGTGCCATTTTTGGCGTAATTTTTAATTCCTGCTCAAAGCAGGCATTAAAGTCACGCATCCATTGTAATCAATGGGCCTCCTTGCACTTTGCTGTACTAGCGTAAAAATGTTTGACGCTAGTTCAGCAAAGCGCCCCATTAGCGTCACAAATGTTGACGATATTGGACTAATGTCCGCCATGATGCGCTGTATTGTAAATATGGTGCATACGTGGTGTCGTTATGAAAACGCGACACATGAAAACTGGTGCTGCAGCACTGATGCGCCAGTTTCTTGAAAATATGCCCCCCCTCCACAGTGTTACAGGTCCAATGAAAAGTCAGCCTAAACCTCTTTGCTAACTCTCATTAGCACCCTCTATGTAATGTTCAGATTGGCTGAGACAATCAGAATCTGAGTATACTGGCAGGAATTACTGTTGTTTGTATGAGTTCAAGGTTCGTGTGACTGTGGAGCAAGAACAAGAAACAGATAGTAGCACATGGCGTGTTGGTGTGCCGCCTGAAATGAAAGGTGAAGGTGCCAATATTATTATTACCTGCACACTTCTATGCATTAACAGCTCTTAGTTGGCCTTTCCTTTATTATGTGCTCTGGTCGTCCTGCAGGCCATTAATTGAGGGGAAGGAAATTAACAGCAGTCCATTCCTTTATAATAGGCCGTTAACCATTGTTAACATTCTGACCCTTGGTCAATAAGGGTTAACTGTGATTTAAGGAAAATCCCTTACTTCTATGTTTTCTAAACTTTCGAGTGGAAGGGAGTAATCTACATATATTTAGAAAGTAAATTATATTTGCATTTGGCCACCTCCACTGGTATCATTTAATTGTATGAATAATGGTCCATTTGCAGACATCACTAAAGTTCGTGCATTCTGTTGCAAGCACTGATACATTTTGTATGACAGATTCCATACAATATCTAGGTAATATTAATATTTGTATAACTTAGTTCTGCCAACAGGGCAACTTTTGAACTGTTGTTTTTTGCATGCCAGAGAAAGTCCTGTATTGAGAATATACAAGGAATTTGAAACTCGTAGCAAAAAAAAGCTCTTGCTAAGAAGACACAATACTGTCTGCTAAAATGACCAATGACAGTTCAGACAGCTCATATTTGATTTTCATTGCCTGGACTGTCGCTGGAGCCCTTGGATGCAAAACATGTCTCTTTCTCATGATGAATCATCCACGGTGATGTTATTCTATATCTGTGTTTGCAACAGAATGTACAATAACACCTTACTGGACTTAGGTGAAAATCTGCAGACAGTTGTGTTAAAAAAGGCAAGGTCAGTAATGCAATCATTTACTCAGTCAGATGGATCCGTCTCCTGCATGAGGCAAGAAAAGTTATGGAAACTTTTACTATGTTGGGTGCGAGACCCAAGATCAATTATGTAAACTTTTACTGTGAGTGATGCCTCTGTCCCTGCGTGAGGCAAGATCAGTTATGTAAAGTTTTACTGTATTGGATAGATCCATCCCTGCGTGAGGCAACATCAGTTATGCAAACTTTTACTGTGGCAGATGGATCTGCCCCTTCCTGAGGCAAGATCAGTTATGTAAGCTTTTACTGTGGAGGATGGATCTGCCCCTTCCTGAGGCAAGATCAGTTATGTAAACTTTTACTGTGGAGGATGGATCTGTCCCTTCATGTAGCAAGATCAGTTATGTAAACTTTCAGTGTGTCGGATAGATCCATCCGTGCTTGAGGCAAGATCAGTTATGTAAACTTTTAGTGTGTCAGAAAGATCCATTCCTGCTTGAGGCAAGATCAGTTATGTAAACTTTCAGTGTGTCGGATAGATCCATCCCAGCTTGAGGCAAGATCAGTTATGTAAGCTTTCAGTGTGTCTGATAGATCCATCCGTGCTTGAGGCAAGATCAGTTATGAGAACTTTCAGTGTGTCGGATAGATCCATTCCTGCTTGAGGCAAGATCAGTTATGTAAACTTTTAGTGTGTAGGATAGATCTGTCCCTGCGTGAGGCAACATCAGTTATGCAAACGTTTACTGTGGTAGATGGATCTGTCCCTGCGTGAAGCAACATCAGTTATGAAAGCTTTTACTGTGGCCGATGGCTTTGTCCCTGCGTGATGCAAGATCAGTTATCCAAAGTTACTGTGCAGATGGATCTGACCCTGCGTGAAGCAAGATCAGTTATGTAAACCTTTACTGTGTCGGAAAGATCCATCCCTACATGAGGCAAGATCAGGTATGCACACTTTTACTGTGTTGGATGGGTCTACCCCTGCATTTCTCATGTGCATACAAGTCTTCTATTTGGCGGAATCATTTGGGCAATTTGAACGATGTTTTAGTAGTCTTGCAACCTTCCCTGGGGCAGCAATCTGACACACACACATATTCTCATTTAGACTGCTGCCACGGAGGAAAAATTTGTGCTTTGGCATGAATGTACTTTTCTGCACTATTGCAGATTCATAGTTATGAGCGAGAACCGCATTGCATCACATACACATTGTGACTCGTTTCTGCATGCAAAACTTGTTGAAAACCAAATGGATATGGATTAATGTGCTGTAGCTTTGTTTACAAGGATTATTTTCATTCCCCAGGTTTTACCTCAAAAGTCTGAAGACCTGTAGATGTTAGATGTCCTGTACAACACATGGTCTCCACTGGTGAAGCTTCAACTATCTCTGTCATTGAAAACCTTCACCTGATGGCCCCTCCACTGCATGGCTGCTCAGTCTCACAGAGGGCTGCCCTGCACTATTGAAGATGGATGATCATTACTGGTCTCCCGGCACACCAGGACCACTATTTTGTGTACTGAAACAAATTCCTGCTTTGGAAATTTTATTCAGTGAAACAAAAATGTATCCATTTGGCCCGTGAAAAGGTGCCCGAACGGCCAAAGTATTGTGCCGGGGCATAGCTTGGTCAGTATGATTGAGGGAGTGCGAGCTTCAGATTTTCCAACATTTATGCTGGCGTGTACTGTTAAAATACAAGCAGAGTGCATGAGAAGGGCCTAAGGGGCAGTGGAAAGGGAGAAGAGTGCGCATTAGTAGGAGTACTAATTAAGAGAAAACATAGAGCCTGATTTAAGAAAAGTGGAGCTTCACCCACTGCAGCACCACTTTTCTTGCACCCCTTAGCTCCCCCCCAAACCCACCATGTGTGTGCTATATTCAATATCCAGCACACCATGGCAGTAGTTAGGGAACTAGCTTGAACATTTTTTATGTTAGTTCGGCACATAATGGCATGCCTCCTTTTAACGCCTAAATGGCGCAAAGAAATATTTTAGATTTCTTTGCACCATTTTTTTAGCTCCCCTAATGGGGGAACGCCCCCCCCTTGCATACATTATGCCTGCAGCAGGCATAATGTGGCGCAAGGGGTTACAAAGTGGTGCAATGCATGCATTGCGCCACTTTGTAAATCTAGCGTGGAGATTTTGGTCTGGTTAGGCCACATTAGCATACAAAAAATGACGCTAATGTGGCACAAGGAGGCGCTAGGCCCTCTTAAATCTTGGCCATATTATTTTGAAAAATAAAATTTTTAGGACTTTCAAAACAGATCGAGGGAGAGAGTGTGTGTGTTTTTGTCAGTGTGTATGTAAACATTCCTGCATACCCAACTGAAAGCCCCTTCACCTATTTATCAGAAAATACATTTATTAGGGGGGTGAAAATTCCCACCCCCCGAAGCTACGTCCCTACTACTGTACCTTCAGCGCAGATGCACTAAAGCCATAGGGAGCCCCAACATATTGTGAGAATCTTCATGTATAGTAGGTGGTCCTCGGCCAGGGAAGTCCAGGCCAGAGCCTTTTTTGACCTTTACAGCTCGCAGTCCTCCTGCTAACTCTTAAATGATGCCCTAAATTGTGAGTGGCAATGTTATTACTGCTTTATGCTATTACCTCGGGATCTAGCACAGACCTCTACATGACAACCCTGTAGAATCTCACCAGGACCCATGGTCCCAGGAAACTGTGTGCCACGCTCCAGCCACCACCTTGCAGGAGCCACAGCCTCATCATTTTTTTTCCTTTTATAGTTCAAAACATCAAACAATAGGTAAAATATCACCAATCCCTGCGAAGCCTAGGATAAAGCTGCTTATGTGTAGGACATCGCCTCTTCCTTTTTGTGCCAGCTGTGGACGGTCTGTGATGTCCACACACTCAGGCTAGACCTACAGCGTTCATTGTCTTCCCTTACTTTTCAATAACCCTCTGAAGGACCTCAGAGAAAGTCTTCTTAGAGTGCAGAAAGCAATACATTTGGAAACTATTGATTATTTCGTCTCGTTCAATGTGAAGCAGAATGCCAGCTCGCCTCAAGTCAAAAGCAAATACTGTTTTTACTCTACAGAAAATCATTATAATGCAATATTCTGTAAGTGCATTAAGTTTTGGCAGCAGGGGTATGAACTGATGGTGCGGGTATGGAAGTCAGCGGGGTCACGTGTTATGTATGGTTAAGGACGAGGGCCTCCTTACTCTGGGGCAGATCGTCTCTTGATTCAGTCCCTGACAGCAAGAGGATGCTGGAGGTAGCTTACATGAGACTTGTAGCTATTAAGGAAACTAATGGCCACTGATGGGCTAACGTAAATCAAACCATATTTTACAAGGATACTGCAAGTAACAAAAGACATGTTCCAAGATCATTTAGAGGCTCTTGACCACAGGCTATGTGGCGCTGAAGGTCATAAAAATCTGAAGCGGCTTGCAATATACTTTTACTGTATGGATGAGGGTATTTTATTCCTTATAATACATGGCCCCTTCTTCCATCTTTTTGTGCTTAGCGGCTATCATAGTTGCCAAGTGAGCCACACTACGTGTACCGCCTCAGAGAAGCATAGCTTTTTAGCTAGTAACACTTTGCATGGTGGGATTATTATTGTTTTTTTTAACTGAAAATGAACACTGTAGATGTCTAATATACAAGGCTCAAAATGTAGTGACATGTTATTTGATATAAAACTAGTACTAGATGAAAGTACCACCTTTGTCATAAGTTTCTTTGGGCGTTATACAAAAGCTTTCCATGCTAAAACACTCCTTCAGCTCAAGTATTAAAAATCTTAATGGTTGAAATAATTAAGTAAGTAAATGACTTTTTAAAAAAATTCCTAGTGCCTGCATGGGGAGGGATCTTGATTGTGCACGAGTTGCCATCTGACTTTTGTCGGGTGAGGCAAGGTTTCAATATTACCTCTTTGGAGGAGGTGTAAGTGCGGCTGACAGGAAGAATGACTGCCTTGATACTCATTCATCTGAGGATGCATTCCATTTTTCTTGTGAGTAGGGTGGAGTTTGTATTTCTCTCACCGATTCCAGCGCAATGCACCCCCCTAATCTTTGTTGCCCTGAAAGAGGGCTAGGTACTCACTTTTAATAAAGTATTACAAGCAAGTAGTTTTGTCATTTTCTTACCGGACGCCTGTTCTGCAACCAGGGTGTTTCTGTAATAGGAAAACAAACCGCGGCATATAATAGATAGAAGTACCCCACATAATATAAGGTCACTGCTGCTTCCCCTTTGTTCACCCATCCAGAGGTTACAATCAAATCATGGCGAAACCATGGTTGTTCATGGTCCACGGTATTTGAGGGATAACCATGATTTACCTATGTTCTTGGCCGTGCATTCTGGAACCAGCACACAAAGTTTAAACTGCCGGCATGTCGTAGTAAAGCATAACCTGCCCTCATCTGTGTTCGAAATATAAAACAAAGCAGAAAGTGAGACACTAATTGGCTGAAGCAGAATAGATCCCGGCCTTCAGCCCCAATGAGAACCTCTGGATTCAAGTTCTCAAGGCAAGGGGGATCTGGGATAAAATGGAAAAGCCTTCCAATTATTTTCAAGTTAGGCTGCGTGAACTAACAAATGACTCCCGTGTGACCACTAGTTTCCTTCATATTTATAATGAAGAGATAAACGATCAGGTGTCAGTGCTATCATAAAACAAGTGCCTGGAGGCGGTTGTGGCTTCATGCTCTCAAATAAGCCCGAAATGTAACTAACGATAAAAGCAATTTACTTTGCAAACAACTCTGACAGAAATAGCTCGGAGTCAGCAGTCCATCAGGCTTCCTTTCATAAGCCACTAAACCACTGTTGATCATTCTGTCATAGAGCTGGCAGTGTGCACCTTCACTGGGTGACTTCATATACACTGCTCATGTGTGAGCCACTTCACCTTGGAGGATCATTACAGTAGTGGCCAATGGCAGGGAAGAGTGGTGGGGCGGGGCGATGGGGGTTGTAAATAATAAAAGAAAGAACTTACCTGACTCCCAAGGGATTGCTGCTCTTCTGCTCATCTGGCTCCACGGCAGGGTCAGCCTCAGGCTCCCAGCCTGTCCTGCGGCCAGTCCTAATGCTGCTCTGCTTTTATGCTGCTGGCAGCATGAGAATAGCATCAGGATTGTCCTGAGCTCCCTAGCTTTGCGCTCCCAGGCAGACTGGGAGCCTGTACCTGCTGCCTCCAACCTGCCAAGACAGCTCGGGTTGGATACAGCTCAGTGTGCATGTTGGTTTGGCCATCCTGAGAAGGCCGACCAAACCTGCATGCGCACTGAGGGGAGTGCACACCACTCCCCCTCCATGGCTGTCATCGGGATGATGACCCCGCCCCCAAGACTCAGCCAAGAATGAAAACGAAAATAATAATAAACCTGGTTTATTAT
Organism: Pleurodeles waltl; assembly: GCF_031143425.1. Classification (NCBI taxonomy): domain Eukaryota; kingdom Metazoa; phylum Chordata; class Amphibia; order Caudata; family Salamandridae; genus Pleurodeles; species Pleurodeles waltl. The sequence continues at coordinate 1,424,721,539 of NC_090447.1, forward strand.
CATTTTATTTTTCAAGTTTTGCCTCTGCTGGCAGGGGGGCGACACTCCTCTGCCTTAACAGAGGAGCCACCCCTGCGCCATTACCTCATCTTTGCCACACCACTTACCTTTCCTCTATTTACTGTTATATTTTGTTCCACTACCTGGTCTAAGCATTAAGTATTTGAGCTATTCTTGCGCTTAGAGTAAGGGCAGGACCACTAATTTTTCAGCAGGGTGGAACCAAATTATAAGGCAGGGTTGACTAAATTATGTGGCAAGAAATTATACTTTGTGATGGTATTTCTTCATTTTTTGTTGTTGACATTTTTGCACTTGGCAACACTATAGATTTCACATCACTAGCTGCAGTTGAACAAAGGATAGGAATAAGGAACAGAAATGTGACCAGTCAAACTTTGCAAAGGGCCTTCCGCTGTGCAGCAATACGTGTCACTGCGTTTTTAGTAAAATTTGATCAGTTCATGCTAGGAGCAATTTTTGTTTGTGGTAAAACCTGCAGATAATGCATCAGATGATGGATTAGGTGTACATACGGCAAAACCATAATTAAGCGAAAAACTCAGTGTCCACTCAATCGCATAATTCCAGTGGTCCTAAATTAGGCTTATTTTTTGGAATTGGGATTATGGCTATAGATAAGGGTGTGAAGAAGTGATGAGGTAAAGGTTGTAACAAGGTGATATGCAGAGGGAATGGTATTTTATATACGCAAGAGATCCTCAAGGTAAAAAAGTAACTCATGACAAAGGTGCCAGCTGACAAGCAAGTGACAGAACCACCTCAGCATTGGTTTGTCAATGTCTATCAATTTCTTTTATTTTTCAATATCTTTCACCCAAAGAAACCTGAGGGACTTTAGAGTGCAGGAAAGAACTTTAATCACTTTGTCTTTGTCATTAGTTGTACCACTAAAGATCTGTTGTTCTCCACCCTTAATGTTCATGGGAATTGTAGGAAAGTACACTCTTTCTAGCTTGGTTACCCCCACTTTTGGCCTGTTTGTCAGTGTGTTTGACGGTGTTCACTGGGATCCTGCTAACCAGGACCCCAGTGACTGTGCTCTCTCCTCTAAATTTGGTTGCTGGTAATTTTTTATCCCCATAATTGGCATACTGGTGCCCCCATGCAAGTCCCTAGTATATGGTACCTAGGTACCCAGAGTATTGTGGTTTCAGGGGATCCCTATGGACTGCAGAAGTTATTCTGCCACCCATAGGCAGCCCATGCAAAGGGTTCTGCAGGCCTGCCATTGCAGTCTGCGTGGACCAGGTTCACGCACCCGGTTTCACTACAGGTCACTGCACCAGGTTACTGCAAGTCACCCCTATGGCAGGCCCTCTCAGCCCAGAGGGTAGGGTGCAGGTACCTGTGTGTGAGGGCATCCCTACACTAGCAGAGGTGCCCCCACACACTCCAGCCCCATTTTACTGGACTTTGTGAGTGCAGGGACCCAATTTTATATGTGTACTGGACATAGGTCACTACCTATGTCCAGGTGGCATAAGGGTAACTCCGAACCTGGGCATGTTTGGTATCAAACATGTCGTAATCATTCCCCAATACTGTTGCAAGTATTGGAAGTATGATTCCATGCACTCTGGGGGCTCCTTAGAGGACCCCCATATTGCTACCACCAGTCTTACAGGGTTTTACAGGAAGACTAGCTGCTGCCACCCCATAGACAGGTTTCTGCCCTCCTGCTGCTTGATCTGATCAAGCCCAGGAAAGCAGAACAAAGGATTTCTTTTGTGAGAGGGAGGTAACACCCTTTTCCTTCATAAATAGGTGTGACTGGCTTGGGAGGGGTAGCCTCCCCAAGCCACTGGTTTGCTTTGATGGGCACATTTGGTGTCCTCTGTGCATAAACCAGACTACACCGGTTCAGGGAACCCCAGTCCCTGCTCTGGTGAGAAACTGGACAATGGAAAGAGGATTGACCACTCTCCTGTCCATCACCACCCCAGGGGTGGTGTCCAGAGCTCCTCGAGAGGGTCCCTAGGTTCTGCCATCTTGATTCCAAGGTAGACAGGGAACTCTGGAAGCATCTGAGTGGCCAGGCTAGGCAGGTGACGTCAGAGGCACCCTCTGATAGGTAGATACCTGGTTAGATGATGAAGACCCTGGTTAGATGTCCAAGACCAAGACCCTTCTTTGGGCTATATAGGGGCTTCCTCTGGGGATTCCGCTTGCAAGATTCCAGCAGGACTCCTCTGCAACCTCTGCTTCGACTTCTGGCCTCCAGACCCACAACTGGACCCTCCAGGAACCTACAAACTGCAGATCCAAGAGGATGACTCTTCTGCAACATTGTATCCAGAATTCCTGTCAGCTTTGCAACATTTCCCTGGCCGTGCATCCTCAGAAGACTGCAACTCTTCAGCCTGCACAAGAAGAAGAAGGAATCTCCCTTGGAGTGAAGGCATCACTACCCTTTAACCACAGGTACCTGGCTGTAACGACGACCGGCTGCGTGGATCTCCCCTCATCCTGAATGGTGTGGGTCCTGCATCAAGCAATACAATACCCCCGTGCACCGCATCCTTTGCAGCTGCCAAGGCTTGTTTGCTTCACCTCCAAGGGGAACTTCAGGCAACGTGTAAGTCTAGCCCCCAGCACTCCCTCCTGCAACTCCTGGGCCTCTGGGTGGTCCTCTGGTGACGTGGGAGCAACTTCTGTGGTGCTGCATGGGCTGCTTCAGCGACTTCTGTGTCCCTGTCCTGTGGGACACCTGTGGGTGCTCCCTCTGCTCCTGTGGACCTTCTGTAATGCAGAGGGTCCCCTGTTGCTCTCCCTCCTGGGTAGAGTCCTTCTGGACCTTGCTGGTCCCCGGCAGCATCCCTTTTCCTTTAACCGCAAATTTGCCTTTGCCAAGGCTTGTTGTTGGAAACCCTTCACTGACACCCATCTGCATTCCAGCTTACAGCATGGGACACCTTTTGCACACATCAGGAACTCTTCTCCAGCTTCTGGGCTGCAGTGCTGGCCTGTCTTCCTTCTTCATTGAGCAACTCCAAAAGGTACCTCTGGGTGGGTAATATCTCCTACTCCCCCTGGACTCCACAGACACCTCTGGACTTGATCCTCTCTCTCCACAGGTCTCCATCTTTAGTAATCCACTGCTGATGTCTTGCAGGCTACTCTGGATGTCTTTTTTTTTCTTTTCATCCTTTGGGGTGGTTTTGGGGAAATCCAGTGTTTTACTCCTGCATTCCTGGTCGCTGTGGGGTACTATATTACTTACCTGTGTGGTTTTCTAGTACTCCCAGCTAGCCTCTACACAATTTACTAGGGCCTAGGTGGGGGCCCTGTGTTCACATTCCACTTTCTTAGTATATGGTTTGGGCTCCCCCTAGGGTCACTATTGCTTATTGCTATTTTACACGGTTTTCTAACCTTTTTATGCCTCTTTCTGTTTATTAGTGTGTATATATAGCGTATTTACTTATCTCCTATTGGAGGGGTGCCTCTCTAGTATTTTACTGACAGTATGTTCCAAAACTAAAGTACTTTTATTTTAGTACAACCAAGTGTTTTCTTTCTTGAGTGTAAGTACTGTGTGACTGTAGTGGTATTGAATGTGCTCTGCATGTCTCCTAGGTAAGTCTTGGCTGTTCATCCACATCTATCTCTAGAGAGCCCGGCTTCTAGACACTGCCTACACTTCAATGAGAGGGGATACCTGGACCTGGTATAAGGTGTAAGTACCAGAGGTACCCACCACACACCAGGCCAGCTTCCTACAGGAATATGGAAGATATAGCTTTTACTTTTAATTTTCAGAATAAATCAGTGTTTCCACAAAATGCAAAATATGTAAGCAATGTCAAAAAAAGGAAGAGATTATGCATATAATTGAGGAGGATATGCACAACTCGGCTGAACATTTTAGTGAAGTTTAGCGAATTTTAGTTTTGATTTAGTATAATTTTTGTTTAGAATTGTAAGGAATTTAAAAATATTAATTTTATTTTAATGTAGAATTTTAGTGAATTTAAAAACATATCCAACTCTGAAATTAAAGGTGCTCCACCCTGCAATGGGCTTGACCAACTGGATCTTTTGAAATCCCCATGAAACTTCAAAGGTTCCACCAACAAAAAAATATACAGTTAAATAAATAAAATGTCATGTGTCCTGATTTTGGTATTAAAAAAACCACAGTTCTAAAGTAAAGCTCTCAGTAAACTACACGAGAGTGTACGAGAGTGTAGGTGAAAGTAACTGCTAAATTCGGTCCTTTCACTAATACTGGCATCAAACCATGTATATTACAGATTAGCTATTATATTTAGTAATAGTGGAGAAACTCCCAACAACTTGAACAGAATACTGAATCCCACAAGCAAGTTGCATTGTTTGCATGTTGTTTGAAATCAGCCAAAAATATATTTATAGAAAATTAAGAAAGTATCTCGGTATTCAATAACTGGTTTTGTATATGAAGATGTTTTCATAATTGCCCGTTTATTGACTGACCAAGTGATTTATCTACAGTGCGCTCGGTCCATTGAAATCCAAGACCGCACTGCAGTCTCCATCAGTGCTTCCAGCTCAGTAAGACAACCACAAGGGGCTGTGTAATCTAAAACTACTCATCAATATGACCTGAGGACTGAAGGGACGGCAGGACAGATTAGATGGTCTCATTCATGAAACAATTAGTCACATTACCTGGTTATTTACAGACACTGGTGCTCCTCCACATTGTGAGAATAATGAATTAAACTATTGACATGTAATTGCTTATCACAGGTTCTCTGTCCTCAGCAGAAACTGACTGCAGTCAGAGTAAACTACTGGTAAGAGCAATAGTGTCTGATGCTTGGTATGAAACGGTGTAGGATCTCACAACGCGTAGCTTTTTGTTTCATGACCATCAAGCACATTGGAAGGACAGAAGATGGATGATTCTGCAGGGGTGTAAATAATTTGGCATCTTGGCTTCTGGGATGAAGTCAATTTGTCTTCGTTTGTAGCTGCTCTTCTCCCACGTGTATTGTTAGAACTGCAGAGCCACAGAGCGGAGATGCTTCTCCAGAGATGTTTGAAGTGTTGCAGGCGCTCTTCAGAGGTGCTATTGAGCAGTGCAGAGCAGCATGATTTGGCCTTCTACTAGCATTGTAAAGACACACCTACGCTTATTTTCCAGTAATGGATAAACATATTTCAAATGCATTAATAAGAGTAAAGAATGAATAGTACTTAGTTGACAATACATCCAGGTGAAAAACTTGATATGTCTGTGGATTGCATTCTATACCATTGTGGGAGTTTATAAAGGGGATTAATTGTACATTGTATTTTTCTGATATTCACTTCAATTTATGAATATCTGAAATTGCACATGCACTCAGTACTGAATTCAGAGACTAAATATATGGTTAATGAATTCCTGAACATCAGGAAAGCCTCCTCACAAACGAAGTGGGAGAGGGCGACTGCTCTTCAGGCAGGGTGGAGATTGAGGCAACTCAAGGATGACTAAGTGCCTGGAACACCTTCAGATACTAGATCGATGGTCTTTGAGCCTGGGGACTCTCTGGTGATGGGGCTCTCCTGCCAGTGGTGACTCCAAAATCAGTGAACGGCCTGATTTGAGGAGCTAAGCTACATGCAGGAGGACCAGCCACCTGAGGGGATTTGGGGGAGGCAGTTCTCTCACCTGATGGGTTGATGATAGCAGAACCAGCATGCACTCCTGCTGTTCGGTATGTGATGAAACCTTCTGGGGAATGAGGATGCCAGGGAAACCTCCTCCTAAACGCCCAGGTAACCATTGATTGTCGGGCCGGTGTGGCTAGGAACATGGACACTCCTTTATGGTATGGCCTACCCCTCATAGACTGTCCTCCGCCAGGTCACTGGTGGGGGCGTTCTCATGGTAATGTTTACACTTTACAAGTTTGGGTGATCAGCCGTTGCTGGACTGCTCTTGGGTGAGGGAATTTGTGTTTGGGGTTTTTATTGTTTGTCTCAGGGGTTTCGCTATGGATGGTGGGAGGGGCGGTCTTTGGTAAGGGAGTCGGGGTTCATGAGGGAAGTCACTATTGTTGATCAAAATGCAGGGCCCTCATCACACACTAACCTTTCTGACCTGGAAAATCTGGGGAATGGGTTAGGCATCTAAACATCACAATATTCATAGATATTTGTGACGTTGGGGTTGCAGGTAGCTATGCTACAAAAGTCACATTTAGGCCCATATTTATACTTTCTTAGCACCGCGTTTGAGCTGCTTTTTAACACAAAAGCGGTGCAAACTTACAAAATACGGTTGTATTTTGTAAGTTTGAGCCGCTTTTGTGTCAAAAAGCGTCGCAAACGTGGTGCTAAAAAAGTATAAATATGGGCCTTAGTCGGGGGCAGATTGAGTGCTTGAGACATAGGTGGCGAAGCCAGGTATACGCGACCTCTTACTCAGTCTTTGCATGGGGACACTCCCATGGATAAGGACTGGTGTCCCCTTCAAGCTCATTCAATCCACCATAGATAAAGAGGGGCGTTATTTGTGTTACTTAAGGGTAGACTACTGGACAGAGAGATCATTCTGGGAAGCATTTATGCCCCTATATCAAGATCAAGTGGCCTTCTTCTACTCGCTCTTGGCTTTGCTGGTGCCTCTGGTCTCAGATGACTTACTAATTGGTGGGGATTTCTATTGTGTGCTGATGTCTTGCAGGACCGCTCCACCCCTCGGATGCCGGGAGGGCTGGCCCATAAGACAGCGGAAGGCCTCAGAGACTCGGTAAATGGTTGGGAACTGTCAGACGCCTGGAAGAATCAACATGGGGTGACCAGGGATTATTCCTAATAATCCCACATTCACCGTCTCAACACTCAACCGGACAGGTTTGTGTGCTCCAATAGGCTCAGTCAGTATGTTACTGGGACTGAGTACCTAGGATGTACCCTTTCAGATCATAGTCCATTGCTGTTGGTCTTTTGGCCAATTGGGGAATGCCTAGCCGCCCCAAAGTGGTTGCTTAATGCTATGTCTCTTGAAGATGCATGCTTCTTGGACTCTCTGGGCAAGGCCATACCTGGATACTTTGGCATAAATCAGGGCTCTGCTTCCTCCCAATTGATTGAGTGGGAAGCGTTTAAGGTAGTGGTCCGGGGTCACTGTCTGGGTCAATTTATTGCAGTGTGGCAAGAACTGAATGGTTTACTCCAGACATTAGATAGTAAACTCCTCAAACTGGATAATACACTGGGGACGGACGAGACCACGAAAGACAGGCTCATGGTAGAGAAGGAATAATACAATACGAGTTTTGAAATGCTGAGATGCCATGATTACAAACAATATATTGCAAGAGTGCATGAGGAGGAGGGCCAGACGGGCATGTTCCTAGCATGGCTTAATAAACCGGAGTCTCATGGAGCCCCTATTTCTCAACTGTGGTCTGGCGATGGTTCATTGCAAAACTCTCCCAGGGCCATGAATGCCTCCTTTAGAGATTACTATGAAGTATTGTACAAGTGTGCCTCTTGGGAATGTTTCATAGACCTAAGAATAAGAAAGTGGGGTCAGAATTCATGGACTTGACCTTAGTGCTGGACAGAAGGAGAGTAGCGATGGCCTGGAAATCATAGGCAGGCCTGATCGTGGGGACAAGGATAAAAGATGTGATGTGGACAAGAGTGAAAGAGAAGGCACTAACACAGGAAAATGCCAAGGGGCTCAGGGTTGTGGACAGAGGTACTGGAGGCGTGGGGACATCAGGGGGGAGACACAGATGGGAGCCCTGATAGCCAGACCTCCGAAGTCCTCTCGAGAGACAGAGGATGAAGAGAGTGTGTGTGGACATTAGTGAACCACCAGAGTATGCATTACGAACACCCTGACCAACCCATACAATTAGGTCAGGGGTTCCCTCTCCCCTCTGCTCCCTCCTCCTCCCACGGAACTTAGGGAAGTCTTGTCTCCTTTACATGAACTCCCTGACATATATAAATGGAACGGGAAAGATCCGGAACATGGTGTCCGGAAGCACGCCTGCGTTGTTCACACAAGCGGACTGACGCTTTCCTGAAAAACGCATGCCTTTTTCTCTGCCTTAACCACGCAAGTGCTGAACAACGCACATGCGTGGTTAAGGCAGATAAAAAGGAAAATCCATCGGGAGAAGACGCGGTCAGGTAAGTAGGGCTGGGGTAGGGTTGGGGGTAGTTTTTAGAGGTGGGGGCTGGCGTGAAGGGGTTGGGGTATTTAGTTTTTTTTTTTAAGGGGTGGGGTTTGGGGGGTCGGTACTATGGTTTTTAGGATGGGGTGGGGAGTCAGGGTTATTTTGTTTTTAGGGGCGGGGTGGGGGGTCGGAATAATGTTGTATTTGGGGGAGTGGTGGGTCGGGTTTTTAGGGGTAGGGGGTCCGGGTAATTTTGTATTTTGGGTGGGTGAGAGGGTCGGTTTTTAGGGGCAGGTTTGGGTGTCAGGGTAATTTTGTATTTGGGGGGTTGGGATAGTTATGTTTTTAAGGAGGATAGGGGCAGGTTTTTAGGGAGGGTGGGGGGGGGTCGGGTTTTTATTGGTGGAGGTTGGGGTAATTTTGTATTTAGGGAGGGTAGGGGTGGGTTACTAGGGGTGGATTAGTTGGGGTAATTTTGTATTTAGGGCGGGATTTTAGGGGTGGGGGTTGGGGTAATTTTGTATTTAGGGCGGGGTAGGTTTTTAGGGGTGGGGTGGGGGGTTGGGGTAGTTTTGTATTTAGTGCAGGCGTTTTTTTAGGGGTGGGGTCGAGGTAATATTGTATTTAGGGCGGGTGGGAGGGTTGGGTTTTTAGGGGCAGGGGTGGGTGTTAGGGTAATTTCGTATTCAGGGCAGGCAGTGGGGGTCAGGTTTCAGGGGCGGGGTAATTTTCTTTTTACGGGTTGGGTAGTCTTATTTTTGAGGGGTGGGGCGTTGGTTTTAGGGTTCAGGGTGGGTGGGGGGTTTGGGGGCAGTTTTTAAGGATTGGGGGGTCGGGGTACTTCTGTTTTTAGGATGGGGGATGGCATGCGACAACCACACATGCCATTTCCACAAATTGTCTTTACCAGGCATACCTTTACAATGAAAAATCATCGTAAAGGCACGTGTGGCAAAGGCATGCATGAAAACAACGTTTCGTTGTTCCGACCGCATTGTTCAGGCATGCGTGGTTGCCGCATGCGTGGTTCCATCATACAATCAAATGGAACGTGTTTACGCTCCTCCAAATGGAACAGCGGGCTCCCCATCGCCGCTTGCCTGGTGGGTCTCCAGAGACATTTAGATTCTATTTTCTTTCTTCGTTATGTTTAGGTTTTAGTTCATATTTCAGCATATCTAATCCTCCGCCACCAAACTCCCAAATACAAATGTGACTGCCTGGAAGTGTGGAGGCACGGAGATGGGAATATAGTGAGACTCCTGTGGCCCCATTATAGGGCTTAAAAAGTATTAAACTGGGTATTGCACAGGCTGGAAGGGTGGATTGGACAATACTACCTTACTGGAAAGAGGTCAGAACTCCTCTAGCCGTATCACTGTGGGGTTCAGATCGATGGTGATGCTGGAAGCAGAAATAAGATATGCCTGATACACGCGGGCAGTACAATTATCGCAATGTTAGTTTCTATGGATGCACATTATGCTTTGCACTGTCACTGTAAGAAAACAAAGTGATATGCTATTATTGTTATGTTTGTTGATACTAAAATCACAAAAAAAATGATTTTTTTTAAAAAAGGAAGTAAACTCTTTGGTCTCAAGCAACAACAACTCTGCCTTTAAAGATACCCTTGATACCCATAATGTAATCAATAGAAATAAATGCCACATACTCAAAGTTACCAAAATAAAGGTTTTTCTACAAAAAAAGACTAGGAAAACAAGGAGTGGAAATGGAGCATGTATAATCCGTGCAGGTGATAAACTCAGAAATACAACATAGGAAATATAAATCCTTTGAATGCATTGTGATTTGCAGCTTGATGTATTCCAACACTGCATTCATATAGCAGTAATATCCACTTTTCTGTCATTTGAAAATGTCAATATTTCGAACATTCTTGAACTTGCACTACACTTTCAAACCTTAACTCGGAAAACATTCATAATATGAGAATTTAATCTGTGGGCAGACTGACTTGATAGCCGACCAGCCGCACAACTATTTGCTAATAAGAATACTATGAGCGTCTATCAGTGAAAACCCATATGCAGGCAAAACAGGTGCAAATGCCCCTTTGCCCAAAGATGAATGCTGCAGAGTATACACAAATGGCACACACAATAGACATAATTAATATTCTACTCTTTACAAGACCTCTGGCAACCATGTTGTTGAGACAAGCTTCCAACATACTTCAGTTAATAGAGGACACATGGGGGCATATTTACAAGCCCCTAGCGCCACCTTGCGCTACCCTAGCGTCATTTTTTTTTACGCTAAGGAGGTCTTTTTCCTACCCCATATTTACAAACTGGCGCAATGCCTGCATTGCGCCACGTTATAAACCCTTGTGCCATAAAATGCCTGCGCCAGGCATAATGTATGCAAGAGGGACGTTGTGACCTAGGGAGGTGTAAAAAAATGGCACAGTGAAATTTACAACATTTCACTGCGCTATTTTTTCCGTGATATTTAAAGCCTGCCCAGAGCAGGCATTAGAATGATGCATCCATTTTAATCAATGGGCCTCCCTTTGCTTCGCTGCACTAGCATCAACATTTTTTATGTTAGTGCAGCGAAGCGCCACAATATCGTCAGAAGTATTGACCCTATTGTTCTAGCAATCACCAGGGTGCACCGTATTGTAAATACGGTGCAACCATGGTGTCGTTAGGTGGGGCACGGACGACGTAAGAAAGTACCACATCGGGACCGATGCACCTCTTTCTTGTAAATATGCTCCATGGTTCTTCCATCATGGCGGTGCAAATTTTTGCGGCACCACCACCAGTGCGATAACAGTGCCTCCTAGAATAAAGTATTACACCCTACAGTTACCAGGACATATTTAGGAAAAACAACGGTTAGCAAACTATGATAACAAGGGAATGAGTGTACTTTATGGCCTTGCTAGACCCTGCCTGCAAAGACGTGAAGGGATGGTATTCTTTGTGCCCTAAAATGCTACAAAGTAGCCCGACTCGCCCATCCCAACCATCTGCTCGCCTAGCTTTTTCTCTATTGAAACACTATGCACCAAGCACAGAATGATCTATCACTCCCCATTCGGTCTAACACTACTTCATTTATAGTTCTAAGCACACATATGCTACACACCTGAACTAAAAATATACATAAATACTCCATTGAGTCCTAGTGAAGGCTACTAACAGTCTTCCTCACTTCAGGGAAGACCAGTTAGTACAGAGCCACGTTAGCTTGCTAGGTTATAATGCAAATGCCAACTGAGAATTGTTAAAATCAACATTTTATACCTGAAGTGCAGTAAAAATCAGAAATTCATATAGGAATTCTTTCTCTAAGATAATATTGCAGAGTGGTAAATGTTGCAGCTTTGAAAAAGCTTCTGCCTCCAGCCCGGTAAATGGTTGCTCTGTGGAATATCGAGCACAAGACTATCGTGCACACTAATATCGTGGGAAAATATTCAGAGCCAAAACATTAATTAGGTAATTGCATAAAGGGAATTAGAACATTGGAATGCTTGGGGCTCCATTGAAAACAATGGAGTGCTGCGGGCTTTTACTGGCCGGTAAAAGCCCGCAGCGCCAACATTCCAATGTTCGCTTTGTTCACAGCAACAGCTGTGAACAAAGCCTCACAGAGCCCGAGGGGATTTTAATCCCCTCGGGCTCCGTGAACATTTTTTTTTTTTAATAGAACATTCTGCCCTGAGTGGCAGAATGTTCTAATAGCCTTAGAACCCGCCGTAGCAGTCTCTACCGGCTATTAAAGTCCCTCTCCCTTGTTAAATGCCCTCGCCTTCGGCTCGGGCATTTAACACGGGGAACGGGCCTTTAATAGCCGGTAGAGCCCGCTACGGCGGGTTCTAAGGCTATAGTGTAGACTTACTATTAACTTCACATGGGTGTACGTGTAAAATATATATCATCAATAACTAAATGGTAGCTAGTAAATTAATCTGGTGACAGTTTCCTAGATCCCAAAATGTAAACTCTGGATGCATTCCTTCTTTCCCTAGTGTAAGTAAGACATACGGGTAAAATAAGTTGCATGTTTTCTGAGGCCATGTCAGAGGATCCCTTTTTTCTGAAGCTTAAAGAGCTCCACAAAAAACTGCTTTCCTCTTTCAGATTATTTCCAATGAATATGCATCTGTGTGAGAGGTACCGCCTGTTCCTTGGGTAGCCTGGATTTTATTTTTTCACTATGGAACCAGATTTATTGTTTCTAATATTTTCATAATTGTGTTTAGTATCCTGAAAGATTGCATATCCTCGGAGAGATAGCCCGGTATTTTAAAAAGGTTTTATACATAAATATAGACAGGGTGGTACCACTATGCTTTGCTTTGAGAAGACAAGTTTTTATTATAATTTTTCCTCCTTTTTATATTTGAACGGGGTAGAGGGATAAATAGCACAAGCTATTTACTTTTTGCTAGTGGAAGCAAGAAATGGAGACCCAGTGTAATAAGTTATTTACATATTTCAGTGAGAGAATGTCTGTAGTGGACCACCAGGACATATATTTTTCTTCAGCGGTGGGACTCCTACACTCTAAAGTAGGTCACCGGGCCCCTGGATCCAATGGCAGGAAAGTTGGTCGGGGTTGCATGGATGGCATATAAGACTGCCCCTGATACACCTCTTATCACTGGCAAACACTTTCCCTATTGTTATCTGGAGTGGAGAGGGCCCAAAGTCCTGAACTACTCTCACTGGGGTGGACAATACGCATGTAGTTCACACCCCCCAGCAGGCAGCAGGACCTGGCAATCTTGAAACAATGATAGGCCAATGACGGCAGGGATCCCATGAAGGCAATTTAAGCCTCAGAGAGAGGGTTTCCAGGCAGACTTGGAATAGGAGTCAGAGCCCTGATCAAGGCTTAAAGGGTAGCCCTAGGAACGACACTAAGGTAAGTAGCAGGGTGAAATAGTCAACATTTGGACCTCAACGTACGCAGTGCAGGAAGTGCTCTCTAGGAACTATACCACCCATCCATTGTACTGGTACTCTAGCCTTATTAGAAGGAAGAGCCTGCATAGACTCGAAGTGTTATTGCCATCAAAGAATACTGCCTAAGGTGCACTAGTTAGGAGATTCAAACCCGTGTCACCATGATGTAGATTGTTAGCCTCCGAAGAAAGATCAAGCAATGCATTGAACTCCGAGGGAATGAGTATCTCATAGAATCTCAGGACATCTTCAATGTACATAACTTTGGGTCATTAATTGAATGCAGATATAGTATACTAGAAATATCAATCATTATAAAATTAATGTTCAGTGGAGGTTATGTCCTAAACTAGATGGGCCTAATGGAAGGCCCAGATATGCGCCATGTCTGAAGTGCCATTCAATTTGTTTCTGGATGGGAGCTAATAATCGTGTGGTATAAAGAATGGGTGACAGTTTGACACATTCTGAGGCAACATTGTGGTTCTTCCTGAAGCAACAGAGCTAAATGACCCACCATCATTCCTCCTAAACTTGGCCTGGCTGGCACTTAATAAGATAGTGGGCATCAGTCTGTGCTTCACCTTGTGGGAGTGGATGTTTCACGATGTAGAGGCAATAAGTTCAACAACAGGTTTAGACTTGGCAAAGCTGGGATTCACATAAATCTATCTATCTATCTATCTATATCTATATATATTTATTTATATATATATATATATATATATATATATATATATATATATATATATATATATATATATATGTATATATATATATATATATATATATATATATATATATATATATATATATGTATATATATATATATATATATATATGTATATATTTTCACTGAAAAAGCCAAAGGTTACAGGGTCGCTATAGTTAGGTTCTGAATTTACTCATACAAAACCATAGAAATTCAGCAGTTATAGTTATAATTCTTTCAAGTAACTATAAGTCGTGCCCTAAGGTAACTTTAACTCGCACCCCGCAATGTACAGCTTTTTCTCCAAAAATATGACTGCTAATGTTTCATTTATAGTTGTAAGGACGCTATAGAAGTTGTCATGATTGCTGCAATATCTAGGTTAATTAGCATTGCAAGGCGGCTGCGAGGGGGCCACATGGCAAAAAATGGAAAACTTGAGCTTGTAAATATTTATCCATGCATGTACATACGGGACCTCATCTATTACGATTTTATATCTCCAGATTATTTAGCATATGTGTACTATGTTAAAATCTCTATGTATACCTTTTATGTGTGTTATGTAACTACAAATTTATATATTTTCCTCCCACTGCAGAGAAGAAAAAAAAGAACTGTTCTCCCCAAACCTCCGCAAATCTCCCCAAAACACTTTCTTTATGACGCATCCTATTCCTCATTTCCCCTACCTCCACTTTAATCTCAAACCTCTTTTACTACTATAAACTCAAAAACAACCCTTTCCAAACTCTTCCCTCCTCTTGCCATCCTTTATCCTATTCATGTAATTATTAGGCTCTCTGACTCATCCCAAACATCTTTTACTACTATGAACTCCCAAATAATCCTTTCTAAACTCTTACCTCCTCTAGCCATCCTTTATTCTATTCATCGAACTAACAGGCTCGCATGTGCACCACTCCCAGTAACAATTTATATTTCCCTCTACTAATCCACCTTGGTTTCAAGAGTAGGGTGCTACTCGTCAAAAAGTACTTCAATGCCTAGTCAGTCCAACCTTTACATTTTTTATAAGCCCTCCCTATGAAGGTCTTCTAGCCCATAAGGTAAAGTGCATATTTAAAAGCAAGACATATAGAATTTTAATGTTTCTATGTCCCACGGTGACAGGGCCCCAAAAGATATTCTCACTGAGGAAGGGTATAAGGAAAACTATCCTATAACTGTCCTGTAAGGAAAACTACAGTACAGAATAAAATACTAATTCTGCTTTCCCAGATTTGGCCTGGCTAGAAAAATAGTTCAACAACTATTTTTAATATTTAAAATCCCAATTAAATGGTGAAGTTGGATTTTTAATAACCATTTAGAATGAGTAATTTTAAGTGCCTATAAGAAAGTTATCTTTTCAGTGCTCGAAGTTTCAGAAGGCTAATTTGCATTAGTTCTCGTCAGCAGCTGCCCAGCCAGTGATTGACCTCATTGAATTCTTGACCAGAGTAGGTGTGAAAACTGCTCCCTGAGCAGGAAAAATGGCCCGGGTGTCAGGAGGTGTTTTTCTCCTCTTTGCAGAAAGACCACTTAGGGTGGACCAAGGAACTTCATTAACTTGTAAAGGGCTTGCCTGCAACATGCAAATGTTGAGACCTATGGAAGGCAGGCTGGCTCCAAACCCAGTGGGAGGGGACCTATCCCCAAATTTGATTTTGAGTGGACACAGTGGAGGAAACTTCTTATTTCCATTTCCATGCCACTGATGGGCACATAGTGTACGTACAAAAGAGGAAGGGTTTCTCCACCTTGAATTTTACAATTAAGGTGCAGTGTGGGATAGTTTCCAGTAGGGCAAACAGGAACTGCTGCAAAATTGGGTAGAGTTGCCTTTAGGAACATGTATGTACTTGGTTAGGAAGGAGCCAGAAATGACTTCAACCCACTAGCAAGTGCCAACAATAAATGTGACAACCTCCTCAAACACTCTCTGGAACTGTGGAAGAACAGAATAAGGCCTACACGTGCTGCTTGAAATCCATGAGGAGACCTGAAGAGCTGTACATGCCCCCGATTGTACCCAGGACAAAGGAGTGGAATCAAAGGGTCAGTTGGCTAACCTCCTGTGTGGCTACTGGGCACAACAAGCTGCAAGAACCCTTTTCCCTGAAGTGCCCAGCTGACCAGTAGCAACTGGACCTGGACTGGACCCTGCTGGTGGCCTCTGCAGGAGTGAGCCTTGACCCTCCAACTGCTGTCCCTGAGGTCCTGGGAGGTTTTCTGTGTCTAAGTGGACTTCTCCTAACAACTATGAGAAAGATTTGACTCAGAAACCTTTTGGACTTTCAGCTGCAGAAGGACCGACCACCCTAGCCAATCCTGCCAAGACGTGACTTGACTGGGCTGAAGAAACAGAGCGCTCATGTTTGGCGCTCAATTTCAGTAGGCCCTTTTGCGAAGGTATCTGGTCTCAAAGAAGCCATTGTCAGATTCAGTCTACAACCTTACCCCTCTGGAGAATCCTGAGCTCTGAAAATTAGATTAAGTCCAAAGGAAGAAATCTTGTTTGGCAGAAGGTGGCAAAAGTCTCTATCCACCAGAATTAAATGCCTCAGTGGCACGTCATCCGACGGATATCCAGCTTCAAGAGGCCTTCCTCAAGTACATCCTGCAACCTTGCTCCACTGGAGGATTAAATCTGCAATTCAGAGACTAAGGGGGTCATTCCGACCTTGGCGGGCGGCTACCACCGCCGCCCGCCACCGCCGCCCGCCAGGTGGTAACCGCCATGCGTCCGCCAATGCGGCCGCACTCACGCGGCCCCCATTCTGACATTCCCGCTGGGCCGGCGGGCGCAAACCAAGTTTGCGCCCGCCGGCCCAGCGGGAATGAGGCCGCAACATGGGAGCCGGCTCCTAATGGAGCCGGCGGTGTTGCGGCCGTGTGACGGGTGCAGTTGCACCCGTCGCGCTTTTCACTGACTGCTATGCAGACAGTGAAAAGCTGGCCTGGGCCCTGTTAGGGGGCCCCAGGACACCCCTTACCGCCAGCCTCTTCCTGGCGGTGCAAACCGCCAGAAACAGGCTGGCGGTAGGGGGGTCATAATCCCCAGGGCAGCGCTGCCCTGGTGGATTATCACCGCCGGGGCTTAAACGGCGGGAAACCGCCGGCCACGGCGGTGCGGCCGCGGCGCTACCGCCGCGGGCGGAATGGGCAGGGAAGCACCGCCAGCCTGTTGGCGGTGCTTCCGTCATTTTAGCCCTGTCGGTCTCGGACCGCCAGAGTTAGAATGACCCCCTAAGTCCCAAGGTAAAAACTCCATCTAGGACAAACCTGTTTGGTGTAGGCAACTCACTATCTATTGCCGATTGACTTATTCTTGGTGCTTTTTACATTAAATCTTCTAAAAGTCATATTTAATTTTCCCCCTATTGGATTTTGTACTTTTGGTGTCATTTCACTCTAATAATCTTATTTTACTCTATTATTCTAAATTGGAGTGAGAATTGTATTGTGTTATGTTTTCAACTTTTTAACTGTTTTTTACTTCTACATGCCGGCCACGGCGGTGCGGCCGCGGCGCTACCGCCGCGGGCGGAATGGGCAGGGAAGCACCGCCAGCCTGTTGGCGGTGCTTCCGTCATTTTAGCCCTGTCGGTCTCGGACCGCCAGAGTTAGAATGACCCCCTAAGCCCCAAGGTAAAAACTCCATCTAGGACAAACCTGTTTGGTGTAGGCAACTCACTATCTATTGCCGATTGACTTATTCTTGGTGCTTTTTACATTAAATCTTCTAAAAGTCATATTTAATTTTCCCCCTATTGGATTTTGTACTTTTGGTGTCATTTCACTCTAATAATCTTATTTTACTCTATTATTCTAAATTGGAGTGAGAATTGTATTGTGTTATGTTTTCAACTTTTTAACTGTTTTTTACTTCTACATGCTTTACATTATTCTCAAAATGTGCACTTTTTTGGCTCTTTTTCTCTCAAAGTCAAGCTGGTCTCCTCTGCAGGCCGGTTTTCAAGTTTAAGATGGTGGCTTGCTTCAGTGTGATGCCTTAATGAAGTTCTGGTTCTCAAGAGCTTTCAGCGGGACAAACCTGAAATAAAGGCCGGTTGGCGTTATGACGTTGGTGGCTTGACTCTCAACAACGGGTCAGTCACCTTATTGAGCTTTTTTTTTCAGAAAATCTCCATGTCTTCTCGCTTCTCCAACCCACCCGAAGCAGCACTACTCCTCCACAGAACTCCATGCCCTCAACCCAGGCCAGCACCCCGCCTGCGCCCAGGCCAACCCCAAACACACACATGGACCATTCACATGCCACTCATGCCATTTTCCTGCACTCACACTAACACCAGCAACACCAACAAGCACCGCAATAACACCAAATCCCGCAACCACCTTAACTGCATCCTCCTTAACACCCGCTCCGTCCACAAGCAGGCCATCGAGCTTTGGGACCTGCTCACAACATAGTCTCCTGACATCGCCTTCCTCACTGAAACATGGATGAACCCCTCATCAAAACCCAACATCGCCATAGCCATCCCAGAAGGTTACAAAACCACCCAAGGTGGATTAGTAGAGGGAAATATAAATTGTTACTGGGAGTGGTGCACATGCGAGCCTGTTAGTTCGATGAATAGAATAAAGGATGGCTAGAGGAGGTAAGAGTTTAGAAAGGATTATTTGGGAGTTCATAGTAGTAAAAGATGTTTGGGATGAGTCAGAGAGCCTAATCACCCGTAGAGACCGCATAAACAAACCAGGAGGAGGTATCGCCATAATACACAAAAACACCATCAAAATCTCCACCAACACCAACGATACCCTATATAACGCAGAACACCTACACTTTCACATACACATCAATGCCAACACCACCCTTAGAGGAACCCTCATTTACAGACCACCAGGACCCCGCCCCCATTCTGCGACGCCATCGTAGATACCATCAGCTCCCACGCCCTCAACTCCACAGACTACATACTCCTTGGTGACCTCAACGTTCACCTGGAAAGCACCCACGACTGCAACTCCACAGCCCTGCTGGACAACCTCATGAACCTCGGCCTCAAGCAACTGGTCACCTCACCCACTCACTCAGCGGGACACAGGCTTGATGCCATCTTCACCCCCAGCAGCCACATCACCTTCACTCACACCACTGAACTCCACTGGACTGACCATCACTGCGTCCACTTCTCCTTCATGAAACCCCCCACCCACCACCAACAACACACTACACCGTACCGCAAGTGGAACAAGATCTCCAAAGAACACCTGATCTCCAACCTCACACAACCTCCACCTCCCATCACCAACAACCCCAACACCGCCGCCCACAACCTCACACAATGGCTAACAACATGCATAGACTCCCTCGCCCTATTGAAAACAAACAACAACACCCACACCGTCAAGACCATCCCCTGGTTCACCACAAAACTCCAGGCTTCCAAACGAGAATGACGTAAAATTGAGAAAGCCTGGCACCAAGAACCCTCAATGAGCAACGTCTCCGCCCTCAAAATATCCATGCGCAAACACCACCAACTTATCCGGACCACCAAACAGTCCTTCTTCAAAGAACGCATAGACAACAACACACACAACAGCAAGGAACTCTTTGTCATCGTCAAAGAACTCACCAAACCCAAATCCAGCACCATCAACCCTCCACACTCCCAAAACCTCTGCAACTCCCCCTCCACCGCAAAATCGCAGACATACACAACAGCTTCACAGCATCAGCACCCACCATCACCACCACCGACACACCCAACAACACAACACCCTCCCGCACCAACCAACTACACACCTGGACCCCCACCAACGACGAAGAAATCGGCAAAATCATGAACTCCATCCACTCAGGCTGCCCAACAGACCCTTGCCCCACCACATTTTAAACAAGGGCAGCCAAATCATCGCTCCCCAGCTCCGCGCCGTCATCAACAGTTCCTTCGACACCGCAACCTTCCCAGATGTCTGGAGCACGCCGAAGTCAACGCTCTTCTCAAAAAGCCCAAAGCAGACCCAGAAGACCTCACAAACTACTGTCCCATTTCTCTTCTCCCCTTCCCCGCAAAGGTCGCTGAGAAGATAGTTAACACTCAACTGTCTCACTTCTTAGAAGAGAACATTACACTCGATGCCTCTCAGTCTGGATTCCGCAAGAACCACAGCACTGAGACCACCCTCATCGCCTGCACAGACGACATCAGGACCATAGTGGACAAGGGCGAGACCGTCGCCCTCATCCTCCTAGACCTCTCTGCAGCATTCAACACTGTATGCCACCAAACCCTCCGTGCACGCCTTTTTGACGCCAGAATTCGACACAAGGCCCTGAACTGGCTCACCTCCTTCCTCGCCGAAAGAACCCAAAGAGTTTGCCTCCCTCCTTTCCGGTCTCCAGCCACCAAGATCATCTGCGGAGTCACCCAAGGATCCTCCCTCAGCCCCACCCTCTTCAACATCTACATGGCCCCTCTCACCAACAGCCTCCGCCCCCACGGAATCATCATCATCTCATACGCAGACGACACCCAGCTCATCATCTCCCTCACCAGGAACACAGCCACCGCCAAGATGAACCTACATGCCGGACTCCTCAACATCACCAAATGGATGACAGCAAGCCACCTCAAACTAAACTCAAACAAAACAGAAATCATCATCTTCGGCCCCAACAAGACGGCCTGGAATGACTCCTGGTGGCCCACCACCCTCGGACCACCCCCACCACCCACCACCCATGCACGCAACCTTGCCATCGTTCTAGACTCATCTCTCTCCATGACCCAGCAAATCAACGCCATATCATCCTCTTGTTTCAACACCCTTCGCATGCTACGCAAGACTTTCAAATGGATTCCTTTAGAAACAAGAAGAACAGTTACCCACACCTTCATCAGCAGCAGACTGGACTACGGCAACGCCCTCCATGCAGGGACCACAGCCAAGCTTCAAAGAAAACTCCAGCGAATTCAGAACGCAGCCGCACGTCTCATCCTCAACCTCCCTCGGCGCGAACAAATATCCACCCACCTCAGATCCCTACACGGGCTGCCCATCAACAAAAGGATAATTTTCAAAGTCCTCGTCCACGCTCACAAAGCCCTCCATGGCACTGGACCGGCCTACCTCAACGAACGAGTAAACATCCACATACCAACTCGACAGGTCTGCTCCGCCGACCTCGCTACAGTCCCCCGCATCCAACGCACCACCTACGATGGCAGACCCTTCTCCCACCTCGCCGCCAAGACCTGGAACTCCCTCCCCACCAACCTACGCAAGACCCACAACCTCCTAACCTTAAGAAAGCACCTTAAAACATGGCTTTTTGAGCAGTAACCGGCAACCACCCCCCCCCCCCAACTGACCCCACAGCACCTTGAGACCCTAATGGGTGAGTAGTGCGCTTAAGAAATTATTTGATTGATTGATTGGTTGATTGATTGATATGTCTCCAAACTTCTGGATCGTCTTCCAGAAGGTGTATTTGGGGTATTGAAGGGTCTACAACACCAACCAAGGTTCCAGAAGCAAACCACATCAGTGCACCCTTAAGTGCCATAACTCCACTTGGGTCCCTAAAACTACATGCCTTACCATATACTAGGGACTTACAGGTAGGTTGTCAGAGTCAATTATAATTATGCCTAATCACCATACACCTTTTACACAGAGCACTGGCCTTTGGCCTGGCTAGCAGAGCACTGGGCTTAGTCAGAGTCATTAACCACCAGTATCAGTCAAAAAATGGGGGTGATCAGGGCAAAAAAGATGACTTTCTCACATAAGTGTAGTAATGGAGGGCACATACGTAGGTTGAAGAAGGAATTTTGATGTCACACTCAACCAGCACAACCAGTGGTGGCCGGCAGCTTTAGGAGGGAGGGGGGGTGGGTGGGAAGCACACACTCATTCTTTCACACACACACGCACGCAACACGCACATCCATTAACAACACTCATAACATTCAAACATGCACGCACAATTCAAACATTCATTTTAAAAGATCAAACACACACACTTACCTTCAGCCTCGGAGGTCCCAGGAGGGTTGGGACTGGTGCCTTCCCTCAGGCAGCAGTCCCAAATTCGTCACAGAGTGGGATAGGGTTTGTGAGACTGCTGACCCCACCCCACTCTGTGACGAAGTGTCACTGATTGACACTCGCCCTGGGCGCTTCAGGGCTTAAACCTGAAGCACCCAGGTCGAATTCAATGGGTGACACTTACCTCGTCACCCGGGGGAGGGCCTCGAGGCACCTTTGCTGAGCCAAGGAGGTCATGCCCACAGGAGCTGTGACCTCCTCACCCCAGCAAATTTCAGCTCAGGCAGCCAGGAGTCTGCGCAATTCGCGCATGTCTGCTCCTGGCTGCCTGACCTGAACATAAAGAGTGTCTGTCAGGCTGACCTTTGTTCAGCCTGACTGGCACTCTTCATAAGGTGCAAAAGGTGGGGGGGCGTGGCCCCTCCGCCCTAAAGGACGGGCCATGCCTGAGCACAACCCACTTTAATGCAGCACAGTACACTGGCACTGTCAGACCTCCTGGTACATCACTCAATTCAATTCCAAAAATCCTAAGTATGAGTCAGAAAAAAATAAATACACATATAAAATTTGACACCACAAGAAACATATTCTCAGTCAACTTCAAAAATCGTATCCTCAGCAAACCCAAATATGGGCAGTGTCCCTGGCATTTGCCTGAGCTTCATGTGATTGGAAGGTGGAGGGACCAGAAATATTCAAGAGGATGGGCAATAGGATGTCACATACCAGATACACCATGTGGGGTAAGCTATTTGCAGGCAGATATGGAACAGGCCTGCCCAGGCAGCCAAATGTGTTTCAGTTAGTACGTTCTTCCAGTTACATCTGCATGTAGTGTGTGGATTTTCCACCATCCAACAAGGGAAATTAGATTTTCAAAGGGACTGTCATATACCACTTGTCATGTCCGCCAGGAGATTAACAGTCTAAACAGGAACCTTCATCTTGTGCTGATATCACATTTCCCATTGCAGAGAGAGATATGTACATAGCCCATGAACTTCCAAACACATACCTCAAAGCAATACCAAACTTATCAAACACCGGGGCCAGTGAAACACCCTAGTCATCATGATGGACTCTCTAATTTCCCACTAAGGGTTTGTTAGACCTACTAGAGGTACAGGAAAAAAGACTGGTGCCCTTAACTATGTTACATCATTTAAGTCCACAAAACAGTCTTCCCATACCCTGGTAAGAGGGAGGTAGTCGTATTATGAGTGGAGCACAATTTGGGGGCAGCCTGTGCCTAACAGCCTTCTGTTCTGTGGGGCGGTGTACTAAAAATATATAGCACCTGCAGTGGGCTTGGGTATGTTGAATGCTGTGAGGAAAAAAAATAAAGGGCTAGCCAGGAAAAGTACAGGATTGTACAGTTTTATGGACAGGGGAAGGCCTTTCGGCACTGCAGTACATAAAATAACACCCAATTGAGGAATAGATCATCAAGAACAATCGAAAGAAAAGCAAATTTGAGCCAGAAATGGGCACCGATTTATCACATTTGAAATCAATATTAGGAACTTAATTGAATTTAAGACAAAGGTTTTTGGCTTTCAGGATATATTTTGGAAATATAGCAAGCCAAGCTTACACTACAGCCAGATAATTGCTCAGACACAGCTGATTGTAATGGAACGAAGTGAGAGCCTAAAAGCACTTGTTCATCTTTTTAAACAATCACAGTATGCACCAGTTTATACCACAAAAGAATAATAATTTCTCTGTTTCTTGGTTCTTGAAAGATGAGGTAATATTTTACATTGTTATTCACTTATGCCTATAATTTCCAACAATTTGTACTTTTTGTATGCAGAATGATTTTTTTTTTTGCCATGAACTGATGTCATCCAATGTTTTTGTTTAATGATTTTATAGATAATAATAACGTGGATGTTGGTTACAAATCGCAGATGCTGTGTAAAGAAAATTGAAATATAATAATCCATGAATAGAGTGATGAACAAACATGGGCGGTATTTACATCCTAACTAACGTTATCATATTTCCTCTCTCTTATTCTCCTCTTGTTGTGTGTTAACCACTTTCTTTTGTTCCCTAAGTTGTATTGAATTATTTTTGTAAGCACAGAAACGACAGCTCTCTCCATACACATTGTAACACAACAAAATGTTAACTTATTCTCAGAAACATCAATATGATGGCAACCACACAATCATCGAAAAACACCACGAGAATGGGTCCGGGGGGGGACTGCCGAATGCAGAGAGGTCTCCCCCCCCCGGAGTTTTGGGGAAGGTGCTACAGCCCAGGGCGACATTTGGGCTATATTTTAATTGGGCTGGGGGCGCCAAGTATTTTAAGGTGCAATTTTGGAGTCCGGCCACCATTTTGTCATAGGTGACATGGTGGCCGGTGCGTAGGAGGTAGTGGGAAAAATTGTGTACTTAGCTGTTGGATATAGTGTTTGATCCTTGTGCTTAGCTGTTGGTTATAGTGCTTGGTCTAGTGTTTAGCAGTTTGGTTTAGCATTGCTTTAAGTTCGCAGGCCATACTTACATAGATATTGCTTGCATTGTTCGGGCGGGTGGCGACGTAGCGGTATGGCAGACAAACTTGTCCAGAAGGCGCTGCAGGTGCTGCAGGAGGCAGGGCACATGGACTTGGTCCAGGAAAGTGCCCTGCAGCACCTGTGACAGGCCAGGAAGGAGTCGGTGGAGTGGTGTCGGCTACGTGGGCCTGAACGTCTCCGCAGCGGTCCCGGAGTGCGGGGCAACAGATAAGACAGAGTGGGCAGGGGAGGGGGCGTGGGGCCAGTGGAGGGGGGGGAATGGTGCGACCGAGGAGCGCGCATGGTCGACTGCTTGTGGGCGAGGACACGCTGAGGAAAACTCGGCGTGTCGAGGTGAGTCAGGCAGCAGGTAGGGCGGAGCGTGGGCACGAGATCCATGCGTCTCCCTCAGCGCAATGTGAGGTGGGAGGGGGCGGGCCAGCTCTGCGGGGGGGGGGTTTAAGGACCAGGAGGTGCGAGGGGGGCAAGGGGCAGAGGGGAAGATCGGCAAGCCCCTGTGGGGTGGGGGCAGCAGACATTGGGAGCGCCAGGGGGTGGGAGGACAACCCAGGATAGTTGGGGACAGGAGCTGGACATAGAGGACATAGGGGAGGCATCATCAAGGGGGGAAGGCAAGACTCCGCTTTTCAAGGATGTGTCCCACAATGTTAATATGGAATGATGATAAAGGGGAGGGGGGGAGTGACGAGGACATGGGTGAAACTCTAATGAGGGTCAGATTGCCCGAGCGGGTTTACGATAAAAGGGTAAGTAGGCCCGCGGGGAGGAGCGCTGTGGAGGGCTGGGGTGGCTGGGGGGAGGGCAGCAAAGTGGAGCTGGCTGGAGACAGAGCATGTGCATCACAGGTTGGTCAAGGGCCGAGACAGGATGAACGGTCGAAAGGGTTAACACCGGCACATCTGACCTGTTTTGGCAGGAGAAGGGAGGTGAGAACAGGTGTTACCCAGGCGGGCATAGGGCGACTCGGCGACCCTGGGGGGAAGAGAAGGCAGGGCCAGAGGAGGACGGGGCACGGACATTCCAGGCCATGGAAGCTCACCAGTGATTGTGTGACAGTAGGGGCATGGAGGGCTGGTTGCATCCCCTAGACTGATGCCACGCGACGAGGAGCCGGGGCAGTGGGTAAGCAGGAGAGCAAGGGACTTGGGGCAAGTTACACCAGGTGAGTATGAAGGAGGGGCGTGGAAGACCTCCTGTTTGGACTACGACGAAGAAACTGTAGAAGAGGGGGGAAATTAGGGAGGACAGGGAGGAGGGGGAGCAAGGATGGTGGGGAGACAGGGGGGGAGAGTGTCTAACGATGTGAGTCAGTCATTTCAGGCACCCATGTCAGGACGGTCAAGGTCAGCTGGAGGCCCAAAGGACGGAGCCCAGCTGGTTAGGTGGAAGGCACAGGAACGACCGCCGTCCTTGGCACCAGGTAAGGGCACGCACAACAAGAGGCCGGATATGGTATCAGTGGCAATTGAGGCAAAAGAAGGTGGGGGCCTCGGGGAGTCTCGTTTGCAAAAGACATTTGTGTATCAGACACAGGTGTGGCGACGGAAGAGGAGTCTACGGGGTCAGAAAAGGAGACAGGTAAATGCGAGGGGGACAAAAATTCTGATATGGATACGAATAAGAAGGACGTGAAGGGAAAGAAATTGCCTTACATGGCCACTGCAAAACCACTTGGGGCACACCTCATGCAGGTGACAAAGGAGAAGATATGGAAGAGGGAATACACTGAAATGTTAAAGTTACTGCACAGGGAAGTAAGGTCGAAGGAAGGTTCTAAGGAGGACAAATATGAGCTGGCCAAGCGCCCGAAGGTCCTGGTTACTATTGAAAACTGGACGGCTGCCTTCTTGATATTTGTGAGCGTTTATTGAGAAAGCTTTATGGACAGGTAGGTTGTGCTTTGTAAATAAATGGATATAATCTGTAAGACGCGTTGAACTATGGAGGGTATGCTTGGGTGCAGTACGACGAGGAGTTCAGGACACGTATGGAGGCTGATCCAGAAGTACAGTGGGGAGAGATAGATGCGGAGCTTTAGCAACATACCAAGGGCCCGTCTAAATTTGGGAAGACCATTTTTAAGGCCAGAGGGCTCCCTATTACTTACCGGCCCTTTCGAGATCACCCCCCCGAGAGTGGGGTGGTGACAGCCACAAAAGGACAGCCAGGATCGTCGGGAAGTGGGACAGCAAAGACAGGGGCCTGTTGGGACTACAATAAGGGAATGTGCACTCGCGAGTACTGTAAATTTAGACATGAGTGCTCTAAGTGTGCGGGGAGACATGCCTTTATCAACTGCTATGAAAACAACACTCCCTCAGCGGCTGGGACGGGACAGGGACAGCCCAATTTTAGGGGACATCAGTGATGGTAAGGAACACCGAAAAATCAAGGAGGACAGGGACCTGCGGAAAAAAGCTCGTACTCCGGTTAATAATGAGAGATTACATTTTTGGTTAGTGCGGTATGACAAGACAGACGACGCAGACGTGCTGACGCCAGGCTTGTATCAGGTATTCAGGTTAGGATACACAGGATCACAAGTACACAGGTGGGCTGGGAACCTTAGAACTGTGAGAGGGAAGGAGGAAGTAGTACATTTAAAGCTGAAGAAGGAAGTGGCAGATGGTCGCATGGCAGGCCCTTTTTCTGAGTGGCTGGTGCAGAACCTTATGGTATCACCTATTGGGGTTGTGCCCAAGAAAGAGGAAGGACAATACAGACTTACACAGCATCTATCATGGCCGGAGGGGTCATCAGTGAACGATTTTATACCAGAAGAGCGAACCAAAGTATCATACATGTCTGTGGACATGGCCATTGACATGGTAGAGGCATTGGGGCCTCACGCACTGATGGCAAACACTGACATTAAGTCGGCTTTCTGACACCCTCAGGATTTTGAGTTGTTGGGAATACAATTCTAAGGGCAGTGGTACGTGGACAAACCACTGGCAATGGGCTGCTCCATTTCTTGCTCATTATTTGAATGTTTTAGCACATTCTTGCAATGGATTTTCACTACCATCACAGGGCATAGAGAGGTGACTCATTACTTGGATGATTTTTTCTTTGCTGTCCCACCGGGTTCTATGAGGTGCGCAGAGGTCATGCAGCAATTTGAGGACATTATGGGGGATCTGGGAGGGCTCTTGGCCCCTGAAAAGACGGTGGGGCCCACTACGGCGTTATCTTTTTTGGGAATTGAGTTGGATACGGAGATTATGATGGCTCAACTACCGGAGGAGAAGAGAGTAGGTATGATACAAACGATACAGGACATGTTGGGTAGACGCAAGGTGACGGTGAGAGATGTACAAGTATCTTTAGGGCACCTTAATTTTGCTTGTAGGGTGGTGAGAGCAGGGAGGACATTCTGTAGACGACTGGGACTGGCTTTAGCGGGACAATCCTTGCCACACCATCACGTGCGTCTCAACACAGGTGTGAAGGAGGACTTGAAATGTGGTGCACATTCTTGATTCCTTTAATGGTATACCTTTGTGGTCATGGAAGGACTGTAAATGGGATCCCCAAATATTTTCCAACGCAGCAGGAGCATCTGGCTTTGGCATATATTGGCAGGGCATGTGGTGCGGGGAAGAATGGCTAGAAGAATGGAAGAATGGGGGTCGGAGCATAGCATTTCTGGAATTGTTTCCACTAGTTGTGGCGGTATGTTTATGGGGGCACATGTTGGAACACAGGAGAGTGTTGTTTCGGGTGGACAATCTAGCCGTCGTGCAGGTAGTGAACAGGCAGTCTTCGAGAGACTTACAAGTTTTACAACTGTTAAGGGTGTTTGTGTTGAAATGCCTCAGTTGGGACATTTTATTTAGGGCACGGCATTGTCCCGGGAGTGAACAATGACACTGTGGATGCTTTGTCTCGTTCACAGTGAGAGAGATTCCATGGTCTAGTCACAGACGAGGACCTGTGCAGGATGGAAATGCCAGACGCGTTGTGGAGCATAGGCAACATAGGATGCTTTGCTTGGTGGTAAACTCACTGGCACACTCCATGCAGAGAGCTTACGCGAGGGCATGGCAGGAGTTTTTGAGGTCTGGGGCATATAGGAGGGACGCGGAAAAGGAGAGGGTGGAAGATGTGGTGCAAGTTATCATGGATCTGGTGGAGCAAGGTCAGTCAAGGATAACTATAGCGGGGAAGCTGGCAGGCCTAGCCTTTATGGGAAAGATGTTGTAGGGTTACCTGCTATCAGCCGGGGAGCTGGGTCATAGGATTCTTTTTTTTTTTTTTTTTTGTCCTCATACACCTCACCGATAATTCACACCTTTTTCCCAGCAAGGTCTATTTGCCTTTAAAGCTAGCGGTGGACATATCGCCCAAGGAGGACCCTGTATCACCTGCTCAGCCCACCGGGGAGAACCCAGTAGCTGGCCCAGATGTAGAAAGGGGGAGGATTTAAATCCTAGGACATAATGCCCCTTATAGAGGGGAGAGGGGAAAGGAAGGAACCCCTTCCAATAGAGGAGCCCATAGTTTACTTTTTTTCCTCCTCCGCTCTGGACTGCCCACCTTAAGATCTAATTTAGCTGTTTTTACACACATATCCAACCAGCTCCTGTATAGTGGCGGGGCTGCCGTCATCCATTTTACACAGATCTTCTTCTGGCCAACAAAATAGCAAAAAACACAAAGTTCCTATTGTTTCTAGACCACCCTACCATATCGCCGGACTTCCCAAAAATAATTAAATGGAGACTTACAGAAAGTTCCTTTCCTACCATCTGTGACAGTGCACCCACTACTTCCGTCCAAAAGAAAAACACTCCCGGGCATTCCATAAACATATGAACGTCTGCAGCCTCCGGAGCTCCACATTTAAGACAGTTCACCACTTCACCCTTCTTTATCTTTGTTAGTTTCGCTGGAGTGATGTAAGCTCTAAGTATCACATACAAATGATTCTTCCTTAACAGGGCGGCCTTAACTACCTCAAAACATGTTCTCAATGATTCTTGCCATCCCAACTGCGCCGTTTCTTTTGTCATGACACCTTGCCACAACTGCTCTGGCAAATTAAACTCTCCGTCGATCTGCTCCAGAATCTCCCAATACCACCTTGCAATCTTGCAGCCCTTGGGGGAGCCGTTAAAGAGATCTTTTGATAACGGGTTCTCCCCTTGACGACTCCGTCGAGTGGACAATGCCCAGGAAGTCAATTGAAAATATTTGAACCTAGACAGAGTACCACCTGTCATGTCGCTCAGTTCTTCCCAAGAGAGTAACAATGTGTCCTGTATAAGATCCCCCCAGCACTCTAAACCGACATCTCTTAAAGGTTTAGCCAAAGCGTCTTTCAAACATTCTGGAGTGCCCGGGGAATCCCAAATAGGGGCTAGCTGATTATAATAATCAATCTTTATAATGGATTTCACCTGATACCAACACATAGCTGCCTCTCCCAGAACTTTTAGTCGTATTTTTTTGAAAATGTTTGTGTCTCCATACTTAAAGAGAAACTGTTTCCCTGCCCCGGAATGTTACATATCATTGCTTTAAACATTGCGCCTACCCCTGAATCATCTAAGGAAGTAAACAACCTTCTCGAATTCCTCAACTGGTAGGCCCATGCATATAGCTGTAAATCGGGCAATGATAAACCTCCCTTCTCTCTCCTCCTCCGAAGCTTTTTCCATACAATCCTAGGACCCTTGCAGGCCCAGATAAAAGAAATGATAGCCTGTTGAAGTTTCTTAAGATATCTGCCATCCATTAATAACGGAATGGCGTTCTGACTAAAATTAATTTTTGGAATAAGAAACATTTTAACCAGGTATACCCTTCCCAGTACTGTCAGTGGCAAGTATTCATTATATTAATACAATCTACCACCAATGCTTCTTGGTTTTTCACCACTAACTTCTCAATATCATGTGTAATTAATAACCCTAAGTAGCGTATTTCAGCCTTCCCTTGCCCATCCTGATTCCATACCATGATTTCCGACTTCTCTGTATTAACCTTATAGCCAGAGACCAAACAAAACTTCTCCGCTAATCTTCGTAGTGCTGGGAGGGCAGTTGATAAATTGGCGGTAAATACCATTAAATCATCTGCATAGAGTGCAACTTTCCTCTCCCACTGTTCCAATTTAAAACCAACTATTTCAGGGCACTGTCTTATTTTCCTGGCAAAAGGTTCAATATACAAATCAAACAAGAGCGGGGACAATGGGCACCCCGCCTAGTTCACCTCGATATCCTAAAGCAATTTGTTAGTTCCCCGTTAATTTAGATTCTAGCAGAGGGGTCAGAATAAATCTGTTTAATGGCCTTACAAAAATTATTCCCTATATTATACCTATTCAAAACCTGAAATAAATAACTGCAATTGACCCTGTCAAAGGCTTTCATAGCATCTAAAGATATAACCCCCAAAGGGGTCTTATAAGTAGTTGCCAGATCTATTGCCCCTATCAAGGTATGGGTGAGCTCATGTAAATACCTTCCCTTAAAAAACCCTTCTGATCCATATTAATTAAGTCCTTCACCACCAAATTTAACCTACCTGAAAGAACCTTTGCAAATAGCGTATAATCTGCATTCAGCAGTGAAATAGGTCTATATGACTCACACCTAGCCGGGTTTTTACCCGGTTTCAAAATCAATGATATTACTGCCTCGTTCCAAGATGCTGGAACAGGGGAGTCATTCACAAATACCTCAGAAAACAACTTTAACAAAAAAGGGCATTAATGCCTGCTCTAAGACCTTATACAATTCTCCCGGAAGACCATCTGGACCTGCAACCTTACCCCGCCTTACTTCCCCTCAAAGCAGCTGCAATTTAATCTAGGGTGATAGGCCTATTCAACCAACGCCGCTGCTCTACAGATAGACAGGGAAGAGTATCATCCCCCAACCAAATTTGAACCACCTGCTCAGTAACCTCAATCTCTTCTGTATAGAGTTGAGAAAAGAATTGTCCAAAAGCATTCTTAATTTCCCCGCTCTCTCCAGTCCTCTGGCCCTGCTAGACCTCAATTTCCTTTATCAAGTTTCTAGCTTGGGCCATTTTTGCTTTCCAGGCTAGTAATTTCCCTGGGTTTTCCCCATTCTCAAAATGTGCCAGGTTACTTGCCTCCCATCGCTGCATTAATATTGTTTGTAAAAGCGCTTCCACTTGGAGTTTCAGGACATCCAGTCTTTGCTGCCTTATCCGCTTCTGATCTTCACCTATAGTCATCATTAGGCGTTCCCTACAGACCTTCATTTCTTCCTCCAGAAGCTCTAACTTATCCTTATACCGCTTGTTCTTTTAACTGGCAATATTGATAAGAATCCCTCGTATCACCGCCTTATATGTATCCCAAACCACATCAAAAGGGGCAGAACCCATATTCACCTTAAAAAACTCCTCCGTTTCTGCAAGTAGCCTAATTCTGACTTCTTCATCTAATAATAAGGAGCGATCCAACGTCCACCGACTCACCTCTCTCTCTCTCGCTAAATTCATTTTTAATACCACTGCTCCATGATCCGATAAATGCGGAGGGAGATACTCAATACTAGCTATCGCACCATGCCATGTCTGTTCTACCAAGAAGTAATCAATACGTGACGCGTGGTTATACTTCTTCTTATTATATGAAAAAACCTGATGAGGTCCCACCCTATCTCTCCACCAGTCCTCCAATGCCCTTTCCTTCATCATCTTTCTCAAAAACTGCTGAGACTTTGAATTAATTACTGATCTACATTTGGTTGATCTATCTAATTTATTATCTAATACAATGTTAAAGTCCTCTGCCATTAACACTGGATCCGAAAAATCCAGCGATTGACAAAACAGTTTCCTAAGAGGCTCAATATCATCTGTATTGGGATCATAAAACCCAACCAGGGTGACTGGACTACCAAATAACTTAACTTTAATTATTACCCACCTCCCTGAAGTATCTACACTAACTTTTAATACTACGGGATCACCCTGATGTTTAAACACTATTGCCACCCCCCCTAATGTGGGAGCCTTGTTCAGTACATACACAACAACGAGCCCACTTCTGTTTCCCAAATAAAACTTTACACTCTTCACCCGTTAGATGCGTTTCTTGCAGTATCAAAACCTGGGCAGGCGAGTCCCTCAAATACTGTATGATCCTATCTCTCCTACCACTCACCCTCAAACCATTCACATTCCAAGACAGTATTTGAAGTTTCTTCTGGGGATAAACTCCTTGGGCTACTTCTTCCTTATACATGTCTTGCGGGATGTCTCGTGAACCGAGGTGTATAGGACTTTTTTCTTCTACCACTATCTCTCCCCTCTAATCCTCACCCTGTGCTCCCCACACCCCCCCTCACATGCTCCTTCTCCCAACCCAGACCCATCCTCGCCTCCCCCTTCTTGTGCTCCTCCACCCCCCTCTCTTGTGCCCCTCCAACCCGCCCCAGTAGAACCCCCCCATTATTCCGGTCCATGACCCAATTTGAGACACCGTTCGGCCCTCCTTCGGCAACACAGATTACTTCTCGACGCCTCCATCTTTAATGGTCCCCATGAGCTCATCCGCTGCTTCCACCTCTCTAATGTTATACATTTTATTATTGTACATAATCTTGAGGGTGGCAGGGAACTTCATCTGTACCGAGGCACCAAGTTTCCTGAACTCTTCCATCTGCCTTCCTAGCTCCCACTGCCTGTTTAAGGTCACACTTGACAGATCAGACCTAACCTCAAACGAAAAGTGATCCCCCTTTAAGGTTTTCTGTTTAAGCGCCAAGGACAAGATTTTCTCTTTCAAAGAATAGGTTTGAAAATTTATCAAAATCTTCCTAGGTTTAAGACTACCTGGCCTTTTCTTAAAGGGGTCTCTATGAATTTGCTGGATATCCCCTGCTATTTCCTCCAGAGACTCTTCCAGTGAAAGCGCGTTCTTAAGAAGGGAGCTCAAAAACATTTTTAAGTTTCCGCCTTCCACATCCTCCGGCACATTCAACACTCTCAGATTGTTTCTTCTTGAGTTGTTCTCCAATCGTTCCAATTTACTCTGAAGAGCCTGCTCATTTCCCTTCAACAACTCAATTTCTTTTTTGTGGTCGCTAATTTCCACTCTTATTTCCCCCACCGCCTCCTCCAGTGCTTGTGTTCTTAGTACCAGAAGATCCAATTTTTTCTCCAGGGCTCCACAGGCCTCTCTTATTTCCCCTTGATTAGTTTCAGATATGGTGAAGCCCTTTTAAATGTCCACTGATAGATTTGTGAGCACAGCCTCAATAGAGGAGCCAAAACTACTGTGAAGACCTACCAAGCCGGCACTGGATGACCATTTGGGGGAAGCAGGAGTCTCACTCCCCTGCGACATATTGACCAATGAAAAAACACTCTGGGGGACAGTTCCTTCCTTATCCAAGTCTTTCCCAACCTTCTGGCGGTCGACTAGAGCCCCTTGGACCATTACAGGTAGCTGCTGACTATCAAGAGAATGTCTCCCACTTTGGGAGCTATCTTCCCCTCCTACCTCCACCTCCACTTCCAGCTCTTGACCCCTTGAAGCACTCTCATCCATCTCACTTTCCAAAATCGCCAAATTATCAGGGGATTTAACTTTAAAGAAGGTTTTTGCTGATGGAGTCAATTTAGAGCTTCCTGTTTTTTTTCGGGGTTTTAAACTTTTAAAAGCTTTTAAAGGGCTTTAAACCACCATCTCCACTCCCCTCCCCAGTATCCAACTTAGCTCGTGGCAGACTTTGCCTTGCAAGAGGGGTATGGCGCCTCATAAGATCCACTTTCCGCTGCTCCTTAATCAACCAACTCTCCTCCCTCTACTCGCATCCACTGTCTCTAACCTTCTTCTGAGGTGCTAATCAACCGGAGAGAGGATGAGTTCTGGAGCTGCTCACCATTCTCATCAAGCCTGCAGCTTCTGTGTCTCCATTGAACAGCCTGTCTGTGTCAGTGCTGACTCTGCCAGCTTTGACCCAGAAGGGGAGTCTGGCAGCTGCTCGCCTGGAGCGACCCAGTTCCAGGCTGGCCCCTAGCCAGCACAGCCCGTAGGAAACACCAGGCCCCCCCACGAGGCCCTCGCTCTCTTGCTGGGGCGCTCCCATTCACCACAGTGGGAGCGCAAAAGCAGAGTTAGTCGTCCCCCCCAAAAAAAATCAACAATCCAACCTCCGAGCGCCGGAGGTGTCTAGCAGCATGTGGAGGGACCGGGGGAATGCTGGCTTGCCCCCGGAGATTCGGGACTCCAAGATGACGGAGGCGCCGACAGCGTGCCACGGAGCCGGTGAGTGCCTCAGCGTGCTGCCCGCATGGAAGCCGCCATGTTCTCCGCTCAATCCTCTGCTCTTTTCTTCTTTAAGTCATAGGATTCTTGAAGGTTGGGCGAAGGAAGGTGGTAAGAGAGAGAGGGCTAGGCAGCCATTGTCCTTGACACTGTTAAAAGAGGTGGTTGGGGTGCTAAGGGTCATATGTGTGGATGAGAGAGAAGTGACGTTGTTTAGGGCCCTTATGTCTTGGATGTTTTTTAGTGCATTGTGAGTCTCGGAATTGTTGGGGTCGAAACAGAGGGGGGACATAACATGGAAGGAAGTTCAGTTTAGTGATAATGGCATATCCATAAGGCTACAGAGTTTCAAAACAGATCAGGTGGGGAGAGGCGTCGATGTTTTACTCAGGCGGTATCCTATGTCTATGATATGCTCCCACTCCTTAGAAAGACAACTGCAGGTTTACAGAAATGATCAGGGGGTGGTATTACAGCATGCAGATGGGAGAAATATCACATCATATCAGCTGTTGGCCATTGTTAGGAAAGGACTGACAGTAGTGGGACGAGACGCAGCGCAGTTTGGAACTCATTCATTTCGGATTGGGGTAGCGACAGAGGCAGGGAGGCGGGATGGAGCAAGGATGAGTTAATGGGGCTGGGTAGGTGGAAATCAGGCAGCTCTAAGAGGTATGTCAGAAGTAGGGTACAGTTGGGGTTGGGTTAGTGATCCTAATGATCTTTTTTCTCCTCCCGCCGGTGTGGTGCTAGGTCCGGATGTGAGCTTTCTTTCTATCTGGATTGTGGGCCATTCCTTCATATAGTGGGCCCAGCGGAAAGCAAGGAGAACAAACATAGGAGAAAACCTGGAGTTGGACGGGGAGCAGTACCAAGTGTGATGGAACGGTAAAGGGGGAATGAAGTGGCAGGAATTGTTAGGGTGTTTACAGAGGTTTGTCTGGATGTCATGTTATAACACGTTGGAGAGAATGACCTGGTGACAAAAACGGGTTTAGACCTAATGAAGGACATGAAGAGGGACTTGCAGGAGATTCTTCAACAGTGGAGAGGGTGTCACGTGATTTGGGCAGCATTTGTTCTGTGTCGGGTCTGGAGAGGGGCCAAAAAGCTAGGGGCTATTGAGCGATTGAGGAGGAAAATCAATAGGGAAATGAAAGGATTTTGTGTGGCATGAGGAGCTACATATTTGGAACACAGGGACCTTAGGTTTGAGGATGCAGAATTCTTCAGGGGGGATGGTGTCCACTTGTCATTCATGGGCATGGACTTGTACCTACTCCATATGAAAGCTACAATGAAGGAGCTTTTGCAGGAGCGGTGAGATTTGGGGGGGGGGCAGAAAAAGTCAGAGGAATTGCCTTTTTCTGGTGGCCGAGGCAGAGAAAGTTCACATGCCAACCGAAAGTGGTACAGATAGCGAACCTGGCAGGACACTTTGAGAACTAAAGGGGGGTGGACAACAGCAGGACAGGACAGACAAGAAGGAAACTTGACATTAGGAGTTATGCTAGTTGCAAGTTCAATTGTCAGGTCTCATTAGGACCCGGTTAAGGAGACAAAACGGGTTTGACAGGGAAAATAGTATTAAAAGATTAATGTAGTAAGAGACGGGAGGGTTAAGATTAAGGGAGGGGGGAGGACAGAGTAGGGGAAGAGGGAGAATTTTGGCTAGGTGACTTGGCTGTATAGTGAGGTGTTAGTTTTGTAAGGCAAAGGCCAAGGTTTTGTTAGTTGTAACTGCACCTGTTTCCAATAAAGCGGCCGTTTTCACACAGCAAAGGATGTCATAGTGTTGTTCCCTCTTCCCCAATGAAATCTTGGTACATTTATCTAGCGTCAAGTTACTAAAAGCGTGCAGCCCACAACTACCACATGGGGGCGCGGTTTTACTGTTTTTTACTTTTACTAAACGTGTCCTACAGTTCATTATCAGATGGAGTAGTAATGTCAAGGTTGCAAAGTTCAACTGCATCTTCTATTCGAGCATTTCTCCAGAATTAACCAGGATAGTCTGGCATGATCTCTTCTTTTGCAAAGGCATATGGATGTTTTTTAATGGCTTTCGTCAAGGTTCGCCTATATAGTAGGCCTTGTTATCTGTTCTAATATTTTAGCTTGCATCCGAAAAAGAGTCTACTGATGGCAATCTTTTGTGCTGCTCGTGGCTATGCTATGAGGTAAGCTGCTTCCCTAAATATGCTGGTACTCAGATTGAACAGATTGGTGATGTTATAAAGAGAGTGCAGCCATGGCTGTTTGCCCAGGGCCCTAAGCTTTTTGGGCCACAGGTCACTGTTACCACATACACTTTAAAAAATAAAAAAAAGCAAGCAGGATTGACCTATGTTTACTGTTTCCTTAACAAGTGTTTTCTTCTTCACAAGCTGCTCCTTGGCACAGAAACAAAAATGTGATCCCGTAACCCAACAAAACCATCTGAAATGCCTGTCATTAAGGGCTCTGTGTCCTTTTTCACCATTAAACATTAAAGAATGTTGTGAAAACTAACTTTTATTGTTTCTGACATTTTCCTAACTAGTTTACCTTATTTATGTTTGGAATCTGCCAAACTCTAAATTAATTTATAATTTGTTTCCATATGTTTTATAGGGCGGACGAGATCTAAGGGTGAAAGAACGCTTTACATACAATTAGGAATTTAACATTATAGGACACATTTACCATACAATATTCCCCATGGGAAACTCGATTGTGACTACTCAAATGTAAACCCATTAGAATGTTTAACACCTGTGAACACAAAGAGAAAATTTACAAAGCCATTTCGTGAGTGACAGTTGGACTTCCAGGTGCAAACTGCGTGATTTGCACATCGAAGGTATTCCCAGAAGGTACCTTGCGCTTGTATATACCTTCACTCACGTGTAAGAGCCAACCAAGGAAAATACTGAGTGAGGTTAGGGGCGTGGAATGGGTGTAACTTGTGAGCATTCACAAATCCCTCTCCGATCCCTCCCAACCTGGAAATTTACTGCTGCAGGAGTAAACCTTTCGCAGTGCCGGAAGAGAGCACATCCAAAATTGAAGGAGATGGAAGGGAAAGAGCTTTTTCATAGGGAAACGTAATTTCCCCAGAGATATAAAAATGTGTTTCATTGCACAAAGGCAACATAGATTTAACTATTCGTAACTGTACAACTGCGAATGCAGAAACACCTCCACATTGCAGCAAACAGGAACAGCAGAAGTTTTCCATAAGTATTTGCAACTACTTTAGCTTTGTATAGGTACCTCTGGAAAGATTTTGTGAATGCCTGGAAGCTATAAATCTGCACTCAAGTGAGGCAGCAAAGCTGTGTGTGCACATTTCCGACACTTTTTTATTTAGATGAATGTACTGCTTGGCTATAATGATTGTACTTTAAATGTGGTAGTGCATCAAAGGACGAGCAACATACTGACACAGTAATGTTGCTAGAGGCCACCAGGTACTCCAGCCTACCTTCCCTTAATTGTTAGTGGAGAATTCGAAACTTCACTCTTCAGTGATATGAGGGTGGTTTTGCTGATGATTTATGGCCTCAACTCGGCTTTGGAAGGTTGTATGATGATAACTGTGGTGGACCATAATGTCTTTTCTTTAGTGTCAGAAGATGGGATGAACATACATGTACCGGCTATTGAATCTTTTACTTTTGAAATGCGAGTGATTTGAGGTTAATGTTTCTTTATGGGTTTTAGGTATCCTATGATAAGATTAAAGGGATCACTTTAGCAGAAGGCAAGCCTGCCTGAATTGCAATAGAAATACAACTCAACTCTTTTGCCAATAATATTCTGTAGTGGTAGGGCTTCTTGTTTTTCGGTATTTATTTAAACAAGCTGTATTGCACAGTTTCATTTTTTGCAGCACCAGGGTACTCTTGTGCGCTTTACAGCTTTACAAATACACATAACATATGCATGAAGCATGATACATAGGGTAATTTTTGAACATATATGTATATATATGCATGTGTATGTGCACACACACATGCATACATATATCTATGTACATCTATATCAATATCTATATCTATATATTTTTTCACTGAAAAAACAGAGGTTACAGGGACATTATAGTTAGGAAATATAATTTTAAAAAACCTTAGAAATTCACTTAAAAACCCAAAGGTTACAGGGACGTTATTGTAAGGTTCTGAATTTACCAGGGAAATAGTTATAGTTAGAGTTATTTCAAGCAACTATAACTTGCGGCCTAAGGTAAGTATAACTCAGGCCCCCACCATGCACAGTTTTATTCAATAATGTAAATGTTTCATTGATATTTTTATTGATGCTATAAATGTTGTCATGAGTGCTGTAATACCTGGGGTAATTAGCAGTTTTGCCCAATTTCGGCCCCAGGGACCCCATCCCCCTGGTCCCAGCCTTCTAATTTTTTTTATCTTTTTAGGGGGGGGGAACCAGACCTTAAGATATTTATTTTTCTTTGGAGGGAGGGGGGTCTTGGCCCCAGAGACCTCATCACCTGGGGCTCTGCCATCTCTCCTGTGTGCCCTGCCCTGCTCCCGCAGTCCCAGTTGGCTCCCGCCTCCTGTGGGAACCGGCATTGCTCTCACAAACAGAGAGCTGCTAAACATGCAGCTCTCTCTCTCTGTGAGCATTTTTTTCCTCTGTTTCCTTGCTGGAACCTGAGTCTTTTGCTCTGACTTGGTACGAGCTGTCAATGTTCCTGCCAAGGCAGAGCAAACAGCTGTGTCCTTGAGGTGGGCACCCCAGGACATAGCATTAGCCGGCCCGGGGGTGGCAGTTCCCAGGGCCATCTATGGCATCACGAGGGGGGTGGGCTCACACCCCCCTCGAATGTTCTATTTGCCCTGGGAGGGGGTGGTCCCGGGCCAGGGGTCCACAATGAATTTGTTTTTTCTTTATGATTTCAAAAGCTACTGAATGGATTTACACCAAATAACAAAAAAGGATCTTTCTGGACGGAGACCTAGCTTTCTGCCCAATATGGTATAATTCCGTCCAGGGGTTCAGCCTCTATCCCTGTTCAAAATTCCTATGGAAATTAACATGGGGAAAACTTGAGACCCCCCCTTTTTCTCAGTCCCCACTTGATGGATCACCCCAAATCTTTCCTGGCAGCAGGTGAAGTGAGCGTCATATTTTTTGGGAACATTTCGTGAAGATTCGTCAAGCAGTGCTAAAGATATAGCCAAGTAAAAAAATGCATTTTTGATAGAGACTCTGTCCTAACTATAATAACAATCCAATGCCATGCTGTGCACGGCCCTTTGTCTGTGCCCGACGGGAGTTTGCCGCGACTCTCTGGGTGTGAGAATAGGTGTGAGAGGGTGTATCTGGGGGGTGAGAGTGGCTGTCAGACTATCTGTCTGGGTGTAAGAGTAAGAGTGCGTACATCAATGTTTAGTGGGTGCGCCAGTGTGTGCGCGGGTCTGTGAGTGGGTGTGTGACAGTCTGAGTGGGTCTGTGAGTGGGTACATTAGTGTCTGAGTGGGTCTGTGAGTGGGTGCGTTACTGTCTGAGTGGATCTGTGAGTGGGTGCATGAGGGTCTGACTAGGACTGTGAGTGGGTGAAAGAGGGTCTGAGTGGGTCTGTGAGAGGGTACATGAGTGTCTGAATGGGAGAAATTGATTGAAAGAGAGTCAGAAAGAGAGACAGAGGGAGAGAAAGAAAGAAAGTGAGAGAAAGAGAGATAGAGAGTCTTTTAGACTTTGGGGTATGATATACTTAGAAGTAAATATTTCTCTACAATTTAAAATTAAAAAAATGTATCTGTCGTTTAGAAAAATAAAACGAATTTGTAAAAAAAAGGAGGGAAGCTAGTCTGACTGGGCTTGAACCCTGACTGCTCAGTGTGTGCAGAACCTACATATTTATTTAATTCTTTTTTAATTAAATTTTTACAAAATGCCCTTTATGAGCTATCTGGCACAGTGGGGGAAGCCTTGAGGCTTCCCTCACGGTGCCATTGCTTCAGCAAGCATGAAGCTGCTTTAACAGCAACTCCCTGCTTGCTGAAGCATTTCATCTCTGTCCCCTGTACATGTGCAGGGGACAGAGACAAAAGCTTTGGTTTTTGACACCGGGACCTGCTGAAGTGTTTGCTGTGACCCTGCATATAGTTACAGTCCCAGTGAGGTGGTGATCCCGGTGGCTAAAGGGGATATGAAACAGACCCCTTCACTATTTTTTATCTATGTCCTGGGGAGGAGGTGATCCCTAGGGCTGCGGGGGGCTGTGCGGCCCCCGCACCCAAGAACACAAATGCCCTGGGGAGGTGGTGGTCCCCGGGGCTCTGAGGGAGGCCATTGGGCCTCCCCCAAGTTACAATCCATTTTTGCCCCAGGGAGCTGGCACCTCGGGTGAGGGGGGGCCTCGCGCCCCCGCTCATAGTAGATTATTCACCTTGGGGAGGTTGTGGTCCCTGGGGCTATGGGGGAGGCCAACGGGCCTCCCCCAAACCAGTTTGATTTCGCTCTAGGGAGGTGGTGATCCCCATGGCTTGGGGGCCCCCGCACTGCAAAAAACAAATGCCCCTGGAACTTGCCCCGTAAATATGGGGTGACGGCCTCCCCCACACAATTTAAATATAGCCCCAGGGAGATAGGGATCCCTGGGGCTGCAGAGGGGCCATGTGCCCCCCCACACACATTAATGTTGCTTAAACCCCTGAGAGGGGGGCGGTCCCAGGGAGTGTGGGGGAGGCCAACTGTCCTCCCCCACACAAATAAGACATATAGCCCCCAGGGAGGTGGTGGTCCTTGGGGGTGAGGGAGGGCTGGGCGCCCACCCGTTACAGATAAACAGTGGCCCGAGACTTGGCTCAACCTGTGGCTAAAAAAAGACAAAGCACAGAAGACTGTGCTTTATTTTTTTAAATTTACGGTGGATCTGCGGATCTGCTGTGACTCTGGGCGTAAATTTAAAAAAAATGCTTTTCAGCCCTGGGGCGGGGAAAGGGTGTCTGTACCCTGGCCCCTTTTTTTTTTTACATATTTGTCTAGGACTCAGTACAAGTGGAGTCGCAACATGGCTGCCAACGCTTCCTTGTAGAAATTTTCTCAGCCAATCAGATCTCAGCATGAGATCAGGAGGGGTCGCAAATCCTTTGCATACCTATATATGAATTTGGATTTTCTTTCATTTCTCTAACTACTGATAGGACTTACACCAAATAACAAAAAGGGCCAACAGCTACCTTTCTGCCAAATTTGGTGTAATTCGGTCTAGTAATTTTGGCGCTATTGCTGTCCAAAATCCCATTGGGAAAACGTGTTTGGGACCCTCCCTTTTTCTCAGCCTCCACTTGACGGATCACCCTGAAACTTTCCAAACAGCAGCTGAAGTAAGCATTGTGTTTTCTTGGAAGATTTTGTAACGATTCATCAAATGGCTACAAAGTTATTAGCAAAAACAAAATCACTCTTTCCATAGAAACTAGGTCCTAACTGTAACTACCTAGTGGTGACATATAAATATATATATATATATATATATACATATATATATATATATATATATATATATATATATATATATATATATATTCAAATATGTGTGTGTGTATGTGTGTGTTCACTGGAAAGTGAAATTATGTAATTATGTTTAGCTTTTGGTATAAGACCCTTAGAATTCTTTTTCAATGGAATGTTTGAACTAACCATAACTACTCATGGGCTATTGCTAGTTAGGTGCTTTGACTGCAAAAAATGAAATGGTATAAAAAAATCATATTTTTACCGGGAAAAGTGAAATATGAAAATATTTTATGGTAGCCTGTAAAATATGAATTTCATCATGTTAATGGCAGCCCCCAAACCACTTTGCAGAGATTTACTGTGAGAGGACAGTTCTGACTATCTGTTTTTTGACCTTTTACTATGAGGGAGCCTCATAGTTTGGGACTCACGACAGTAAACTCATGGTAAAATGGACTACGCTTGATTATCGCCGGTGCCGCCTTATGAAGCAAAGGCTGCTGTGACACAGCAAGGGTAGGAGGCCCAGGACGCACACATGTGCACCCATGTCAGGGCTGCACAGGAGAATTCCTGGCATGTGCGGCCCAAGAACTGCACTTAGGTAGCTT
Organism: Pleurodeles waltl; assembly: GCF_031143425.1. Taxonomy (NCBI): domain Eukaryota; kingdom Metazoa; phylum Chordata; class Amphibia; order Caudata; family Salamandridae; genus Pleurodeles; species Pleurodeles waltl. Next base: position 1,424,764,244 of record NC_090447.1, read on the forward strand.
GGCACAGAGGGGACCATGCAGAGTGGGTGGTGACATGGAGTAGGCCTTATGAGATGGATGCACATGTGAGGGATAGTCAGTGTGCTTTACTGTTTTTACTGTAGTGACACATCATTATATGCCAATGGGAAAGGCTGGCATAGGGTCCACACTCTCCAGAATCTCACCAATGTACACTGTAACCTGTATGAAAAGAATAATGCAGTAGGTTACAAAAGCATATTTGTACAGCCTGTGGATCATCCAGGAATGTCATCTTTCTCTGACTCAGCTCAGGATTAGGGCCAATTACTGCTCTGTCTAGTTGCAGGAGCAGGGCCTTTAATCAATCAGCCAGCTGTCATTCTATGCCAGGAACCAGGTGTGAGAGGCCCTGGAAGACATGTCAAGGAGGAGGGGCTAAGCCTCTCAGACCACATGTCACAGCTAACTCCTGGACGATGCCATTTTGACTTACCCCAGAAGACTGTGCAGGAAGGTTGGGACAGGGGTGGAGAAGTGATGTGCCATCTCTGGATGACAGAGGTGCAGCCCTGCTGGACACTTCTGCCCCCACTTAAAAGGCCCTGCACATGGGAGGGCTCTCTCTCTTGGGTGTGCTTCTCGACAGGACACTGGGACTGAAGACATGAGTCATGTACAACTGGAAGGAAGAACCCCAGGACTGCCCAATGGGGCAAGGACTTTGCCCCTGAAGGAGGACTCCAGACCCAGTGGGCACACTCCAGAACCAGGCATGCTGTTTCCCTTACACCCCCAAGGACCAGTTGGGGGAAAGACTGTGCCTCCGTGCAAGGAGAGCACACTGCCCAGACGAACAGAAGGCACCCAGATGAAAGGCTGGTGCAGGGAGTCAGTGGGACAGGCCCCCTACCAATTTGGGAAGCTTCCAAGCCAGGAGGCCCGAAGAAAGTGCTCCAGGTGGCAAGTGCTTGCCAACAGGAGCAAAAAGACACCCATATTGTCCAAAATGGCCACTGGGGCCCGAGTTATGAGTGCCGAAAGGTCTATGACCTTTTGACCTTTCCAGCACAAGGGGGGAAGAGTGTGAGGCTCCGCCCCTCCTCCGATCAGTGCCCCCGGAATGGGCCAGGTGATGGGAGCTGCCCCCGAGAAGGATGGAGCCGAGGAGCACTGTCGCTCGTTCTCGACAAAAATGGCGGTAGGAGGGAGCGCCGTCACGCTCCCTCCAGTTTGAGCCAGAGATACCCCGAACCTCATCCTGGGACCCCACAAGGAAGTAAAGACAGGGGACGCCATTGCCCCCGTGAAGATGGCCTGAGGGGCCCCAGACGCCATCCCGAGGCCCCACCAAGAAGATAAGCCAGGGAGCGCCATCGCACTTTCTGCGGACCTGGCCACCGGCTGTGGGTGGGGCCGGCAGCTGAAGCAGAAGCCGGGGAGCACCATTGCGCTCACCGTGAAGATCGAAGAGGGGCCCCTGACTCCATCCCAGGGCCCCACACCTATGTAAAGCTGGGGGATGCTGTTGCACCTTCCGTCAAGGTTGCCAAAGGGGCTCCAGACCTCGTCCTGGGGCCCCACAAAGAAGAGGGAGTCAGGGAACGCTGGTGCGCTCCCCGTCAAAATGGTGGAAGGGGCCCAGCATCCCATTACTGGGCTCCAAACGTGCAGAGGAGGTGAGGGAGTGCTGCTGCCTTTCCCCCCTGCAGCCAGTCCGGCTGTAGCTCCCCAACGAATCTGCCTGCTGGAGCGGGCAGACTCTCAAGCAGGAGTCGGCTCCTGGGAGCCGGTGGGAATGGCCAGGGATGGGCTCACTGCACTGCTCCCAAGTGAGCACTAACCTGTGGGAGGGGATGTCCGGGTGGGACCAGACACCCCGAAGGTGGTGATCTTCTCTTGGCGGCAACGCGGCTCTCCCCAGTGCAGCGGGAGAGCTGCTCATACAATATTCACACTCTGGCAAGGAGCACCCCATAAGACCTTTGGGGTCTGGACATGTTTTATCCCAGAAACTGCTTGCTTTGGGCTTGTGGTGGTCTTAGGAAGATGAGGTCACCACCAACATGTCACAAATGGATGGGGGTGCTGCAGGAGGAGCACAGCCTTCCCCAAGGAGTTACCCAATGTGCCCACCCTCACTTTCAGGGGACCTGTATCTGGTAACCCCTCAAGGGTTTCAACACGTTTCCAAGCCTGGTCCAAGCTGGAACGTTTGTTTCGGAGTGGTGGAATTGCACCCTCTAGGGGCGAAGATCATTGCTATAGTTCCTGTGTCCTGAATGGTGATAACAACAGGATTGTTATAAAGGTGAACACCCTCTAGGGGTGAAAGGCTGTGATTACAGGTGTTTTTACAGTAATGAAGTCCCTCAGGGACTATAACTAAAATGGTATCATGTATTCTAACTGTGTTTTAAAATGTAAAGACACTCTCTAGGGGTGAAAGATGGTAATACATTCTGATTAACAGCCAAGTGATGTCCTTTAGGGACTGTGTCAACTGTGCATCATTTCTATGCTGAATATTTGAATGTAGATTAGGATGAACCTTGGCCCACACCATTTACGGGTGTTGGTAGACTGCATAGATCATACTGAGAATAATCCTGCAGCGCCAACCACTTTAGCTGGCTTAGACATGTTCCTTGTTTATGCTTATTCAAGTAAAGAGTATGACAGCCACTAGTGATCAAAGTAGATGTATTTTATTGCTAGTATCAGGTGCTCTCACTCCCAAGTTACAGTCAAATATTGCATTAGACTACAAGTGAATGTTCTACCATTTAGGTTGTTGGTTTATATCTCCCCTTGGGAGAGACAAAAATGATTACGCAATGTCATCCAAAAGTAATTCCATCAACTTGTGTATATTTGTAAGTTGTTGCAAAGTATTGAGTAGTGTGTATGTAATAAACGTATATTTGCTTTATCAAAAGAAAAGCACAGACTGGACAATAATTTATTGAGTGTTATTCTTGTGTGCTTGTGAATGGTGAACACTAGCCCACACTACCTCCCTTGAGTTAGCCTTGGACTGCTCTGCAATGCTACCCTATGAGAGTCTAGAGCTACAGTTGGGTGTTTGGTTCCCAGTGGTGGTGAAGTGCAAAGCCATTATTTGTGCAGGCTACACACCTATTGACCCACAGCCCACACTTTTATCATTTTCAGGCTGCATGGATTATGCAGTTTGGAGGATCATATTATGTTGCAGGAGTATTTATATCATGTGGTAAAAACTGTCAAGTATATGGCAGCAGTATATTTTCCATCCATTTGAGCCAGAGGCAATATTTTTGGTGACATTTGCAGATTATGTGTTAAATTATGTGGCAACTGTGTTAAATCCATAGTTATGTAATACATGCTGCCGTCATAGAATCGTATATATCTACTGATGCTTACGGAGTCCCAGTGCTTAATTATTAATGTATTCAGGAAAGGGAAACACAACCTAAACATTCTATTTCTAGTCAGTGGCCATGGTTAGCTGCGCTTTGAAAAAAAACAGCATTTTAAAACTGATTGACCGAAATTAAACATGTCATTTTTCATGAACGATTGGCAGAAATTGGTTAAGTATTAGTGCTATGTCTTCCTTTCATATAGAATTTCCGCTCTCTGTGCCTGGAGATATGTCTGATGCAAATACAATCTGAACTCCCTTGTGCCCCACTAACCCTAACTTGACCTTTGCCGCTCATCGCTCTTCCATTACATGCATGACTACATCACATTGCCCTTCTTTGTTTAACTGCTATCAAGGGCACGCCTTGAATGCTTACAATGCAACCAAGAAATAATTGCAAGGGTGTTTGACTCTAGCAAAGGCAAGTAACAGCTGCTGTTTACTAGGGCGCGCTTCTCACAGCTATTTGCGAGTGTGGGTTTAGCCTACACACCCAAACAGCCTTTTTACAAGTTCACGGCCACATCTACCATACACTAGATTTTGTTTTACACTTGTAAAAAGAGCACGTATTCTTAGATTTTCGTGTGAGTAAATCGACAAGATCAATTCAGCACGTAAAGCAGGATGATAATGTCACTGAAGTATGTAAGAAGCCACAAACATACGTGTATGTGGGTTGGCACAAAACCTTTCTCGATCCAGTCCCTCCATGGTTGGAACCGGACCCCTGGAAAGTGCAGGAATAAATAAATACCTTTCCAGCTGTCAGAATCGAAAGGAAATATGTCCAAAACAGGTGTGTGTGTAGGAAAGAAAAAAAGTGCTGTTACTAATTGGGCAATTTAAAGGGGCAATCCAGTAAATGATGTGACAATAGGGCTCAAAACCCAATCAGACATCATCAAACAAAGGAACATTCTAGAATGCAGGCTTGTTCATGATTGTTAGACATACAGCTCTGGAAAAGAGAAAGTTTTCCCTATGTTGGTTGTCTCCCTTAAGGTATTATAATGTTTTGGCATGGTGGAGCATTAGGGCCATGGGCAGAGAGTAGATGGCAACATTCAAAAGTGAGGTCCCTAGATATCAAACCAATGCATTAGGTACGTGTTGCAAAGTAACCCCTTTTTGGATGGTCATCAGTAGTTTTTATATTTTTTGGGGGACTCATCTGTTAGTAATCCTGAACTCTAACACTGGGACACTGCTATCAGGCTCAGTGGATGTGATCAGACCCCTAAAACATGTCACAACTGTTTGCAATAAGGCAAATAGGAACTACTGAAAAGACAGAAAGGACAGGGCATGGGAATATCTACTTCAGTGGCCCTAGGGGTAATACCAGTGTCTTAGGGTATCCCCCGTCCACAGATCGGTGAACACTACAAAGTTGGAATTTTATCCAGCCTTCATCTGAACATTTTCGGGGTCTGCAGAAGGGCAGCAGAGGATTAGACCTGCTGTCTGTCACCGGAGATAAACCATAAAGGACAGGACCTGCTCCCTCTTGTACGAGGACAAAGAAGTGGACTCCGTGGGTCAGTTAGCTGACCTTCTGTGTGGCTACAGGGACGCAACTAGCTACAAGATGCCTTTTCCTAGAATTACCCAGCTGGCCAGAGGCAACTGGACCTGCACTGGACTTTGCTGTGACCCTCTGCCTGTCACTGAAAGTGTGTTAGTGTCCTCCCTCAGCTCCTGGTGGTCTTAGAAGTATATGCCGGTGGTTGTTTAGGCACGAGAAAAATGTTTGGAAACATTGAAAAGCCCTTCCTCCATATCTACAGAGTTTCACAGCATTGGATTGAATTTCACCTTTATACAGGGCAAGACTACAAGCAGCTCCAAAAACAATGTGTAATTTACTAAACTTTCAGGAAGAAATCTCCAAAGCTCCACAGATCCAGTGGAATCAACCTTATTCAAGTATCCAGCCTTCAGTTCCACAACAATGGAAACAACTTCAGACACGGCCTACTCAAGGCGGATTCTGATTCTCAAAAAGTGACAAAGTCCTTTTCTGCTTTTCAACTCAAAAACTTTTTCAAACTTTTTTTTTGACTTCCAGACTTTCACCGGGACCAATCCACTTGGTATATCTGACCAGGGCGCCATCTCACCTAGGTCCAGGTCGACCGGTGCCGAAGACTATCACTGGCACTTTGAGCTTTTTAATGCTATTTTCACTTACATTTTCCATATATTCAGTTCCCCCTATTGTATTTATATTGTATTTGTGTGATTTTGTCTACTGTTTATGAACTGCTTAAATACTTTACACACTGTCTTTTATTTACGCCTGTCACGTTACCAGGGTTTGAGCACAGGTTTATTTCATTCAATTTATGTTACAACTAGCAGGTGTTGACCTTAACTTTTGAGATGGACACTTGTCCATACCAAATAAAAATCAACCTGCTTACATTGGTGTTCTGTAGTAAGATCTGCACTTGTGATTTTGCAGTGCTGCACAGCTTTAGTAAGGCAAGTTATTTTTGTACAGACTACCATTAGGACAGATGTAGGAAGCAGTGGGTCGTTGTATGTCTGAAGCATATTTGAGATGGTTAGTACACCGTCAAGATGCAATGAAGATTAGCATTCTAAGACTGAGACATTCATGGGGGGGAGTTTATGTTGCTTGGGCTGGCCTATGTCTTCTGCCAATATTATTTCTCAAATGGTATGTCCGTGTCTGCTGTGGCACAGTGTTATAGATGTGTTCTGCCCATTTAGTACACCAGGATACTTCGCTTTCTGATTACCAGGTTTTGGACCTTTATTGTGGGCCGGTCTGACTATCTGAATCTCACTCATGGTTATTGCGTGGTAACTGGACTGCATGTGTTTAGTGCCATTGTCTCTCTTTCAAGATAATACCACCGTCACACAGCTAAGGCATGGAGCACTGTGCTGATTACACACATGTGCACAAGAGTGTGCGCATATGTGCGGTTTTGTGCAAGAGACTACAGTATTTTTGTAGCCTGATAGCTGCAGGGAGGTTAGCTGCCTGTGGAAGTTTTAAATTCCAAATTTGAGCTGGCAAAAACAATCTTTTTCAAGGACTAAACCTTCCATTTTAGTACAAGTAAGTTACCCATAAGGTAGGTATTAAAACCTCAAAATGCAGGATTCAAGGTTTTTAGAAATGTGGAGCATGTATATTTAAGGTTTTACATGGCCTTTCATTGTAACAAGGGTGGCTCTCCCAAGAAAAAGCACTGAGTCACATTATTACTCTTTATAATGCATAACACCAGTCTGGGACTAGCTAGAAAAGTGGTTCAAAGACTCGTAATATGAATTTTAAATCCAACCTCTGCTGTAATCAGATTTTAAATTACTCTTTTGAAAATGTATCTTTTAGAAAGTTGGCATTTTCCTGCCTAAGAAAAATGTGCCTTTCTGACAGTGTCCAGTGTCATCTGACTGTTAATGGCTCTCCAGTAGTAAATGTATTGCTCCGAAACAGTGGAGAAGTGTGGGTCTTCCTGACAGGATTGCTGGGGATGAGCTGTCCCCTACCCTGATAACATTTCAAAGGGACTTGTCCCGGCCACACAGAAGACCACGCCTGCCCCACCTTTAATTTCATTAGGCTGGAGCAAAACCCAGAGGAAAGAGAGGAATTGTCCAGAACCAGGGTTAGACAAAGGGATGTCCCCGACTCACAGGCTGGCACTGGGCATAAACGTAGCACCCCCAGAACCTAAAAGGAGAGCAAGACACTGGACCTGGATGGCAACAACATGAGTGTCATGACTCCATCTTGTGCCTCATGTACTATGGGTTTTACTTGTTGGGCTCCTGTCATCCATCACTTGTGGTGTTGGGCTCATCTCACCCATCTATTGTGGTGCCTTCCTCTTCCGAGTACTCCAAGTCATCCTTCCCTTGTGGTGGCTTCCTGTCTCGAGTCTTCCTTGATTCCCTTCCCAGGTAGCCTGAACCATTGACCCTCTTGTTCCGTTGCTCAGCAAGTTAAGTCTGTTTTGCACCTACAAATTATCATGTGCCTTTTTAGGATAAGTTATGTTCCTATGGATACCCATTGAACTGTACCATCATGCACTGGGGTTCCGTTATATTTGTTAACTGTTTCCAGTTACCATTTGTACCTGCCACCTGCAAGGCCTCATACTTGTTGTATGTAACACGTGATTCTCCCCAGGTCCATAGGAATATTCCATACTGCCACGTGCCTTCTGGAACACTCTTTCTTCCAGCATTAATACCTTCCCTGAACCTGCATCGCCGTTTGGCCTCATTCCAGTCCTGTGGAAGCATCATCCCTGCACTCACCTCCTGAGTCCCCCAAAACTTTCAGCGCTCTAATCTTCCAAGCCTTCCTGATGATTCCCTGTCTGGGTCAGTTTGACAGGTGGGCTGATTGCACCTCACACTAGACAGTGACACAAAGGGAGCTGGGGTGTAGTCTGCATTTCCTGATGAGCCATCTGTGCTAGGAGGGAGGGCAGGAGTGGTCACTTACACCTGAAAGGGCTGTGTCTGTCCTCACATAATGCAGTCTCCAACCCCCTGGTGGGTGCCTGGGGCCTGGCCTGTGCAAGGCAGCATTTCACATTCAAAAGAGACTTTACTTTGAAGTAGGCCTACTTCAAGGGAGAAATTGGGTATAAGAAGGACACCCAAAACCACAGACTTTAGAACACTTCTGGAAACCAAGAGGAACCTCTGCCTGGAGAAGAGCTGAAGAGCTGAGGAAGAAGAGCTGCCCTGCCTGTGATTGTGCTTTGTGGAGCTATCCTGCAGTTGCTGCTTCTGCCAGAGTGAGAGGACAAAGACTGGACTTTGTGTGCCTTCCATCATGTGACGAAATCTCCAAAGGCTTGATTTAGAGCTAGCCTCCTGTTGTCTGAAGTCTCATGGACAGCAAAGACTTCTCTCTGCCAGCGCCTGGAGTCTCTGGAGAGACTCCTACTCCACCCTGTGGTGCCCATCCAGTTCCTGGGACCCTGAAAAGAGAAGCTGGCAGCCCAAGAGTGAGAAATCCATGCACAGAGCGCCGTGCGGAGAAAAGAACGATGAAGAAACAATGTGCGCCGGCTCTGCGGCTGAAAATCGATGCTCACCGGAAACACGACTGAGGAATCGATGCACAGAGCTGGAGAAACGACGCACAGCATCGCTGTCGCGCCGCTGCGCGTGGCACGAGCCGAACATTCCTGGCGGGCCGCGGCACGCGGTCTAAAGACGCGCTGCGTCCCCAGCCTGCTGTGCACATTGCGAGGCCCCAAATTGGGCATGGGGCCTCGTTCTTTAATAGCGCGAAGCGCTTCCAGGCAGGTCTGACCTCCCCCACCCACCTGTTCTTCTTCTCTTCTTCTTTTCCTGTCGTTTCATTGTGCCTTCCTTTATGTTTTTTCCTTTTCCCATATTACCCCTCTCTTCCCAGCATTCCTTTGTTCCCTACTCTCTATGTCTCCTAGTCCATTATGTTCTATGTGTTTTTCCCTATCTAAGATGGTGTCCTTGTACTTCCTGTTGGTCGCTTCCTGTTTGTTGGTCTTTAAGGGCTGTGATTCTTTCTCTCCTTGCGCTGCAACACTTTCTGTTTGGATGGTGTCTTCGCTCCTGCTTCCCCGTATTCAATACTGGCTCTCGTCTGTTCCAGTGTTTGTCCTGTACTTTTGCTCCTGTATTTACCTATTCATTTTGCTCCTGTTTCAGGAACCTTTCCTTTTTGGCGTTTTTTTCCCCTTTCGTTTTTTTTTTCCCTCTGGCACTACTTCTGAGGGACACAGCCTGCTCTTAGCGTTTCCATTGCCTGCTGCACCATGGCTACCAGAAAGAGTCGCCCCCTACCTGGGCCAAGGCCGAACATTTAGGAACAAGATCCTCGCCACTCGTTCTGCGGACTCCATGTTAAAGCAGCGCGTAAGTCGGAGACTCGGAGATCGAAACCCGCACTGCGTGGTTTTTGAATCATCGTGCGGCTGGATTTCGGACGTAAGCACCGCTGGGCGTGTAAAAACAACGCAAGGCCTGCCCGGACCTGAGAGTGCTGACCGGATCGACGCATCGCTCTCCTGCGGAGAGAAGAAACGACGCAAGGTCTTGCTCGTGAGTGAAATCGATGCATCGCAAGCCCTTTTTGACGCACACTCACCCATGCGGGGTTATTTTTGACGCACCCAAGGTACATTTTCACGCTAACGTTAGTGTGTGTTTTAAATTATATAAAGACTCTTTTTGCTTTTTAATTGATAACTTGACTTGTGGATTGTGGATTTTTGTTGTTTTGGTCTTGTTTTCTTTAGATAAATATTTCCTATTTTTCTAAACCTGTGTTGTGTCATTTTGTAGTGTCTTCATTAAGATACTGTGTGTGTTGGTACAAATACTTTACACCTAGCACTCTGAAGGTAAGCCTACTGCTCTGCCAAGCTACCAAGGGGGTAAGTTGGGGTTAGCTGAGGGTGATTCTCTTTTACCCTGACTAGAGTGAGGGTCCTTGCTTGAACAGGGGGTAACCTGACTGTCAAGCAAGGACCCCATTTCTAACAGTAGTACTTTAGTAGTACTAGTGTCAGAATGCAGTTTGTGAATATGCCTCTACGAGATCTTCCCAGTTGTTGAGCCCATGCTGGAGGTTGAGCCTGCCTCTCTATGTTCCAAAGTCGGGAAGTCCAGCCACTAAGCCACATCTTCTTTCCTCAAAAAAACAATTTTGGTCACAGCAAAATAAAATATTGAAAATAGCTTTTACCACTGACTAATTCAGATATCACTGACACAGATCTGGGTATAAAAGTCAATCAACAGGGTCGACACCCAATAATGCTGAGAAATTAAGTTACCTTTATAATGATGTTGAGTTGCACTTTACCGAAGCAGTCACTGTTTTTAAACATTGTTGGAGACTCCAGGGAGATTGTTGGATCCAAATTTACAATAGTCACAAAAGAAAACAACCATTCCTAGCTTTTGGGGCTTCTTGGTCAATGAAAGCATGTTGTCTTTGACTTAATAGCATCAAAATGCTGAGATATTTCATGCAACAACTGAAAATACTTGTTAGACCTGTCACTGACATATATTTGTTACCCCCAGGAGAAAAAAAAATACATGGGAATGTCTTTGTCTGAAAAACGTCATGGGAAATGTAAGTGAATCAGTTCTGTGTTTTATAGCTGAGCATCAGGGAAGGCAGCAGTGCCAAAAAATTGAAAATGATTAAGCTGCTCTCCAGCCAGTGTTTCCCACTGTGTGGTTAAGTGTTTTCCTATTGAGCATTACGATCTTTGATAATTGAATCCTCAATCTGCCATTATGCCTTAAGTGCTGCAATGAAAAGCTCCCATTACAAATGGCAGGAGGCGTTTAAGGATTGTGTCCCTATGGGAAAAAGAACCAGGCAACAATTGCATCTGTGTCCCATGAAAAGAGCCCCAGCTTTGCACTGCACCAGGAATAAACTTCAACATCTAATATTAGACACATAGCTCCTTGAAATCTGAGCTATAAAACAGCAGCAAATGCTAAACGATTGTACCATAAACTGATGAAATTGGAGCTTTCCTCCAGAATTAGACAATAGTGCAAGTTATTGGTCCTCCCCAGACTTCTTGGGTTACGGACACCAAGGGCCTTATTACGAGGCTGGAAGTCTTAGGGCCGCCAGCCTCGAGGTGGTGGTTGGACCACCGCAACTGTGGTGGTCCGAATGCCCCATTACAACACTGGCAGATGGATTCACCAGGAGACCGCCGTTCCCGCCAGGAACACTGTTTCCAATGGGGTGACAGCAGCTGGAGTTGTAACCAGCCAAGGCAGCGCTGAACTCAGCGCAGCCTGGCTGATTACAACCACACTTTCCACCAGCCTTTTTCATGGCGGGGCCCTGCTATGAAAATGCTGGCAGAAAGCCAGTGCTGGTGGCCAAAGGGGGGGCCCTGCACTGCCCATGCCTATGCACGGGCAGTGCAGTGGTATTAGAGCAATCTGTTTTCAATGTAACCTCACTGCCTGTCAAAGCTAGCTTTTGAGACTATCAGTCTATGTGCATTATGAGGAATCATGCTTATTCTTTCAGGAGAGGGTACATCAAAGTTATTCAGTTTTGAAGAATACCTCCATAGATTTATAGATTCCCTCCCAGGCTTTATAAGAGTACACTTTAGAGAGACTTTCCAGAACATTTAGAGTTTTGGTGGAGGAGGTGAAGTGCCATAAATTAGCTCATTAGCCCCACTAAACTCTTGTTGCCCCCCACCTTATTTATAGATGGTGGAACCCCTGTTTTTCCTCCGTGATGCCAAAACAGATTTTGCCAATGGTATCTCTTGACCTGGTGGTCTGTCTGCCTCTGGACTGCCAGGTCATAGTGAAAATCACCCTTCTGATCAAAAGATTTTTCTGCCGGGGGCTGCCATGGAAGGTATGACTATCTCAGGTAGGGGAGTCAAACCATGACTCAGTGCTGAGGGTAAAACTCTGTGAGCTTCAAACTCATTGTTTTTTTCCGAAACAAACTCTTGTTTTGGGTGCTTGTTTTAAAACAAATGCTCGAGCAGGCTCAATACAACATGGCGCCCACTTGGAAAAGTGCTCTATCTTCAAAGCAACCCTGCACCGGCAAGGCAGGGGGATTCCTGGCAAGCAGATGGGTCCTATAAATTTGTCTTAGTCTGAATGGCTCCCTTATCAAAAAAGGAACTCATTTAGAGTTATTTGGACCATTTATGGTACTTCCTCGATTTCAATATTTGCATTGCTACAATTGGTAGACATTGGGGGTCATTACGACCCCCCGACTGCCAGGGGTAATGTGGCGTCCGTACCGCCAACAGGCTGGCGGTACGGAGACCCGTATTCTGCCGCGGTCACACCGCCGGGGCCGGCGGTTTCCTGCCGTTTTAGCCCCGGCGGTGATAATCCGCCAGGGGCAGCGCTGCTGATCATTACTCCCCTACCGCCAGCCTGTTTCTGGCGGTTTGCACTGCCAGGAAGAGGCTGGCAGTAAGGGGAGTCCTGGGGCCCCTGGGGGCCCCTGCACTGCCCATGCCAGTCGCATGGGCAGTGCAGGGGCCCCCTAACAGGGCCCCGTGCAGCTTTTTACTGTCTGCATAGCATAGCAGACAGTGAAAAGCACGACGGGTGCAACTGCACCCGTCGCACGGCCGCAACACCGCCGGCTCCATTAGGAGCCGGCTCCTATGTTGCGGCCGCATCCCCGCTGGGCCGGCGGGTGTAAACTAGGTTTGCGCCCGCCGGCCCAGCGGGGATGTTGTAATGGGCACCGCAGGAGTGCGCCCGCATTGGCGGCCCCATGGCGGTTACAGCTTGGCGGGCGGCGGAAACCGCCCGCCAATGTTGTAATGACCCCCTATATGTTACTGCAAATCTAGACTTGAATGGAAGTACCATAGGGTTCAGTGCGTTGATGCCTTTTTTAACAATTAAAGGTACGAAGCTATTACTAGCTTTTACTTGTGCTAAAAACTGTGTATTTTCCATGGTGAGTACTGTTAATACCCAATTTCTTGACGTGTTAATACAGATTTTCTTTAAATACAAAAACCATGTTAAATGCGAGAAAACTCACTTTTTAAATAGCTTCATTTTTATACCTTTACCAGTCTCTGAATGAAGACCCTGACAGTGGCATGAAAAAATAAATCAGGATGCTGAGCAATAAAATGACAGATGCTCTTATTATGAGGACTGAGGGGCTCTTTTTTGGGGAAGAAACAAACAGAAAAGAAATGTCCTGCTAACTATGTTTATAGATGAGGACTCAAGAGTGCCATTGGAATAGGACTGCAAAAATGTAAGACAGCGCAGGAGGGTGTTGCAATTGGGGCCTTTGATGACAGTACAAAACACTGGCCATTATCAAATGTAATATGTTACCACTCTGCGAAGGAGTGTAATGCAACCCTCTGCAGCCCCTGTGGTGCAAGACGGGGGTAATCTGTCTGAGGCCCTTTAACCCATCAAGGGGCCCTCATTCAGCCCAAGGTCAAAGAATATCTGTGAGCGATGGGAAACTGAGGGACCACTCTTCACATTCTGCAGAGGGGCCCCATCTTTTTGCGACACACCCCTGACTCTGACTGATGTGAAAATTGGAATTTAAGTAACATTATATAGACTATGTTACAATAGCAGTAATTTAGGCTCTTGGGAGTTCTCAAAGCCACACTGATCTACAAATGTCCTTCTCCACCAGAGCAGAGGAACATCAAGGAATGTCATTAGTCCACAGGCCACTCTCCTTCCCAGTATCTCTAGGGTAGACCAACAACTAGACATCCCTGGAGCTTGTCATGCTCTTTTCAACGTCATTAGCATCAGGTACATCATTGCGTCCAAAACACAGAAGCCTTGCTTTTTCCAAGGGTATCCGGTCTTAAGAGTGTAACATTGTTTAATCACACATAAAGAATAAAAAGGAATTACAATCAGACATGAGTATTCTCCATTTGTGCGCTTACGAAACCTGAGTGGGCATCTTGAAAAAATGGAGATATGAAGGCATTTAACCTCATAAATTGCTCAAAATGTTTTGTATTACATGCAATGAATTAAGCTACCCTGTGAAGGAATGTAATTAATTCACTTAGACAACTTTAATGAGAAGGAGCTTAGTTGCCAAGCAACAATGTGAATGCTCCTACCGCTGGTCACGGGGACGTTTCCACACTGTGTGGGATGCACATGCTCTGCGTGGGTGGAATCTCAGGTAGTGCAATTCTGCCAAGTGATGCAGGCTTGCGCTCAATGTTTCCATGCACTTTTCTATGCAGTGGTGTTTTAGTGGCAAGATTTGCTTGGTGGTCAATGGGGACCTACACATGTCACGCAGAACGTGAGAAAACGTGTCTTGATAACAAAACATGTCTGCAGAAGTGACCCAGTGACAGCAAAATTTAAATGTAAATATTCATTGTTGGAATATTGTCTGGAGCACTGTTGTCTTCTGATGCTTTTCTTGACGCTTCGACTAGGGCTCACTCTAGTGGGAGCTCTTTTTAAAACTCGTTGAAATAGTTTATTTGATTTTTTTTTTTTTGCAAACATACAGAAAAATATCTGAAAATAGGCAAATGCAGAAACTGCAAATAAAAACATCAACGCCTACTTGGCCATGAATGAATGGCATTGTTCTTCGCTTTACTTTAACCCCTCCAATTCTGGTTGGGGTGTTGGCTAAGAACCACTTCTACGTACTCAATCAGATCCACCTGACTTCAAGCTAATGGAACATGGTCAACCGCTCATTTAATGTTTGTTGGTATGTCTATCCTTATCTTACAGGAAGCCCCTTCTATTGATGCTTCACAGTGTAAAGCTGGTCGATGGGGGGCTTTCTTTTGATATTAGACTTTCACAAGTGTGTGAAAAAAACTTTAAGAGTTTTGGGTGGCAAAAAAAACTAATATTTTACTACATGATATAAACTGCTATTACCAATGTTCAGTGCCATGTGCTGTATCCCAGATCTGCTCCTTAGGGTTTCCTGTTTATCCAGTTGTCTTAGAAGGTCATCTTTTTGGCAGCTATCATGATGGTACGGCCAAAAGGTCTGGAGAAGGAAGGTTGAGGTACCAGTACTCTCTCTACTGTCCTGACATTTTGGTCCAGAATTACCCTGCTGATTTAGCCGTTATTTTGAGCAACACTCTTTATTGAAGAGATAACTCAAAATCTATTAATTTGTATTAGTTGCAGTTAGTAGGGGCTGCAGGTGATAAGAAAGCCTATGATGTTATTGAACATATTTCACATGTTTTGTGAAGTCTTTATCATACATAAAACAAACATTTAAACCAAACTGTTACTCGAGCAAACATCTGGCTCCACTATTCACGGCTAGCCCAGCTTTTGGGACATTTTTCCTTTACTTCTTTCTTATACTTTACACATAATGCAATATCTCCTCTCTCTTACTCTGTCTTTTTCTACCCTTGTCAGATCCATACAAGAATTCAAACCTTTTCTTCAGTTTATTTGTCTTCCTGTGCTAATCTGCATAAGAAAAACTAGTAAGTAGACTCCTTAAGAACTTAAGCCAAACACCTTAGCATAGTACAAAAGGTCTAATAATCAAGATATGCTGTAGAGATAAAGTAGTCATGCCTGGAGTTCTCACCCTCCCGCTATTAAACCAAAGCAGATTCACACAGATGGGATACTTATCCAGCAGAAGGGAAAGGGGTAAATGATGGGCATATCTGGGCATGCTGTCCCAGAACATACTAATATGTGCCAATGCTGGACTTTCTGGGGAAGGTCAAATAAAAAGGGGCAGCACAGGAATAATGCCCAGATTTACCAATGGCTTATGTTACCTTTGTGACATGCAAGGTGACGCAACACATGCCCTTAAGTCATATTTACTAAGCCATGCAACGCCACTTTGCATGGCTCTGCATGGTTTGGTAAATGTAGAAAAACGCAAGGCAGTACAAGTCACTTGTTTGCGTTACTCATCTTTGGGAAGGTGTTCCATGAGAGGATTGGGGGTGTTCCCATGTGTCCACACATGAATTTTGGTGCATTCCCAGATTTACTAAGAATTATAAATCTGGGAATGCTTGAAAATGCTATGCAATCCCATGAGAGGTGTAACAAGGAGAAATATGTGTATTTCTCCTCTTTATTTCCTCTTTCCTTTCTACGTCTGCTGCAGCACACACAGTAAGAGGAAAATGCCCCTGAGGATTGTTCCTGTACAGGAAGGTGCCCCTTACTACCCAACACAATCCTGCCTGTAATGCAAACACCCTTGCACCATGGCACAAGCATTCCTGTGTTTGCGCCATGCATCACTCATTGTGCCAGCACAGAGAGAGAGCAGGAATGCACCATATCTTAGTAAATATGGTGCATTCCTGCTCTCTCCCTGCCACGCATCGCAGCAAATAGTCTTGTTGCATTACGCCAAATGTTAGTAATTCTGGGCCCTAGTTTCTCCATGCTGTTTGTTTTTTTACTTGCTTCCTCTGCATTTCCAAGACTTAAATTACAAAATAAAGAATTCAACATCAAGGGGGACAGTGTCTATGGTTCTGTCAGGGTTTACCAACACTACGAGGACCAGTCCGGTACTTTAGACCCTTCTGAATGGTTGAAAGGGCAGTGCCCAAGGGCATTGGGGAGAATTCCAAGGCAGATGGCCCCATGCAAGACGTGGGGAACAGAGGGAAAGGTCCTTGTGGTGTAGGACAGGTTCAGGTTCCTGGGCTGCTGAACGTAGGGCATGGATGGAACTTTAGATGCTCTGACACTGCTTATGAAATGTTTAAACAAGATTTTCCTTCATATAATCAGCAGGACGATCCCTAATTCAGCTTTGAAATCGCACATAATCAGCATGAAGGAGTTACAAATTCTCCTCAACAAATTCACTACAAACTCACTGCAGCAGGTTCACCCTGAAATAACTTCAACAGTCACTATGAAACTTTTAACATTCAGAATAAAGAGCTTCAAAAATTACAAAGATATTTCCATAAAATGAACATGAAGTTCTCCAATGTACTCTTTGTAAAATGCCCCAAAATTCAGTATCAGATGGAAGCTCGTTATTCAAGGGCCCTGATAATGTGCAATTCTGCTGCATGAGTTACTATTGTTACAACCATAGTGTAACCGTGGTGTCGCTGCACTCTCACGCACCGAGTAAACACAAATCGTCACTGCGGAGCCCAAGGAAAAACATTTGGTCAAATCCTCTACGCAAAACTTTTTTCGGTGTGATGCTGAAGATGGCTGATTTTCAGAGGTTATGTCAACTTAAGAAAAGTTGGCCCTTCTAGGAAAGAAGAATTAGAAAAGAAAGATCGGGCCCCGGTAAGACCAGTAAGAAAGAGACTGTAAATATGGGAGGAGCTCATACAGCTATAGCAATGGACAGCTGCCTTATGAGCAGGTAATATACAGATCACTGAGAAATTGATTCACTTAACATTTGAGTGATTATTGGTGCATAGTTTCAGTTCACCCATTAACTGTGCAGCTAAATGTTTGTCACGGCTTAACCAATGTATAACATACCTAAATATTACTTTTTCTTTATATAATCTGCAGTTTTTAAGACACAGAGGCCCAGATCGCAAAATATTTTTGATCTGCGCTATTTCTCGATTTGGGGATAAATTAAGAGAGAGCTTGGTGCACACTCCTTTTACCACTGAATGATGGAAACTGGGTTCTGCAGGCGGTAATGTGTGACAGGGACAATTGTTGTGTCACATTTTGTTGTGGTGATGTCTTTTGTTGTTTTTTTGTGCTGCTGCCATCAGTGTTGTAATGTTGCTCTGGGTATGTTATTGTGTTATGTTCATTTGATTACGTTAGATATCTCAACAAATGTTGCTACATTTCCAGTGAAAAGAAGAACATTCCAGCTCTTTGACTATTTATGACATCATTCACAAAAAAATGTGGTAAAGATGTATCATAAATTGCGCTGTTAAATGGTACAGCCTCGTGTCTTAAATTAGCGCTTGCAGTGCTCATTTTATGTAATATGGCCTTTACTATTAAAAGAAGATCTGTCTTTAAAATGTCATTGTAAAGGTGGGGAAACTGGCATGTGAACACTATTTTGAAGTAGAGATGTTCTCCAGTGCTACAACAGGGCTAAACAGTGGGGCTCTGAAAATAAACAGCACATGAGTGGGCATGCAGACAGAAGAGAGCCATGGAAAACTGAAAATGTGGGCGGTGGTTTTTCAATACTGCTAAGAAGGGTATAGATGAAACATAATTTCGCTGAATAATTACTGCATGAAAATGTGTGAATTTATCAGCAAATGACAACAGACATCTACCCTGCATCCACACATTCAGTTGCATTATAAACAATATTTTAAATGTATTATTAACATTTTTTGTCACAGACCTTAACTGGTTAATCAGTTACATTCTCTTATTGTCTATTAAGCAAATGGTTGACATTGTAGGTATGCATAAAACAGCTGTATTTTGTACTGTGCTATCCCTGGAACAAGAGCTCACACAGGACCAATTCTTTGACAGACTATGGCCAGTCTTCACTAAAGGGTATTCTGGGCACCAGATTTAGAATGAATGAAAATAGTGAACGCTGTGGGACGAAACATCATTATTCTAGACTCGATTGGCCTGCACTTGGAAAGGCAAAGGCATTGCATAATTCTGACACCGGATTAGCACATGGTATTTTTTTCAAAGTCTGGTAATTCATAACTTTCTGAGTTGTTTTAAGGCACCACATTGTAGCTCCCAATGAAGCCTGTTCATAAAGGCATTACTTCTGTAGTACTTTGTTATGTACTTTTACATACCTTTATGAGTTGTCCCCAAAACATCCAACATGGGAACAAAGGCATATGGCACAAGTATATGATATATGATTAACAGGGCTAAACAATACAATGCAGGATATGCTAGGAGACTGGATAACATTCTCCACAGTGAAAGGTACAATTTATAAAATATTAAGGCCCTTAATATGGGTTGCCCAGATTTCGATGAGAAGCAACAGGGAGCCAAGAATGTGCATTACTAGATGGTATGTATGTTCCAAAATCCAGTCATTACAAGTTTTTTTCCTCCAAAAAGTGGGGAACTGCTCCTTAGACGGAGAGATACAGGGTATTTAGGACCTGATTACGATCTTGGTAGATAGAATACTCTGCAAAATGAAGTACTTTCTGTACACCTTATTACAAGTTCCATAGGATATAATGGAATTGTAATTTAGTGGATGGGATGGAGTAACCCAGTCTACCATTATCATAATCAGACCCTTATCCAGGCAGGTTTTCCTGATTTCAGTGAAGAATAATGATATTTTCTGCTCGCTTTGAGCAGGTGGAAAGTGTCAGTGGTGTGCAGGTGAAGAGCTAAGAGGCCTGGAGAAGTAGGATTCAGTGAATGCTTCTGCCAGTCCAGAGGCGAACTGTGTGCTAAATCAGACTGCTGTGGGCGAGGGCAATTGCTACCGCTCAGAGCCCTCACTCTGCAAGAACTGTCTCCAGACTTGGAATTATCAGGTCCAGACTTTTTGGACAAAATAATTCTGGGCCTGGACACAATCGGAATTGTGATTTGGAGTATTTCACTCGGAGCTATCGTGGTGAAATACTCCCTCGTAATGAGGGCCTAAGTCTCCTCCATTGGGATACAGTGTGTGGTATAGGATGCACTACTCGTTGTCACTTCTCCACTCCTTTTCTACTGCAGTCTACAATCCAGCAATGCAACACTTGCTGGTGTCCTGTGACTTTGTGATGCGTCATGTTTATAATATGCATGTCCTTCTTTCTTGCCCTGCAGCACTAGTTTTAGCTTTGTCAAAGTTTTAGAGCTCAGGAGCCACCTATCCAGAATTCTGGTGCCCACCTGGCCACTGGATGTACAAAGATCGATCATTTGAACTTGGCCACAAGATTCTTTCCGTGGCTCCTGGTAAAGGAAAGCAGAAAGGCCAAATGTTTGTGCCTACTGTTCAGATGGAAGGAAGATGTGCATTCCCAGCTGGTACTTGGGAACATGAACCCTTACTCCTCTGCCAGTTCCTATGTTTGGTCTTTCTCAAACAACTTGTAAACATTCTGTGGTAGGGAGTAGTAAATTAGGCCATTTGCTCTTTAAACTGGTCGAACTAACTTACCCTTCAGAAGGTTATTGTGCAGGAAACAAACTTCTTTGTGTTTTTTTAACTGAGATTTTTTTTAACGTATCTGCCTGGCAAAAGTTCTTGTTGCTGCTACAGAAGTCCTTATTATTTCATATAGACTTCAAGTGTCTTTATAATCTCATACATACTTATGCTTTTTTTATGCAATTGTGGATCTTTTAAGTGCGCATTCTAAGATCTCCCCGTATGGGCCACCTTAGAATTGCTGCGTGCTGGTCAAAGTAGACACCCCCAATGAGTTTAATGGACTTGTGGTTCAGGTGTCTGATTTTGGATTTTGGTGTACGCAGCTGCAGACATGGTTTTACAGACCCCCTCTTTTAGATACATCGATGTAAACAGCCCTATTAAATTGGACATCTAAGCACACCACAAATGTATAAGGGGTGGATATGCATGTGTTGGTCTTTATATAGGCTGAACCAAGCTGAGGAGCAATGCAGGGCAATACATCTTTTGGGAATAGGAAACAGT
Source organism: Pleurodeles waltl (assembly GCF_031143425.1). Taxonomy (NCBI): domain Eukaryota; kingdom Metazoa; phylum Chordata; class Amphibia; order Caudata; family Salamandridae; genus Pleurodeles; species Pleurodeles waltl. Next base: position 1,424,784,754 of record NC_090447.1, read on the forward strand.
TCGAGATTGTGTACAAGTGGCCGGATTTTCATGTTTACATCACCCAATTCTATTTTATAAATTTACACGTTCAATTTTTTAGACATTGGAGAGATTAATGATTAAATGATGTGCCCTCCAACACATAGCTTTTTTGGTCAAGTGGCAGGCTTTTCACATTTATATTAATCAGAGTTATATACCCATACTTTTATTTGTATTAAATGATTTTTCCATCAGCACACATCATTCATGGTCATGTCCTGAGCCAAGATAGGTCCCTAGATTCCAAAGTGAGCAATTTAACGTTGGGTGATACAGCCTCCCTGATGCAGTGAACATAAAGCAAAGTATTATTATTATCCTATCCAATAGAAGTGCCCAACTCTTGAACAGGAATGGAGAATCCATTATAGACAAGCTCATGCTATAAATATATTGTAGTACTCACATTACACAATATTTGTCTTCAGCACCTTCATCCTTTCTTCCCACTCGCTCAGGCGGGCAGTGCTAACTGAGTTAATCTGTGGAGGAAAAATTGCTCTTGTTAATACAGAACAATTGTGTTCAAGAAACAATGGAACAGCAAATTTCATCCAACCCAAGCCTTCTCCCCACACTGTGAAGCCATGCTTTGCTAGGGTCATCCTGAGGTCACAAACATAGCCTGAAAGCAGCATTATTCTATAGCATTATAGTATACTGACCTTAATTTTATTTAGTTCAGTTCTGCAGCGGGCATCTTCCTGGAAGATCAGCAATGAAATGATGTTTTTTCCAGGTTTAATTTTTCTAATTTATTTTTTAATTTTGTTTGTTGTGCACTATGAGAGGAGAACCAACAAACTCCCGGAATGCAACACACGAAGAAAGAGGAATTAACTAGGGTAAATAAACATATTCCTGTTACACCTCACCATGGAAGGCAGAGTATTTTTATGCGTTCCCAAGTTTGCTAGTGTTAGTAAATTTGTGAATGTGCCAAAAACCATGGGCGGATGTGTGGAAACACTTAGGCCCTGATTTGTACTTTTTTGCACCGCATTACCGACATTTTCTGACACAAAAGTGGTGCAAACTTACAAAATACATTTGTATTTTGTAAGTTTGCACCGCTATTGAGTCAATAAATGGCGGTAATGCGGCGCAAAAAAAGTATAAATCAGGACCTCACTTTCTACCTGTGTAATGCTTTCCTAGCGCAGAAAAATGCAAGGCAGCGATTTGCGCTGTCTTGGATTACTCCAGATTTAGGAGATTCCTCATGGCATAGTAAATCTGATTTAAGGGCTTGTGTCCACTTGTGTGATGTACTGCGATGCATGCCCATAATAAATCCAAGCCTTAATTCATTTGGAGTTTAAAAAAACTGAAATATTAGTTTCTTACAATGGTTGGACACCTGATAGCTAGAATTTAAATTACATTGGTAATTTATCATCATACTCAGCCTACTCTAAACATGTACACAGAGTTTCAGAATATTTTTAAACAGTTGGACAAACTGAATGTGTTGCGTGCAGAAAGCTGATACTGTACATAAGACGCGTTGCTGACAGCAGGCACTGTAATTATAATTTTAGCAAGGCATGTTTATGTAATTAAATATAGAAAGTTGCAATTCCAATCCTAAATGTTACCATAGCAACTGTAATATCTGGCACCGTTTCAGCAATCATTTTAAACGTACCACAGCGAGTTTGGGGAATTTGCACCCACCATTCGTGGTCCTTTTTCGATGTCACAGCTCCATCCATCGCTTGGTCGGGTGCTCGGAGGATGCCTTCACTATTAGGCCTGGCTTTTTACATCAGTGCAGGGTGTAAAGAACAGCCTAATGTGTTAGTAGTGCTTCTACGCAGTTCCAATCTCTTGTTGTGGAATGTTGTTAATACGTAACTGTGAGAAACTGGACTGTTGGTTGAGCAACCCTCTTCCAGAAAGAGCTGAAGAAAAAACTCTAAAACCACCTTGTGGAAAATGACTAAACATCACTGGCTAGAAGGCTTCCATCCCAACATACCCTTCATCCCTTCCAGGAAAGGTCCACCCTCTCTTTCCTGCTGTCAAGCAGCTTCCAGAACTTGATGACAGATCTGACTGCATTCTTATACTAAGCAATGGCCGATTTGTTCATGTCTGCACGTTCCCTTCCCCTTCACCTCTGCAAGCTAAACAGGATCTACGCCGGAGAGTGGGTGTCAATATATTAAAACTCCAGGATTAGTGGGTGTGACCTCGCTCGTCGTTTGACATCAGTGACATCACAGAACTGACATCTTGCTCCCACATTAACCCCTTGATTGCCTGCACGTGTGCCGGGCAAGCAGTGAAATCTACAGAAAGGAAAATGAACAATCAAAACCCCTTGTAATTTGAAGACCAGAGGGAGGACGTACAGTGCCAGAGGGTGCAATGGACACGCCAGGGGAAGCAGCTGCTACCAATAATTGACATGCGCACTCTAGAGCTCAACCCATTGACAACACGGCCAATGTGAAAATGTAACTTTTACTGAAGACATGCTGGTTGGATGTTGACCTCACTGCTTGCAAAGTGCTACAGTGCCTTCTGGTGCAAGTTTACGCTCTACAAACATTCTAAATAAATACTGGTTGTCTGGCAGAAGGGACTGAACTTCCTCTCATGCTCACTGCTAAGTTTGGATGCTTGGCACTGCTCACTCGAGTGTCAGAGTAAGGTTCCGTGCCAGTGCCCCGGGCACAGGCGTTCTTCAAAAATGTTTTTTTTTTCATTGAGCTGCCCTTACATTGCCTGCGCAGTATTGATTACCAATATATCATCATGGTAAGCAGATGTGGAGTTAAAATAGTGAATCTATACTTAGCTATGCTTTATACATTGATTATATGTCGGTAGCTGATATTATGCAATGGATATAATATACGTCAATACTATTGACAGTGATATATTGACATACTACTATGGCACAGAATTACACTTCAAACTGTGCAAAGAGACAATAACAAACATTTGCAATGCAATGGGTCTCGCATTTGCTCGAGTTGGAGCTATTCGCTTTGGAAACTCCTAACCGGACTTTTCTTGCCACATAAACTGATAATGAAAAGTAAAACAGTTTCACATATGCGAGCCGACGGTCGCCATGAGCATGAAGGAGACACAGAAAAGGAAACAGAAGTTTGCTTACAGTGAAACGTATCGGTAAAAGTGAAATTATCCATGTAACCGGCAAAAGTAGAATTCTCCATGTAACCAGCAAAAGTAGAATTATCCATGTAACAGGGTCAATGTCATGCAAAGCGCTCGACTACTGCCCAGCGAGATCGCACTGCATAGGAAATAAAAAGAAATAGTGCAGAAGCCATTCGGAAAACACAGAGCCTCAAATGTTTTCATTAGTTTACCAGTGGTGTAGTGGAGGGCTAAACACCGGAAAAGGCATGACGTATGCATGCCTTTCACTAATGAAATCAAGCGAATTTTAAAAGGCAAGCCCACGAACCAACCAAACTGATGGGCATGGTTAAAAGCCCACAGAGAGATTACAACAGGGGCCAGAGAGCTTGCGCGTGAGCTCGACCCTAAAAAGGAGTCAATATTCAGCAGTTGCTTCATTAAGGAAGGTGCTGAGTTAAGATGACTCTAACACCAACACTAACAAAACTATTGGTAACAGTTTGGGATGTTTCCTAAATATCAATTTTTTGTGCCTAGACGACCTCCTCTCATTGGTTTGCAGCTGCACTGCCTAGGAGGGATGGCTTTCCTTGACTTGGGGGGACAGCTTATGCACAAGGGGCTTCTGGCTTACCTTCAATGCATGTGTTGTGTTGTGTGGTGCAAACAAATACCCGGCCTGTGTGCCCTGTTCAGCAGTAGAACCTGAATCCAGCATTTTAGTAACTGTTCTGTTGTTGCCCCCTCCAAGGCATGACTCGTGGGGTGAGTGTTAAACTTACACCTTAGCTTAGCCCGGGACCACCGAAATTACTTGTCAGGGTAGGACCTGATTATGCAGAAGATTGATAAAATTATGCGACAAGAAAAGGAAAATTATGCAGCGAAATGCAGCACATTTTGTAGTAGTATTATTTAATTATTTTGTCATTTTTACACCTGTTTCCTATTGGTTGGACAAAGGTTTCACCTCATAAGTTCTAACACCCAAATATAGCTATAAGCAGTGCTTGAAATGGAAAAACAGAAGTGTAGGGACTCTGTATCAGAGTACCTGCTTGTTTCTGAGAAATGCCGGTATTCTCCAATGAAAAGTATTACGTTTTTCTTGAGAAGTGCAGGTACTTTCCCTAAAAAAGTGCCAGTAATCAGTGCCGGACAGTACCGGCCCATTTAAAGCACTAGCAACAGAAAGGTGATCAGCCAACTTTTGTGAAAGTCTTTCCACTCAACGGCAACAAAGTCCATCCACTCAACAAAGTCCTTCCACTCCACAGCAACATGGGATGGTGCATTGTTTTGTAACTTTTGATCCGTCTGGGATAGAAACAATGTTGTTAATATCTTCAGATTTTGCAGCCGATGATGGACTATGTGACAAATGCGCCGAATCGTTAACTATGCAAAATAAACCTGAAGCAGTCGCAAATTTGTATAATCCCACTGCCTTATCCTCTGACAGGACCTGAGGCTGATTGGGCCGGTGAGCGCTACGGCCTCCACTGACAGGCTTCATCATCCGGCAGAGAGGCTTTTTCGTCCCCACCTGGCATGCGCATGAGCTGCCTGTGACTGCCGCTGCCCACAGCAGTAAGCAGGTGAGCTGCTAGGGCCATGGCTAGCATCGGTCTTTCACGTCTCCCAATAGATGTGCTCCTTGGTACGCACTTAAAGACTTGCCAGCAATATACCTGCACATAAACACACAGGTACTGCACCTACTTGAAAAATGTGCAGACAATACACACCTGCCCACAGAATGCCAGCAGTGCACATACCTAAGAAAATGCAGGCACTGCACCAGCTCAAATCCAACCAGTCAATGATCCTACTCTAACAACATGCATGTATACCACTATTTTAAACACATGCCAATAGACATGACCCATCTCTAAGGGACAGCTATGCCAAAATAATGACTGGGTTACAAATGGCAGTGGAGAAAAAATCTTATTTAGTTTTCAAATAAAAGTCCAGAACGTTTAACTAAAATATATTTCAATCATATTTCTATTAAAAGTGCATGTCTCACTACGCATTTCTACCAAAGACCTAACACGTGTAAAGCTAAATGTTCAGTGCAGCGTAAATGATAATGTGCATCTGAAACACACATTTGAATACATTACAAATAAGAATGTCATTGGCAGTCATCAATGCTTCCCAAACAGTAGCTGGCTGAACATCAGCCTTTTTCTGTAAGCACTAGGAGCACTGTAGCGTGTGGTTCTTCTCTTGGCTACAGTGGACCCCCACTTAGTCATTACTCGGAGTCGGGGACTCTGGCCAGATCTTTTTCCATTATCTGAACCACAAAACAGTATACCAAAAGTACAGAAACAAGTGTTCATCAAGCAAATACACAAATTATGAAATATTTTATTTAACATACAAACTAATATAAAAAAAATCTAGATTTTCGTTTTAATAAGAAGGTGGGACTTTACAAAAATTCATTTTAAGCCACTCATCGTCCACACTATATTCTGTCTGATGCATTTGCACTGCCCCCACAAATCAATCTGAGGACAGAAACTTAATTTTTAACCTCCAATTTAAAATTCTTTTTTATGTGAACAATTTGATATTTTTCTTCTTCGTTTATATATACATTATTAATCTGCTAATAATATTTAACTTTCTCTGCAGTCACCGATTCCATGAGAAGGCTTTGTATACATCCAGGGTAACCAGACCACAGGTTAAGAACCACTTCTGTAGAGCGTTTTCTCATTTATGAATTGATAATTGGCAACACTGGCACCTGTAGTTTGGGAAAGTTCATATGCACCTTGCAGTATATCTGCCATATTTGAGCTTGAGGCTGTATAAGTAAATCTAGTTGAGTAGAATTACAACTACATTTGATCCAGTTTTACTTTTTCTTACTTTTTCTTTGGGAATTCACTTTATCCTACTTGGTTTACACAAGTAAATGTATGACTCATATATAATTCCAGGTGATAGCCCATACACTACAAGCACAAGTGTTAATTGGTTTGGCAAAAAGTGTTGAGTGCATTCTGAAAAATTTAGTAAAACACTTTTTTCTCCACCAAAAAAAAATATTCCCTGTGGAAAGACCCCTTACATCAGGGAGTGGGATGAAGAACTGTTGAGTTTGGGCACTCAAAAAAAGCAAACCACTGGTTCACAGTTGCACCATTAGAACTAGAGAACTCACTCTATACAAGACAAGCACACAACTTCTTTTCTTTTTTGTCCAAGAAGGCCCCTGCAATTGTGTGCACACAAGTTATGCGCTTATTGTACTGATTCCCTAAGGTGAAACAAAAATCATTACAAAATGGCTGCCGAATTTGTGTGTGCATGCACAGACGTCATCTCTAACTGATTTTTTTCTTGTAAGAAAAATCTTTACAATATGTCCACCTTGTATTCATGCACATGAATAGTGGCTATATTTCAATGATTTTTATTTAGCTTAAAAAAACATTACAAGGTAACCGTCACTAGTGCCCATGGAAGTATTAGGGCCATCTTTATTTTTTTTTACTTAAGCCACATTAGTTACTGTGCATAAAAATCCATACAAGGAGGCAATCTTTATACTTTATTTTTAATTTAAGATTCAAAGATGGAGGACGGCCGTTTCAGAACAGTAAATTAAAAATAAAGTATGCCTGGGAACCCTTGCAATTTTGGGCCATGAAGCAGCTCTGTAGCACGGGTGGGAGAGGGAGATATTGCACAAGGGGGCAAATTGTCAAATGGGAGCAGCCCATTAGGAAGGGAGGGAACTGAGCTAGACAAGAAAGCCATTCCAATTAAGGGGTAGACCCAAAGCCCACCCTATATCTTTAACGGATACAATAGATCTGTATGCCAAAAGACATTTCAAACTGTCTACACCAGAGACATCAAAACGGAAAAGTAACGCATTTCCTGTGCTGGTATCCTGCGTGCTAGGCAAAGAGCAACACCTCTGAAGCAGAGGAAGTATTGAACAGGTTGGAACATAATCCACTCAACACAGTTAGAGCCATAAATGAAGCATGGCTCCATGTAATTGAGTCAAACTAAAGGTTTCTTGACTCTCATAAAGAACTGGATACTATCTAATATTTTGTATAGATACTATGGCCATCATTACGACCCTGGTGGCCTACAGACCGCCAGGGACACGGTCGAACCGCCTCCAATGTGGCAGACTGGCAGACACAATATGACTGTGGCGTTACCGCCATGGTCGGACCACCGGCACCGCCACTTTTAGGCCACCCAACAGCCTGGCATTGCTGGCGGTCCCAATCTTCCAGGGCAGTGCTGCCCTGGGGATTATGACCCCCCCTCTCCACCAGCATTTACATGGCGGTTGCCCCGCCCTTTAAAGACTGGCAGACACGGGGTGCACTGTCCATGAAGTTGGCATGGGCAGTGCAGGGGCTCCCATGCCCAACCCTGTTGTGCTTTTCAATGTCTGATTTGTAGACAGTGAAAAGTGCAATGGGTGCTGGTGTACCCGATGCACCGCAACATTGCCGCTGGCTCAATTACGAGCCAGCATCAATGTTGTGGGCTGTTTCCCGCTGGTCCAGCGGACGGAAACCCTGTTTCCGCCCGCTGACCCAGCAAGAAACTCTTAATAGGGGCTGTAGGACTTCGGCAGACGTCCTTTTCCATCCGCCAAAGTCGTAGTGAAGCTCTATGTCTGTTTTAGAGTCTGGGAATAACAGTGTCTGAGCTCAAGAGTGAGACGTGTTAAATGTTATTTTATGTCTGCCCGAGGGTATTGGTTAGGAATCATTAGGTAGAGCCTTTAGCTTGGTGCTAGAGCCACACTGCTTGTTTTTTTAATTGTGAACTGCATTTTAAAAGCTGCAAGACTTTTATTTTTTAATTGTGAATAGTTTAACAAAGCAAACACCAATAAGACTGTTGTAGTGAAAAGTTATACATGTTGTTGTAATGGGCCTGTTGAGGGGTGTTGCTGTTTTTAGGGTGGGAGCATGAAAGTTTTTTGGAAAGTGTCTATAACCAGATAATCTGCACAGGCGTCTGTCCCCAAATCTGGAAAGATGCCATTGTTATTCCCCTTAAAAATAAGCCAAATTGTTAGCCACATAGTTTAAAAAATCTGCGCCCGATTTTGCTTTTGCCTGCACCAGCAAACATCTTTGAAAAATACATTAATCAGACCTTGGCCGAGTTTATTTTCACGCAGGACCTTATGGAACCATCACAGAATGGTTTCTGTAGCAAACACAGTACCAAATCTGCTTTAGTCACTGCGACAGCCTACATCCGCTGCCAGGTGGACCAGGCTGGCACAGCCAGCCTGGCTATGTTGGATCTGTCAAGCATTTGATATGGTGTCCCCTTCCTGTCCGGCAGGGGTAAGGGGCACCGTTCTGACTTTTCTCACTAATAGAACTCAGACTGTCAGCTGTGGTGACTTGCAGTGTGCTGCTGGGGTCCTTGGTCAGTCCCACTTTGTTCAATCTATAAGTGGCACCACTGACGACTCTAGTGCAGTCATTTGGTTTCCAGGTCCTGTCATATGCAGATGACACCCAGATTATTGTTTCAGTATCTGACAATATGATATCAGTGCACAGAAATTCAAACTCTCTATGTTGGACATTGGAATCTGTACGAAGGAAAACTGCCTGAAATTGAATGTGGAGAAGACAGAGATCCTGGCCTTTGGGGCTCAGCACTAGGTGTGGTCAGAGCTGTGGTGGCCAGAGACGTGTGGCCCCTACCTACTTCAGTTGCTTCTGTTAAAAACCTAGGAGTCATCTTTGATAACACATTTACTTTTCATACTCAAGTCCATATGACCACAAGCACATGTTTCTCATCATTTATTTTTTGGAAAAGATCCTTCCTCTCATTCCTGTGGAGAATAGCACTGCAGTAGTCACTGCACTGATCACCTCTCGCCTTGACTACTGCAATGCACTTTACTTAAATATCAGAAAATCCTCTCTCAATAAACTCCAGGTTATTCAAACGTGGCTGCCCGCTTGGTATTCAATATACCCAAATGCCAGTCAGTAAGGGAGGGCTTGCGCTCTCTACAACGGCTACCCGTGAGGAAGCAGATGATTTTCAAAGCACTTTGCATGGTCCATCAGGCACTGTACCTTCAGGGAACGCATCCCCTCAAGTCAGCATTCCAATGGTATTTGTCCAAAAGACAGCTTAGATCCTCTGCTTCGAGGAAAGTGATTATTCCCAGGTTTTGGAAGGTGAGATAGGGTGGCGCACCTTTTCGGTAGTGGCTGCTAAATTGTGGAACGCACTGCTGATCTGCATTGCCAGTGTAACCTCTCACATGGCCTTCCATAAGAAATTGAAGAAGTATTTTTTTTTTCTCTTCTGTAATTGTTCCTTCCGTGGGTAGCGTCTTTTCCTGTTGGTAGCACTTTGACGCTTTAGAGCATTGTACGATTTAAAATCTAAATTCCTCCTTCTTCCTTCCTATAGTGGTAATATTGTCATATTACCTTGTTGATAACAGAAACACACTACATGTATAGTTCTAGTTGCTCCTGTGATGGTTCTTAAGGGTATGCAATTTGCACCCTGGTTATTCTGTACGGCTTCTTTAAAAGGGGTTTCCAATTTGCATTTGAAGCTAAAATGTTGTAAATATTTGTAATTTCGGTTACTATTTATCCCTGGGTGGTATAAGTATTTTTGAACTTTTTAAAAGCTGGATATTGATTTATTGAATGTTATTTTGTTGTTTCATGTGATTCTGGGTTTACCGTTCACAGTGATGCCCTGGGACAGCCCTGCTCTGCCTCATTACCTTGAGAGTCAAGTGCTAAAAGGGGTTCCAGACTCACAGTTTGAGGACATGCAGTGTGGAGGCCTCAAGACACCAGAATAAAAGGACCTCGTAGGCACAACTGGATCCCATTGACTTCGGATTGCTCTCGCACCTCCCGAATCAGACCTCTCATAAATGGAAATTTCTTATTTGAGGCAAATTCCATACGCATATTTATGGAAAAGGAATGCAAACATGGATCTTTAGTGCATGCTGGAAAACGTTATAAAATATACCAGGTTATGAACTAAAAACAATTCTAAAAAAGTAACCTCTGTATTTTCTAAGGGATACAGCTACCACAAATCACCCATGGAATTATCATTACTGAATCAATGCACAGTCGGAGCTAGAAACAGTACGTGCTTTCTAATAACCACAAATACTTATACATGTACGACAAAACTCAAATATTTACTGCTTCTGAGAACATATATTAAAATGCATTCTCTGTTTTTGGAAGTAAAAAAATAGTCATTTTTGTGGTAAAATAGATATACGTTGGTAACAACTGGAGAGTGTGTTTGTGTCACCTTACACATGGATGGCTGTTCCACTTTAAAATGTGTTGCAGCCCCCAGTCACTAAAATATACAGATAGTAGGTTCAGGTGCAGACGAAGGCTGATGACAGTGACTATATAAAGCTCTGGAGGCAGATAACGAGGCCTGGAATCTTACCTGCACCTACTTAATATAGTGTTATTCCAGTTTCTTTTTGAATTAATAGCCCTTAGAGCACAGTATTTATTAGCAATTAACTCACTAATAGGCTTACTTATGGCACGTAGCTGGGGGTGGTCTGTCGGCCTCTGATTGAATTAGCCATTGCTTGTTAAAATTGTTTGTTGTGGTTTTGCTTTCAGGGTTTTCAATTAGACCCCCAAGGAGTAACGTTTTAATTGAGCACACATCATGGAGAGGTGAAGACGCTAATGTAATCTAGTCCCTCCTGACTCATGTGGGGCAAAGTTCTAATTTAAGCACCGCCATTCATCACTTGTCATGTCTCCAGCATCCTCTGAGGCCCTAAGAGCCATTTATACCAAGCACTTGCATTTTCGTGTGCTGAAGCAGTTTAAAGACACCCAGGACTGTGCAGAAGTCAACAGGCCAATAACCTTCCCAGAGGTATTGTCCCCTAGTGGTAGATGATAAGGATGAATTGTTTGATAGCGCTGAGAAAGAGTTCAAGACCATTACTGCCTGGTGAGAACCCCAAAGTGCTGAGCAGTAGTGATTATGATGAAAGGTTTATATCTTCCTTCCTTCCTTACTCTATAACATAGAAAAGGGTGTCCAACTAGATCCAGAAGGACTGGGTCTATGACAGATGTTTTAGGATAATCACAGAACAGGTCAATGAGTTATATTTAAAATATATTTAAATTTACGCAATATGAAAGTCCTGAACATTTGTCATGAATCAGCCATCTTGGACCCCTTGTCTTCGTCTATATTTGGATTTTTAATTAAAAAGAGCCTGTTAGCGGTGAGACATTATGTTACTGTTTCATAAACAAATGACTCAAGAGTCGTCGCCACAGAAAATGCACCATAGCATTGGTATACAAGTATAGGAAACCTTCAACCTGCATTTCAAAAGATAGAAAACAAAAGAGTCCTTCTGCTAGCATTTCTATCTATGGTGAGCAAAAAAAAAAAAACAAGCATTGAGAATGCGAATAGATCTGGCTTATAAATTAAAAGGGTCTTTTGGGTCAGTGATTGGTGTACACACTCAATAAGGCATCATACATGCATTCTCTCACTTTGCACTCATGCATCCATTCATCAATCCACTGACTCATCCTTTCATTCACCCTGTGACACAGGTAAGTACACACAAACTCAACTACATGTGCAAGATAAATTTAAAGACTACAAGTTGAAAGAAGAAAACATGCTGCTTTCTAAATGTGATTGGCATACGTTTGTAACAATGAAGCTAAACCTTGCAGCAGGTTTCGGACTTGCAAAGGTACAGTGAATAATCTATCATTGTTTTAAAGTCAAATCATGGTCTCCACATTTAGAAGCAACGTGTTGGCCCTCCTGAAATAGTAAAACAATGATACACTATGGACAACAGCATTCCATAACAATCTCTTGGTTTAGAAGAAGTGACCACGTGGAATGTGGCACACTGAAGATGAAATGAATGGTAGGCAAGCAACCTGTTACCACTGTCTGGAGAGCTGTAGTATCCTCTCAAGAAACATTAAAATAAAAAGAGGAGAAGAAATACAAGGGGAACTATAAAGGAGAAGATTCTAAACTAAAGGACTGGCCAACCAGCCCTGATACTGAAGCACACTCATTTTCAGGTGGCTGTACACAGGTGATCAGTACATGTCATCATTCAGAGGGCAAAAGAGCCAATTGATGCCGAGTGAACCATTATCCCATGCAGTTCCCAGTCATGGACAGAAGCAAAGTTCAAATGACACGAGACAGACCAATGGCAGAACTAAGTGGCCCCAATTTATTAATATAGATGTCTGCATTATTTATGTTTTTTAATTGCAAGATCCTGGAAGACATCAAAGACGAAATTCAAGCAAGAATTATTACAGTGCAAATCTTCTCACCCTAAGTTTTGTCCTAGGCAGTAACCAACACCAAAATCAATCCCTAGAAACATAATTTGACATTTTGTGTAACAAATTACCTATCTGTAGGCATTAATACAGAGAAATGACAATCCCACATTAAATGCCTGTTGATTTTTATGTATTTTACCAAAATACCTATGTGTATTCTTCAGTATAGATAAATCAACAAGTCACACCTAAATGACTATCTACTTCAATATATGCTTTTCGAAACAAATATGTTGGACCAGTGTCTTTGTCAGAACATTCCATAATAAACAGCTCAGGCCGATAGCCATGATCATTGTCTTGCCACCATAACAAACTGAGCCCTTCTACATTCGTTATAAACTTTGCCACAAGCCAAAAGCTGTAATACATGCTGTATATTCAGAGAAAGCACGCAAATTCGGCCCAATCAAATCCTGTATTTAGGAAAAACAACATGCAAGTGACGTCTCAGTAGGACTCTGAAAGTTCTTTTTTGTTGATCACATAAGGGCAAGTGACATTTGCACTGTGAAACCAGACCTAAAAATCCATGTAGGTTAATGACTTCCCTCCTCCAATCTGTATTGCTGTCAGAAAAAAACACCATAAATTATCAAGTTATCTATGACACTTTAATAGCATTGCAATGTCAGATACATGTGCCTAAAAGGTCAAGTTCAGACAGCTAGATAAATAAACAAAATGATTATAGTTGCAGGGAGGGCAGTTATTTTTTTGTGGAAGCACACAACTTCTGCCCAATCAAACATGTACTCCTAGCTCCAAACATGTGGGTGGAGCCAAAGCCCCTCTCCTGGCGATTCTCACACATAATCTTGTGACAGCTGTGTTATCAAATCAGCCCAAAGACAGTAATACCTTCACTGAAGGGGAAGTTCCTGGGAATGCCACAAGATATCAGAACTGTATTAAATGCAGCACCATTGTCAAGTGAAGACCTTTTTGAAGGCCCGAAGTGTCCCTCTGGCAGTGCAGGAACACTTGATGGATGGCTCCCTTCTTTCCTACACCAAGGTTGTTCTCTCCCTCCTCCAGGCAACTCAAGCCTCTTCTTCTTGCCCACTTCAACCAAGGCACCCCCATTTCAGGATGCCTGAGTCTCTCCGGTTTGCCCCTACTCCAGTTGACATGAGTCTCAGCTGTTTGCCACCTAAACCCTATCCTAGGTGCTCTCACTTGCTCTATACGAGACAGGCATTTTCCTCAGCCCCCTTCCCAAGCTGCATGAGACAATCCCATGCTTCTAGTGCCAATCAGGAAAGAACAGCTGGTCGTGCAAAGTATAAGGAGTGTGTTGAGGAAACTGCATACCCTGATGAAATGCTGGCCCTCGCACAGCAGTGATAATTCTTTGCAACCTATGGGTATTGTGAAAAAATATTTAAAAGCTGCTTGAATGATATTCATATAATACTATGGAGTGCCATGCTAATAACCACATAAGCATGGACGTAATTTAGGGGTCGCCAGGTGTCGCAGTTGCGACCCCCAGCTCGCTCCTAGCGACCCCTGGTACTGCCTCTGCGACCCCTGGCCTCAAAGGCGACACAATCAGTGCCAGGAGCACAGAGCTGCTCGTTCTTCCTACATTGCTTGGGACTCCACTTCCTTTTTTTCAATCAGTTTTTTATTACATTAATAGTGAATAGTAACGTATTTTTCACTATTAGTGTAATTAAGAATGGAGTGCAATTAGCTGGAATATGACCTTCCTCAGTAGCTGAGGTAAGTAAAGAACAAATTTAAATGTATGTTGTGTGCATGCTTGCGGGTGAAAGTGTGTGTATGTAAGAGAGACTGGGGTCATTATGTCCCTGGCGTTCTTCTGACCGGCACAGGCTGGCGGTACATACAGCCACATTATGAGCTTGGCGGGTTGGCTGCAGCCAACCTGCTACTTCTCCACTCATACCGCCATGGCGATATGGAGATATCTATCTCCAGCCCGGCGACTGACAATATACTCCCCATAGCATTATGAGGCGGCCTATCACCATGGTTTTCGTGGCGTTAGCAACACCACGAAAACCATGGCGGTAGGCCCTACTGGTGACAGGGAATCCCTTCCCTGTCACCGGTAGGCGGCTCCCCCATGCCCCCCAACACTCACCTGACGCCCCACATCCAAACTCACCCCCTCACCCACCCAATCCACAAACTAACCCCCTACCCTCCCGATCCACTCACTCATCCCCCATAGGCACACACAACACAACTGACCCACAGCCACATGCACACACATCACCCCCTCCCTCCGCCCACTACATTCACAGCGTCCCTCACCCCACACCCCCCTCCCCACATACACAGACACCCACACACCACACATACACCCATTCACTTACACTGACATACACGCATTCATTCACAAACTGACATACACGCATTAATTCACACACTGACATACATGCATTTATTCACACACTGACATACACGCATTCATTCACACACTGACATACACGCATTCATTCATGCATACTTCCAGACATACTCACACTCACCATTCTTATTCGCATTCACTCACACGCATACACCCACGCAAACAAAACAACACACACAGACGCATTCACACACACACTCAGACATTCATGCACACACTCAGACACACACAACACCCACCCACCTCCTCCCCTGTCGGAAGCCCTGACTTGCCTTGGGCGAGGAGGTCTTCCGGCAGGGAACGGGAAGGGGCACTGCTGCCCCCAGCAGCGCCCCCCCAGCAGAACACTGCCAGACCGTATTACTGGTCATAATGTGGCTGGCGGCGTACTTCTGGCATGGCGTGCTGGTGGTAGCTGCGCCAGCTTATCACCGTCCATTACCATGAGCACTGCCGGATTTCTGCCCTTATTGTGACGGAAGTCAGGCAGTGCTCATAATATGGCGGACGGATGGTAGTCGTGGTGGCGGTATGCTGGCGGCCATCACTGCGGCAGTAGGCGGTATGTACCGCCAATGTTATAATTAGGGCCTGTGTGTATGAGTGGATGTGTGTGTATTTGTAAGCATGTGTGTGTGATTGAAAGTAAACATGAAATGGTGTGTGATGTCACTTATGCTACCCCTGGCATTTTGGTGAGTTGACGTCCGTGCACATAAGTAGTTATAAATATTTCACCTATTAATCAAATGTGGATTTTGCCTTCTATTTTCGTGAAACTTACCATAAAAAATGCTTGGAAATCTTTTACAGACTTAGCAGGCTCAGAAGCCATAGTGTTCAGTGTTGTACATTGCACATTTTCCAACAGCACCTCACTTTCAAACCTGGCAAAGAAAGTAGGATTTTGTGAGAATAATGAAACCAGTATTCTACAAATGAATTACAACATCTCTTCAGTGCCATTCTGAGCTTCCTTGAGGTGAAGATCCAGATACTTACACATTAGATAGGTTTTCAGTGAGAGTGAGACATTTCTATCACATGATCATTCCGCACTGACTTGTAGTAGGAGAAAGTGCACGTACAGTGTGTTGATTTTACATGAATATTAGTAGTTAGCTCCAACTGATCCATTTGTAGTGATAGTCCCAGTCAGCTGAAATGGCAATTGTTTTGGATTTTTTGCTTTGCTGTCTGCTATTTTGCATTAATGCTATTTAAACTCTAGGCTGTCCAATGTGTTATGCTTTATTTTTAACTTCATGCCAAATGAAACATTCAACTTTTAACACTTCCAGCAAGTAGTATACACTAACTGTAGTATGCTCGGTTGGCTATTGATTTTCTCACAGTTGTTGACCTAAAGACACACTAGGGTCCGTTTAACAACATCTACTCCCTGCTTGAAAAATACCTGTGTTAAATTCCGTGTCTTCTTAGAAGCAGATGCCCAAGAGCTATAATCTTTATAAAATATTGTTCACTTTGACACCATACAATTAGGCTTGGTGCTACATCCACTCTTTCTTCCCTTTAATTTAAATGTTCTTCCCCCCTCAAATATTGTGGGGCAGATGTTCTCCTCAAACAGGGCTGTATTTTTTCTATTAATCTGACTGCTGAGATTTGTGCACCGGCCTACCCCATGTGCCGGTGCACAAGAGTCCTCAAACTGCAGCTTTCACTGCCTACAACCCTGGCCTGAAGCAGTGAAAGCTCTAGTTTTAGTCCTTGTTTGTGCACCAGTGTGCACAGACAAAAACCAAGATAAGAGGAGAGGAGTAGAGGACTTACCTGGGTCTTCCCGGGAGGGGTCCTCCTCTTTAGTGGCTGCCTTCCTCCTCTGCTTTGGTGCAGGCTGCAGCCAATTTATGGGATGCACAGCGCAAGCACAGACTGCCTGCACCTGCGCTGTGCAGCCCAATTGGGCTGCAGTGCGCACCGGCTGAGCTCTGCTCCGCTGGTGGGCTAACAGAGTTTTTTGGAGAACTCCGTGCTGCAAGTGGAGCACGGAGTTCCAAAAACTCTGTTAGCTCCGCCAGCGGAGCGTAGCATTTCCCACACCCCTAGTAGTGAGATGTATTTTGCTTCTATCGAGCGGGCAAAAGGCCTGGGTATGGAGAGGTGTTTTTCCTTGAGCAAGATAGCCTTTTGGGGGCTGTGTCCAGCCCATTACTGTGCTTCAAAACTTACCTACTTTGTCACTGGAAGATGCATCCCACTCCTAGGCCCTTTGTCTTCATAGTCAGCATGGCTCCAAACACAGTGAGATGGGGGGGCAGCCCCAGAACTGGCGCGAAGTGACTACAAGAGAGGGTTTGCCCATTATCATAGACAAACCCTTGGTGGGCACAGGGAGCTCTGACCAGGTGAAGAAGGATTCTTCATGTTGGATTTAGGTGGAGAAAGTTAGAAAGTGACTGTGGGATAGTTTACAGTAAAAGACACAGGAAGTGCTGTGAAAGTGGGTATGGTCACCCCTGGGAACTTTCACCCCATTGGTTAGGGAGTGAAGAGGAGTTTTCTCCCCCAGCAGACTCCCAATAGCCATAAACGTGGCACCACCAGGACTCTCCTCAGATCAGTTCTCAGCCTGTAGAAGATCAGATGAAGACTGGACCTTCTGTTTATGACCTCAGAAGGGTGTAAACCTGCTCTCCTGATTTTACCCGGGACAAAGAAATGGCTGGAGGGTCATAAAGCTGACATCCTCTTTGGGCTACAGAGGTACAACAAGCTCCAAGATGCTTTTTTCCTGCATTCTTAGCTGACCAGTTCCAACTGGACCTACCCAGGACCTTTCTGCTGGCCCCTGCTGGAGTGAGTCTTCGCCCCTCGGTGCGGTCCCTATGGTCCTGGGCCTCTGACTGGTGTCAAAGTGTACTCTTCTTGAAGTTTCTTGAGACCTCAGAAACTTTTTCACCAATTTATTTCTCTGAGAATTGATGGGGGACCGGGACAAATCTGTTAGGCCAATCTGATGAAGGTACATCGCCCTTGGGCCAAAGATTTGGGATGCTCCCGCTATGCTCTTGTCTGCAGCAGCATATTCAATCCAGTGGGACATTCAGGAGAAGGTATCCGGCCTCATGTAGCTCTCAACATCTAAAGCCTGCAGCATTGCCCCGCTAGAGGAATCAGAGCTCCAAAAAAGCCAGTATGTCCAAATGCACAAATCTACCCAGGTGAAGGCGTGAAATGTATCTGGCCACCAAGGGTCCTTCTCTGGATACTAAATTGAAATTTCTTCTACTCTGATTTTTACCACTAAAAGTCAACAACTTTACAAAGTCCTTGTCCAGCAGCTATCTGACAATGTAAAACCCTCATCAGCCACAGCCTGCTGCCTTGCCCCTCTGAGAATTTTTGACTTCTATCCCAAAGACTATGTTTGAAGGTAAAACTGTTCACTGGGATGAACCTGGTCCCTGTATCCAATCTGCTATCCATTGCAGTTGGCCTTACACCTTGCCCTTGTAGTTTTGTGTTGTCTTATTTATTAAAACTTGCTCTATTCTAATTGGTTTAAGATTTTTTTCTTGTGAAGTGTTATTAACTTTATTAATGTTTGAGTGCTGCATGAATACTTAAAACATTGCCAGTAGGTTAAGCATGAATGTTTTGTGCCAAGCTACGAGAAGGTTAGGCACATGATTATTCAGTAACTTTTGTGGGTTACCCTGATGTGGATTGTGACTATTATGTGAGGTGGGTTCTCATCCACCTCAACCAATACTCTAATCTCTTACAGTCTAGAAATCTCCACAAATCCAAGAATGGAAAAGCTGACAAAGGGCAGACTTGTACTTAGTAGGTAGTTTCATTAGTTCGCCAATGCAAGTATAACATCAGTAAGGCCTTAAATTCCAAAAAAGGGGAATTATACACATCATTAAGGCCTAGCTATGAATGCACATAATTCTCCTTTTGCCTTTATTTATTCATGCACATTTATTTTCAGCCTTAAAAGTATAAAAAATAAGTTTTGGATATGCTATTATTCACTGAGCACCTTAAAGTTTATTAAAACAATCACAAAGCTCAATGAAGTATTCTACAGTGCATTTGTCCCAGCCATTCAAACCGCTACACGGATTGACTGTATCACCATCATTGGGACATTTAAGTTGACCCTGAAATTGCCATTACTTTGCACAAAAAACTTTAAAATATTGTGTGTGTACCACGAAACAGTCTACACAGCAACATGGGAAGCACCATGCCCTGCAACAGTAACCTCAAGAAATGGCAAACGGCTTAGTCACATTCTCAATAGTTGTTTTAACAGAACTAAGCTTTTTGACACTTTTTTGCAGTCTATAAAATAAAAACCAGTATAATGAGAGTAATAACTACAAAATACCTTTTAGAAATTGTTAACAGATCTAAGACTGCTTCCATTTATAATGCATTTGTCATTTTTTGATCAGTAGCCTAAAAGAACTGACTGAGATAGGGCCTGATTACAATCTGTACGGTAATGAGGCTCTTCAATATTGACATGATATTACTGTCAATATCAAAGTAGTTGACCAACTGCAATTCAAATCCATCCACTAATTATGGCCTATATCTAAAAGGAAGTCAGCATGAGGCCCAGCACATTTTAGGAAGACCTAGTTCATCTCAAGAAGAATGGTTCGGAAATAAATCCTACGCTTAAACCATCTTCTGTGTGGATAGCGTGGCCTATTAAGTAAGAAGGAAGTAAGGATGAAGTATGGAGGAAATGCGCACTTGCTAATTGTTATTTTTTTCCCAACAAAAATATTTTCCAATGGGAAGAAAGGTGCATCCACCCCATGGAAATATGTGGGTGTTTGCTGCTTGTCACACGCTTTTATTAATAAATATACATTCACAAATTGTATATGAAAACCACTGGTTAGGATTATGAATACCCATAAAGTTATAAGTTTGTGTTTTTGGTAATATCCCTAATATCCAGCTACTGCTGCTTGCTTTGGAACACCTGCAGTCACAATGTTCACATTGCAACCATAAATTTCTGAATGCGAAAAATATCCAATATTGGCAAATTTCCCCCATAATAAGTGGTCATTAGGATTAGACATTTCCACAAATTGCAGTTCATTGAAAGTGAATTTTGGAATTATGTTGCTAAATCCTAGTTTTTTAATGTAAGCAGCACCTACAACTGCAAAATACTTTGTGAATGAGATTGTTTGACAATTCACATAGGATCCCTACTGACAGTGGTTATAACTATAGATGAGCTATGGCTCATGCAGAATTCAACGTCGAATTTGAGTCATTCTTGTGATATCTTTTCTAGATTTATCTAGGAACACAGAGGTTGGTGTTCTATACCCCATTGCACCAAGGACTTAGTCAATGTGCCAACCAGAATCATATAGTCAGTTTTACTGCAACCATACCATAACCTACTGAGTAATATGTGAGCAAAAAGTGTTTCAGATAATTATGGATTCCTTGAGACCTTACAAGGATAGCTAATGCCAAACCCTTCTTATTGAAGACTTACACTCTTATAACACTAGAACACAAGGGCTACATGCTAAATACGCTTTAAATACTTCTTTATGATCAGAATCTCCTACTTGAGTGTACGTGATATAAATTATCACCACAAGAAAGACAAGTAAAACAGCAGCACCAATGTTCACCAAAAATGTAATTAAGAGGAAACACTCTAACATGGTTGCGGTGCTAAGTCTATAGCAATCCTAAACGCCTCCAACGCATCCAAAACGCCTCCGCCCAGCTGATCCTCGACGTACCCCGCCGCAGCCACATCTCCCACCACCTGAGAAACCTTCACTGGCTCCCCGTGGACAAGAGGATCACTTTCAAGCTTCTTACCCACGCTCACAAAGCGCTCCACAACACCGGACCAGCCTACCTGAACAACAGTCTCAGCTTCTACAACCCCACCCATCAGCTCCGCTCCACAAACCTCGCCCTGGCCATCGTTCCCTGCATCCAACGAAAGACCTCCGGTGGCACATCCTTCTCATACCTCGCCGCCAAAACCTGGAACACCCTCCTACCAACCTGCGACAGATTCAACACCTACTCACCTTCAGAAGACTCCTCAAGGCCTGGCTCTTCGATCAGTAACAACAGCACCCCGCGCCTTGAAACCCTCACGGGTACGTAGAGCGCTTTATAAATTCAATGATTGATTGATTGATTGATTGAAACGTATTCTGCTTCTTCTAGGTGCTAATTGATTTTTTTTAGAACAGAAAATAAAACCTATGTCGAGTTTCACAAATAGTATACACCGGCAAACCAATTTGAACAATAGATCTTATGTTGAAAAATCAGAGAATAAAGGAGAGATGCCTCTCAATCCGGCAGCCTTCAAGTGGAACTGGAGGTATGATTCTATGCAGCCTGTTCTAGTATTGCCTGGCATGAAGATTCTCTTTTGCCCTTCACTCTCCTTGTACAACTTTCATAACATGATCTCATTGCTGTTAGAAACTCATAGCAAAAACAATTAACAAAAGTGGCCTGATGCCCCTTCAACAATCATCAGTACACAAGATGGTGTTCTTTTGTAGTAACAAAAGTAAATGAGGCAACCTCATATAAATTCTTAGAAATCAATAACAAGCTAATGTAAAATGAAGCAATCAGTGTTCAAAGTAAACACTTCAAATATATTCAGTAAGCTTGAGTATCACATTATAAAGCATAATAATAAACTAAAAGTGTGTCATATTATTCAGATGAATTCAGCATTCTACTAATTATATGTATTCTCCTTTTGATTGATTGTCACACGCACCTCAAGCAGGGAATACCTAGAAAAATATTTATAACACTTGTATGGTGAGAATGCTCTGTCATTTTCGCAAGCCATTGAATGAATGGGAATGGTGATGTTTCAACACATTTAGCTAGGTTCGTCAAGGTTTCATAATGCATCTCCTCTGAGTGTTAATCCCTGTTTGTGATCCACAAAACATGGATTTAACTCCTAAATAGTGTAGACAAACATAATTTCTCATTAGAGCCAATCTTCTTAACGGATAAGAAGCGGACATTCCTGCATGGGAATGCCCTCCAAAGTTTGGGAGAAAAATAAAAAAAAGAATGAGTGGAATGCCTCAATTAATTGCCGCAGCTAGTAATTATTCTAGAAGTCGTTCTTGTTCACCATTCTTTTGAGCACTGTGCCACTCCAGGCACGGAGCATCCCTAGGCAGATAAGTCTAGGTTCTGCTCCATTAGTCATGCTTGAACTGCCTGGCTACATCCCCTAAAAATGGGAACAAAAACGAATCCAGACTGGTTTTAGCTTTGTTGGGACTCATCAGGGAGATAAAGTTTAAGTCCTATAGCACCGCAAGCTCAGGATTTGGGTCTAGGCACACCCATCACAAAAAAAAATGGTGTACATTTTGGATGAATCTCAGCTTCCAATGTAGCATCATCAACAAATGAACTTGTTTGTGGGTATTCGTTAACGTTTCATTAAATTGCTCCTATCAAGGGGAAGGAAGAAACAGATTTTTAGGGAAGGAGATGGAAATGAATACCCTCACATTGATGTGGATACAGGAGGAGGGGTTTCTCTGTTTGGAAAAATTGATTTAAAATGTAATTACGGGTATACTAATGAAATACATTTCAGTGTGTGTAACACAACCTTGGCAGAGTGTTAAATAGGAATTCACAAAATTTTTCAGGGAATTCCTAGGGAATCTGCATGTGTCATAACCTCCCAGGAGTACTCCTTGAAAAGTATGTGAACTCCAGAAAAGTGTAAACTTCATGCAACTGGGATGGGATTAAAAAATCGAACTCTTTTGCGATTCAGGGTAGTAACTCCTTTTCGCAAAGTGAAATGCTTGCTTTGCGTTTGAAAAAATGCAAGAGGTATTTCAGAATTACAGACAAAAAGCTGGCCACTTTTCCAAAATTATAAAGTATTATTTTTACAGAAATGGTTCTGTTTATGTATGTATGAAAATAAAATGCAGCACAGACATCTCTGAATATTCAAAGAGCTGGCCACTTTTCCAAAATTAAGAAGTATTATTTTTACAGAAATGGTTCTGCTTATGTATGTATGAAAATAAAATGCAGCACAGACATCTCTGTATATCCAAAGATGTCAGGTATGGTCGTGTCCGGTAAAAAAAAAAACACCTGGTAAACAGCTGAGGTTCACAAAATTATCCATGATGCAAGATTATGTTGCAAACCTTCTAAATAAAGAAACCTACCATATAATGAATTAATTGATCGTCTGCTGACCATTAAAGGCCTTTGCCTGTCATACACAGGTTATTTAAAGTGTTAGGCAATTAGCCTCCATTCAAAATCAGAGTTCATTAGCACATAATTTGCAAGTGTATATTCACACTTGATTGACCAAACATTCTTAAAAAACCCACCTTCCAAATGTGTGGTTGTAACTTAAGACCATAACTTAAATGTTTGAAAGGGTTAACTCTTGAGAAGTGTTGAAGATAAATGTACATCATAATTGCTATTGTCTTAATCGTGCCATAATGCCCAACGATTAATATATCTGCATTTCCGCATGCTCTGGACCCTCATGCCCCCTGCTCAGGGATGCACTCAGCCCTGTGACTTAAGTGATCACTGGGAGGTCCTGGTAATGGTCTACAAGCTCACCAGAATTTTAAATGGTTCTCCCTTTACCCAATGACTATTAGAAATGGGGTCTTTGGTTGGCAGTCAGGTTACCCCTTGTCCAAGAAAGGACCCTCACTCTAGTCAGGGCAAAGGAGAAACACACCTGGTTAACCCCCACTTACCACCCTTGGTAGCTTGGCACTAGCGGAAAGGCTTATCTCAGAAGCAATGTGTAAAGTATTTGTACCAACACACACAGTAATACAGGGAAAACAATACAAAATGGACACCACACCAGCTTAGAAAAATAGGTAGTATTTATTTAAATCAAACAAGAAGAAAACGAAAAAGATCCAACATACACAAGTCAAGATATGAATTTTCAAAAGAATAAGAGTCCTACTCTGGAAACGTTGATTTTACACAAAATACCTGGTTTGCATAAAAAATAAAGCCGCACAGGCGAGCATGCGTCGTAAAAGTCAGCGATGCATCGATTCCTTACTCGCAAGTGAGGCCACGCGTCATTTCTTCTCCGGTCGGGGAGGTGATGCGTCATTTTTTCTCCTACGCAAGAGAGCGATGAGTCGATTTCCGGACAGGGTACCTCAGATCCGTGCAGGTTTGCGATGACTTTGATGCCCACCGACGATGCGTGCGAAATCTGGTTGCATGGTGTTAGAAAACCGCTCTGTGTGGGGTTTGCATCATTATCTGTAGCCGCAAGTGGGTGTTGCATTGTTTCTCCATGCAAGATGCATCAATTTTCCAGCTGCGATGCAGGTGGGGCGTCGGTTTCAGTCACAAAGTGGGTGGCACGTTGTTTTTTAGCCGCATTGTAGGTGGTGAGTCAAAAATGTTCCCTCATGGTGTTCTGTGCGTGTATTTCAGTACTTGTTCTGCCAACTTCACCTTTTCAAGGGCAGAAGGACTGGATAGGGCACCACTTGGCAGGACAGGCATCTCAGCAGAGAGTCCAGTGCTGGCAAAGGAAGTCTTTGATGGCCCTGAGACTTCAAAACAGGAGGCAAGCTCAGTTCAAGCCCTTGGAGATTCTTCTCAAGCATGAATATACCATAAAGTCCAGTCCTTGTACCCGTTCACAGGCAGACACCTCAACTGCAGGATAGCGCCACAAAGCACAGTCACAGGCAGGGCAGCACTTCTCCTCAGCTCTTCAGCTCTTCTCCTTGGCAGAGGTTCCTCTTGGTTCCAGAAGTGATCTAAAGTCTGGGGGTTTGGGTCCACTACTTATTCCCCTTTCTGCCTTTGAAGTAGGGAAACTTCAAAGGAAAGTCTCTGTTGTTTACAGGATCCTGCCTTGCCCGGGCCAGGCCCCAGACATACACCAGGGGGTTGGAGACTGCATTGTGTGAGGGCAGGCACAGCCCATTCAGGTGTATGTGACCACTCCTCCCTCCACTCCAGCCCAGATGGCTCATCAGGATATACAGGCTACACCCCAGCTCCCTTTGTGTCACTGCCTACAGAAAATTCACAAACAGCCCAACTGTCAGTTTGACCCAGACAGGAAATCCACAAACAGGCAGAGTCACAGAATGGTTAAAGCAAGAAAATGCCTACTTTCTTAAAGTGTCATTTTCAATCTAACAATCTGAAAACCAACTTCACTAACAGATGCATTTTTAAATTGTGAGTTCAGAGACCTCAAGCTTCATATTTCTATCTGCTCTAAAGGGGAAACTGCACTTTAAAGATACTTAAAGGCAGCCCCCATGTTTACCTATGCGAGAGATAGGCCTTGGAACGGTGAAAAACGAATTTGGCAGTAGTTCACTGTTATTACATGTAAAACACATCAGTACATGTCAGACCTTTAACATACACTGCACCCTTCCCATGGGGCTACCTACGGCCTACCTTAGGGGTGCCTTATATGTATGAAAAGGGAAGGTTTGGGCCTAGCAAGTGGGTACACATGCCAGGTCGAATTGGCAGTTTAAAACTGAACACACAGCCACTGCAGTGGCAGGTCTGAGCCATGTTTACAGGGCTACTTATGTGGGTGGCACAACCAGTGCTGCAGGCCCACTAGTAGCGTTTGATTTACAGGCCCTGGGCACCTCTAGTGCACTTTACTAGGGACTTACTAGTAAATCAAATATGTAAATCAGGGATAAACCAATCACCCATACAATTTCACGTTGGGAGCACTTGCACTTTAGCACTGGTCAGCAGTGGTAAAGTACCCAGAGTAACAACAACAGCAAAAACAGAGTTCAGCACACAGTCAACAACCTGGAAAGCAGAAGCAAAAAGTTAGGGGAGACCACCCCAAGGATGCCAGGTCTAAGAGTAACAAATTAAATACGCTGAGGGACACGTTCTGGGGCATCAAAAAGCCCACTTTCTGAAACACGGTGTGCTACACGTGCGTCAAGTCCATTTCTGGAGTAAATACTCTTCATGAAAGGGCGAAGGGAGAGACAGGGAGGGGTGAATTCAACAAGCTAGGGAATAAGCATAAGTGTCCTTTATGTCCCCACATAGAAGAGGTTGTAGCAGTACATCCACTGAGTGCAAAAAAAGGAAAGGAAATAAGAAAAAACTGGAAAATAGTTCCATACATCAGAGGTGAAGGATACAACTACACCAAGCAAAAGAGAAGGTGAAGAAGAAATGTAACCTCAAGAACATTGAGGAAAGACATTCAATAGGGAGTAGGCAACTTAGATAGACAACCAAGTCATTTGTTAAAGACGAGCAAGATGACCCAAAGCCTACTCTAAATAGGAATGTATACAATTATGTTTGTGACAGACAGCTGAAGCTCTTTCTAGTGAGACTGGGAAAGATCAGCAAGGGTGGCCCTCAAATGGATGAAACATGGATGTACTATTTCCACTGTAAGATTAGTCCACTGCCTACTGCTGGAAGCCAAGATCTAATTCAAAACACTATTCGCCATGCAAGAAAGGGTCCCCAGTATGAAAAAGACTAGCAACTATATTCCAACAGAAAACCCTAACTATGCAATGCACACATCATCTGCTAATTGAAGTTCAACAGACCTGGAATCCTTGGCCTGGTTTCCCCCTAACTTTTTGCCTTCAACCCCCTGTTTTCCTGACTTAATTTTTGTTGGCCTTAGGACTCTGCACTCTTTACCACTGCTAACCCATGGTAAAATGCTTGTGCTCTCTCCCTAAAACATGGTAGAATTGGCTTATACCCAACTGGCATTTTTAATTTACTTGTAAGTCCCTAGTAAAGTGGTCCTACCTGTGTCAAGGGCCTGTAAATTAAATGTCACTAGTGGCCCTGTAGCACTAATTGTGTCACCAACTTACGTAGCCCTTTCAACATGTCTCAGAACTGCCAGTGCAGCCTGTGTGTGCAGGTTTTAAACTGCCATTTCAACCTGACAAACCTTTTGCCAGATCCTAAACTTATTTTTTAATGCATGTATGTCACCCCAGGGTAGGCCTGGACAGCCCAGAGTGCAGAGGGCAGTATATTTTAAAAGTGGGACATGTACTTTTTAGTTTTACATGACCTGTCAGTGAAAAACTCTTACATTCATTTTTCACCACTGCGAGGCCTACCTCACCCATAGGCTCACATAGGAGTTACCTTATTACATCTAATAAGTGATAATTTCCAAATGGGAACAGGCAACCAGTTCATTATTTTGCCTTTAGAATTGTAATCAAATGCCCTCTTTAAAGATTAAGGCAGATTTTAAGTCACAATTTAAAAAAAGGCACTTTGAGGAAGTTGCCATTTTCCTTTCTTCGACATTTGGTGCCTGTAGCCTGTCCTCAGTCAGAATGGCAGGGTGTAGCTGACAGTTGGTCTTTGTGTATTCGTCCTAGTCAGCCACATAAAATAGGGAGTTTAGGTGTGCCTGGAAAGGCCATTACTGGCGGGATCGGAGGGTGAAGCTGGGCCAGCCCTATTTACACTTGAATAGGCTGTGCCCTCCCTCCACACAAATGGTTGCATACCCTGTAGTTAATCTGGAGTCAGGGCAGGGCAGGCAGGATACCTGTGGACCTCAAAGGAAAATCCCTTAAGGCATCGCCCACTTGAAAGGAAGGCCCAGGTATAACTATTGGACCCCAGACACCAACTCTTCAGTACACTTCTGGACCTGTGGATACCGTGCCAGCTGTGCAGCTGAAAGGACTACCACTCTGCCGATTGCTCCTCTGAAGAACTGCTGCCCTGCTGACCAGCTGCCTTCTGCACTCTTGCCTGAGTGAGAAGGACTGGACCTGAATCTGTTGAATCTAGGACCCAAATTGACTCCAAGGTCAGGTTGCCTGGTGTCCTGACTACAGCCTCAGGGACAGAAAGCTCCAACAACCTTGAACCCAGCACCTGGACTCTGCCATCTGTGAGTCCTACCCTGCCAAGTGGTGCCACCCCACTCCTGGACCCTTTGAAGTGGGCCTGAAGGTGCTCTACTGGCCTATCCACACCTGAGCAGAACCAACGCATCAGCTCTGCTGTGAGGGTTCTTCCAACACAAGGACTCTGCATCGGCTTTTCAGCCCTCATCAGAACTGCTGGCTTTTCTAATGCAGGCCCTTGCATTGCAAATCCCTTATTGATGACAGTCTGAACCACAATGCAGATTATCGCATCACAGCCTCGCAGCTCTTCGGAACTGACGCACTGCCTCAACTGTGCAACCCATCCTCGATGCCGGACTTCGCATCGCAAGCCCTTGTCAATTGCATCTTCAATGATGATGCTAGACCTCACATTGTAGCTCCGCAGGACATCACAAACGAAGCGTTGCCTCAGCTGTGCAACACATCCTCTCTGTGGGACCAGTCAATGCTCTGCAACCAGGATTTAAGGTACTTTTGTTCAGTGGGCCTAAATGGTTCGTGCTAGCATGCCCATGCCTCATTGTGGTGGGCCTGAACTTGTGACTTTGTCCAGCGTGTCTTCCAGCTTCATTCCAGGTTCTCATAGGGTGAGTCAACACAGCACAGATGATCTTCAGCCCTGTAGGATCCAGGCCTGTACTTACTTTTTCATGAATGCATGTGCTGGCCATCTCAGGCAGACGTACATAGAAGCAGTCAATGGTTTCTCACTCTCTGTGTTGCTTGCTGCATTTTGAATCTTTTATAGTCTGGATTTATTTGCAGGTCAAAATGGGAGTTGAGAGCAGGGACAGTAGCCTTACAGTCGTAACCACTGCCAGTGTCTGGGAAAGTTTTGAACAATGTAAAGAATTGTATAGCAAAGTGTAGCAGGAGGGACCTTTTTATGGCGTTAAATGAGTGGCTTGAAATGAGTTGTTTATCCTGCTGAGCCGTGTTTTCCATCTGCAATGACTAACTGAACGGGGGTAGAGCCCCTCCTGGGGAGCATGTTGTGGCATGTGGCTGCCCTGCGGTGTTCATCAGTGATCTGTTTGTTATCTTTCAATGTAAATTCAGTGTAGAGTCATTTCCATGCTGAGCATCATCTGTCATTGCTCCTAAAGTACTGTCCCTGAGAAAAAGGTACTGAACCGGTGATTGGTTAGTCAGCGCATTGATATGAAGAGCATGCCTCTATCTCTTGTGTGCATAAGTGAATGCAAGTTATCACAGTCAGTAGACCGACTGGAACCTCAGAGTCCTAGTCTTTTTCTCAGAAAATTTGGTAACATTTCCTTTTGTTCTGTCCCTTTTTAGGTCGAGCACGCAAGCGCTTTGACCTGTTATAAGTATTGTGTGCTTTTAACCACGCCCACCTCATGCCCATCACTTTAACTCGTTCATGGGCTTGTCTTGATGCCATTGTTAATTGCTTTACTTTTGTCCCGCCTTGAGGCTGTTTTTGTCACGCCTTGCAGACTGCCCCTCTTACATGGATTATTGCATGCTTACTGATATACTTCAGCACTATTTATTTTGTCTCTCCTCTTCGCGCTGCATGGCAATACTTTAGAAGATTTACACAAGGAACTCTGATCGGGAGGGAACTATGCAGAATTCGGCACATAACGCAAAGCAAGTACGTTGTCTCACATTCCGAGCTGAACAACTCAAGGCACGTGCTGCAATTGGGCCTCCGTGGAAATAAAAAAGGAAGGTACAGAGGTGTTTTAAAAAAGTAATGTTCCCTAAAAACTGCAGTCTCAGAATGAAGTCTTTAATCCAGTAATTGGGCCTTTTTTTAATCTCCAGGTTGTGCTCAATAAGACGACAATTCCCCTTTGTTTACTCATTGCAGATGTGAGGTAGTACGCAGGATCATGGTTCTGGCGCCAGATTTTAGGCGTGCAGTGCTATTGTCCCCACTAGTTGCCCCGCCCAGTGGGAGATACATTTGCTTAGTAAGGCTTGTTTCATTACTTGAACCTGGGAACTCTTAATCTACACCCCTCCTTTTCTTCTCTTCCATACTTTCTCCTCCTGAGTCATCATTCCTATCTCTCCTTTGCCACACATGTCCTCAACTCTTCTGTTCAGTTCCTCCCTCACTGTCTCGCTTTTTCTCACTTCTCCTATCTCTGTCTAAGCCAACCCTTTTCTCTTGCCTTCTCATCCCGCCTGCACTCTCTCACTACATTTTTCCTCCTAGAAACCACAGTTGTTGCCTTTTCCTTTTATTGTTCCTCTGCAATTTCTGTCCCATCAAGCGTTCTGTACGCATATCGTCCTTCCTTCCGCCTCGTGTTCTCCGAGCATCCAAGCCCTCTTTCTGATCTCACGTCCCCTCCACCCCCATGCTTCGTGCACCCTTTCACCGCAATTAGCCCCTTCTATCCAGCTCTCCTTCTCTCAGTTTCTTCTGTACCTCATTTCTAGCATTCTCCTTTCCCCAGTAACCAATACAATATAGACTACACTAAAGACTGCATTAGTGCCCATTTCTTTTCTTTGCCCTGTTACATAGTCTCCTTTCTCTCTCTGTGCCCTCTTTGAGCCCCTAAGCATGATTTCTTATCCTCTTTCCGAGCCCTCTAGGGGCTAAATATATAGTTACACTGCATTACTTTCGCCCATTATTTTTTCATGTGGTTATGCTCTCTAAGGGATGACTGCATGGTTACATGACAATGTTTCTTTCAAATGCTATGTGTGGCACGAAAACTCGCCCCATAATGCTTTGTAGGGCATTACTTTTACAAAACAGTTTTGATCATAACTCAGCCTGTGGTGATCCTAGGACAATGGGACCACCTTCAAAACGCTCTTTCTGTCTACATCAATTCTGACTGTTCCATACAACTCCGTTTCCTTTGTCTTTTGTCCTCAGCTGGAGTAAGTGTTACATTGTGCACTAAGAATACTCTAAGGGATATTTATCATCATGCAAGGTTGTAAGTATAGCCAGCTCGTACCATAAGTAAAACAGTATAAAAAATCGACATTAAGCAAGTTAACATACAACAAACCATCCGTCTCTGGTCAAGTCAAGAGTAGCTAAGAGAAGTCGGTGGTTGCGTGTCCCCATCTTTGTGCCGATGTGGGGTCCTCTCCAGTCTCCCCCCGTCTCAGACTCCGGTTTCTAGATATGGAAGAGGTGCAAGGCCCTTAGTTTGGGGTTATAAGTCGTGAGGGGAAGTCCCCTGGAAAGGAACCTGACCAGGGGATCCCATACGTAATCAAAACTTCTGCGTGTACCCTCCCCTTTATCAACCAGACACTCCATGGCAATAATCGAGTGAGCCACAGAGTTATAGGCAGTGGGTCCGCTTTTTCCCAGAAAGAAGCTAGAGTTGTCTTCGCCGCCCCTAAAGCCAGCCACATGATAGCCCGGTCCCCGTATGGTTGATGCTGTAGTTCTTGGGCTCGAAGGCCCAGGAGGGCATGTTCCCTCGTGATTGGAATGGGATATCCCAGCATCTCTTTCAAATGAGAGAGAATTTCATTCCAATAGGGGCGGATCGATGGGCAGTCCAACCATATGTGTTTAAAGTCTCCCAACATGCCGCAGCCCCTCCAACATCTATCTGACACCTGGGGATAAAGCTTCTTAAGTTTCTCAGGATACAGGTACCAATTATAGAGTAGTTTATAGTGAGCCTCTCTAGCTGCCATGGAGCGGTTGTGCTTGTGTGTATCGTGATAAAGATAGCGCCATTGCTCCTCCTCCACCGAGACACCCAAGGTTTTCTCCCAAAAGGGGATGTGTTGAGGGGTCGGTGCTGTTTGTGCTGTAGCTAATATAGAGTATAGCGTAGACATACTGCCTTTTGTCGCTCCTCCCCTTTGCACAAATCTCTCCACTGGTAGAAAATCCCTTGTAGCTGCTTCCTTTATATGTGGCTGTGTGACCCAATGCACTAACTGTGTATAATGGTAATGTTCGGATTGTGGGAGTTGGAGGTCTCTACAGCAATTATTGAAGATCCTAAGTTGATTTCCATGGTATAGAGCTGCAATGCATAAGCAACCCCCTTCTCTCCATCGATCAAATGGTCCCGGTAGTTCCCCTGGTGGGAATGCTTTGTTAAGGTGGATAGGGGTGTGTGGTTACGGGAAGGACGTAAGCCCACAGAGTTTAGTAACTTTGTCCCACACTCTGAGGGTGGTGGCGGTGGGTATGCTAAGGTATGCGTTTGGTGGTCGTGCCCCCTTGGGCTTCCATGGAATATCCCACAAGGTCTTGCCTGTCACCGCTCTGTCCATGTGCAGCAAAATCTTATCTGACTCTCTGAGGGACCACTTAGCTAGGACGCGCAATTGTGCTGCTCTATAATATAGCAGGAGATCTGGGAGCGCCAACCCTCCCCTCTCTCTGGGGCGTGTCAGTACCCTGTATGAAACCCTAGCTCTGGTAACCTGCCAAATAAATTTTGTGAAAAGCGTTCGAATCTCCACAATGAAATCTGCCGGGATCTCAATGGGGAGGCTCTGAAAGAGGTATAGTAATCGGGGAGCACCGTCATTTTAATACTATTGATGCGCCCTAGCCAGGATATCCATAACGGGGACCACCTCTTGAAGTCCTCTCATAGAGACCTAATCAAAGGGGGGTAGTTTGCTCTAAACAACTGTAGGAAGTTGGCTCTGTATGCACTATTTCAAAGTAAGGAATAGTATGCACAGAGTCCAAGGGTTCCCCTTAGAGGTAAGATAGTGGCAAAAAGAGATAATACTAATGCTCTATTTTGTGGTAGTGTGGTCGAGCAGTAGGCTTATCAAAGGAGTAGTGTTAAGCATTTGTTGTACACACACAGGCAATAAATGAGGAACACACACTCAGAGACAATTCCAGGCCAATAGGTTTTTGTATAGAAAAATATATTTTCTTAGTTTATTTTAAGAACCACAGGTTCAAATTCTACATGTAATACTTTGCATGAAAGGTATTGCAGGTAAGAACTTTAGGAACTTTGAATAATCACAATAGCATATATACGTTTCAAATAAAACACATATAGCTATTTTAAAACTAGACACAGTGCAATTTTCACAGTTCCTAGGGGAGGTAAGTAATTGTTAGTTCTTCCAGGTAAGTAAACCACCTACGGGGTTCAAGTTTGGGTTCAAGGTAGCCCACCGTTGGGGGTTCAGAGCAACCCCAAAGTTACCATACCAGCAGCTCAGGGCCGGTCAGGTGCAGAGTTCAAAGTGGTGCCCAAAACACATAGGCTTCAATGGAGAAGGGGGTGCCCCAGTTCCAGTTTGCCAGCAGGTAAGTACCCGCGTCTTCGGAGGGCAGACCAGGGGGGTTTTGTAGGGCACCGGGGGGACACAAGTTAGCACAGAAAGTACACCCTCAGCAGCACGGGGCGGCCGGGTGCAGTGTGCAAACACACGTCGGGTTTGTAATTGAAATCAATGGGAGACCAAGGGGTCTCTTCAGCGATGCAGGCAGGCAAGGGGGGGGGGCTCCTCGGGGTAGCCACCACCTGGGCAAGGGAGAGGGCCTCCTGGGGGTCACTCCTGCACTGGAGTTCCGATCCTTCAGGTCCTGGGGGCTGCGGGTGCAGGGTCTTTTCCAGGCGTCGGGATCTGAGAGTCAGGCAGTCGCGGTCAGGGGGAGCCTCGGGATTCCCTCTGCAGGCATCGCTGTGGGGGCTCAGGGGGGGCAACTCTGGCTACTCACGGTCTCGTAGTCGCCGGGGAGTCCTCCCTGAAGTGTTGTTTCTCCACAAGTCGAGCCGGGGGCGTCGGGTGCAGAGTTGCAAGTCTCACGCTTCTGGCGGGAAACGCAGTTTGTCTTTAAGTTGCTCCTTTGGAAACAAAGTTGCAGTCTTTGGTGAACAGGGCCGCTGTTCTCGGGAGTTTCTTGGTCCTTTTAGAGCAGGGCAGTCCTCTGAGGATTCAGAGGTCGCTGGTCCTGGGGAAAACGTCGCTGGAGCAGTTTTCTTCCGAAGGGGGGAGACAGGCCGGTAGAGCTGGGGCCAAATCAGTTGGTGTCTCCGTCTTCTCTGCAGGGTTTTTCAGCTCAGCAGTCCTCTTCTTCTTAGGTTGCAGGAATCTGAGTTCCTAGGTTCAGGGGAGCCCCTAAATACAGAATTTAGGGGTGTGTTTAGGTCAGGGAGGGTAGTAGCCAATGGCTACTAGCCCTGAGGGTGGCTACACCCTCTTTGTGCCTCCTCCCAAGGGGAGGGGGTCAAATTCCTATCCCTATTGGGGGGATCCTCCATCTGCAAGATGGAGGATTCCTAAAAGTCAGAGTCACTTCAGCTCAGGTTGCCTTAGGGGCTGTCCTGACTGGCCAAGTGGGGCCGTGGCCGGAGGGGGCGGGCAACTCCACTTGCTGGAATGCCCTGTGGTGCTGGAACAAAGGGGGTGAGCCTTTGAGGCTCACCGCCAGCTGTTACAGCTCCTGCAAGGGGGAGGTGATAGCATCTCCACCCAGTGCAGGCTTTGTTACTAGCCACAGAGTGACAAAGGCACTCTCCCCATGTGGCCAGCAACATGTCTCGAGTGTGGCAGGCTGCTAGAACCAGTCAGCCTACACAGGTAGTTGGTTAAGGTTTCAGGGGGCACCTCTAAGGTGCCCTATGGGGTGTATTTTACAATAAAATGTACACTGGCATCAGTGTGCATTTATTGTGCTGAGAAGTTTGATACCAAACTTCCCAGTTTTCAGTGTAGCCACTATGGTGCTGTGGAGTTCATGTTTGACAGACTCCCAGACCATATACTCTTATGGCTACCCTGCACTTACAATGTCTAAGGTTTGGTTTAGACACTGTAGGGGCACAGTGCTCATGCACTGGTGCCCTCACCTATGGTATAGTGCACCCTGCCTTAGGGCTGTAAGGCCTGCTAGAGGGGTGACTTATCTATACTGCATAGGCAGTGTGAGGTTGGCATGGCACCCTGAGGGGAGTGCCATGTCGACTTACTCGTTTTGTCCTCACAAGCACACACAAGCTGGCAAGCAGTGTGTCTGTGCTGAGTGAGGGGTCCCTAGGGTGGCATAAGATATGCTGCAGCCCTTAGAGACCTTCCCTGGCATCAGGGCCCTTGGTACCAGGGGTACCAGTTACAAGGGACTTACCTGGATGCCAGGGTGTGCCAATTGTGTAAACAAAAGTACAGGTTAGGGAAAGAACACTGGTGCTGGGGCCTGGTTAGCAGGCCTCAGCACACTTTCAAATCAAAACATAGCATCAGCAAAGGCAAAAAGTCAGGGGGTAACCATGCCAAGGAGGCATTTCCTTACACAACCCCCCCCCCCCCCCAAATGAAAGAGGATGAGACTAACCTTTCCCAAGAGAGTCTTCATTTTCTAAGTGGAAGAACCTGGAAAGGCCATCTGCATTGGCATGGGCAGTCCCAGGTCTGTGTTCCACTATAAAGTCCATTCCCTGTAGGGAGATGGACCACCTCAACAGTTTTGGATTTTCACCTTTCATTTGCATCAGCCATCTGAGAGGTCTGTGGTCAGTTTGAACTACAAAGTGAGTACCAAAGAGGTATGGTCTCAGCTTCTTCAGGGACTAAACCACAGCAAAGGCCTCCCTCCCAATGGCACTCCAACGCTGCTCCCTGGGGAGTAACCTCCTGCTAATGAAAGCAACAGGCTGGTCAAGGCCATCATCATTTGTTTGGGACAAAACTGCCCCTATCCCATATTCAGAGGCATCTGTCTGCACAATGAACTGCTTGGAGTAATCTGGAGCTTTTAGAACTGGTGCTGTGCACATTGCTTGTTTCAGGGTGTCAAAGGCCTGTTGGCATTCTACAGTCCAGTTTACCTTCTTGGGCATTTTCTTGGAGGTGAGTTCTGTGAGGGCTGTCACTATGGATCCATATCCCTTCACAAACCTCCTGTAATACCCAGTCAAGCCAAGGAATGCCCTGACTTGGG
The DNA here is from genome assembly GCF_031143425.1 of Pleurodeles waltl. NCBI lineage: Eukaryota > Metazoa > Chordata > Amphibia > Caudata > Salamandridae > Pleurodeles > Pleurodeles waltl. The sequence continues at coordinate 1,424,820,535 of NC_090447.1, forward strand.
TCTGGGTTTTTGGAGATGCCCAGTCCAGAATAGTCTGGATCTTAGGCTGGAGTGGCTGAACTTGGCCTCCACCTGCAAGGTGTCCCAAGTAAACCACAGTTCCCTGCCCTATCTGGCATTTGGATGCCTTGATAGAGAGGCCTGCTGATTGCAGAGCCTTCAAAACCTTCTTCAGGAGGACCAGGTGATCCTGCCAGTTGGAGCTAAAGACAGCAATATCATCAAGATAAGCTGCACTAAAGGACTCCAAACCAGCAAGGACTTGATTCACCAACCTTTGGAAGGTGGCAGGGGCATTCTTTAAACCAAAGGACATAACAGTGAACTGATAATGCCCATCAGGTGTAGAGAATGCTGTCTTTTCTTTTGCTCCAGGTGCCATTTTGATTTGCCAGTACCCGGCTGTTAAGTCAAAGGTACTTAAGAATTTGGCAGCACCTAACTTGTCAATCAGTTCATCAGCCCTTGGAATGGGATGGGCATCTGTCTTGGTGACAGAATTAAGTCCTCTGTAGTCCACACAAAACCTCATCTCTCTCTTTCCATCCTTGGTGTGAGGTTTGGGGACTAAGCCCACTGGGCTAGCCCAGGGGCTGTCAGAGTGCTCAATGACTCCCAATTCCAGCATCTTGTGGACTTCCACCTTGATGCTTTCCTTAACTTGGTCAGACTGTCTGAAAATTTTGTTTTTGACAGGCATGCTGTCTCCTGTATCCACATCATGGGTACACAGGTGTGTCTGACCAGGGGTTAGGGAAAATAGCTCAGCAAACTGTTGCAGGACCTTCCTGCAGTCAGATTGCTGTTGGCCAGAGAGGGCGTCTGAGTAGGTCACTCCATCTACTGAACCATCTTTAGGGTTTGATGAGAGGAGATCAGGGAGAGGTTCACTCCCAACTTCCTGGTCCTCATCTGTTACCATCGACAGATTCACATCAGCCCTATCATGGAAGAGTTTTAGGCGGTTCACATGGATCACCCTCTTGGGGCTCCTGCTAGTGCCTAGGTCCACCAGGTAGGTGACCTGACTCTTCTTCTCTAGCACTGGGTAAGGGCCACTCCATTTGTCCTGAAGTGCCCAGACTTTCTGCCCTGGTTGAAATTCAACCATTGCAGCCTTTTGGTCATACCAAAATTTCTGGAGCTGTTGGCTGGCCTCAAGGTTTTTATTTGCCTTTTCCATGTACTCTGCCATCCTTGAACGAAGACCAAGTACATAGTCCACTATGCGGGTCATTCCTACATTGGTGGGCGGCGGTCGCCGCCCGCCAAGCGGGAACCGCCGAATGACCGCACCGCGGTCAAAAGACCGCGGCGGCCATTCTGGCTTTCCCACTGGGCGGCGGGCGACCGCCAGAAGGCCGCCCGCCGGCCCAGCGGGAAACCCCCTTCTACGAGGATGCCGGCTCCGAATGGAGCCGGCGGAGTCGAAGGGGTGCGACGCGTGCAGTGGCACCCGTCGCGATTTTCAGTGTCTGCTTTGCAGACACTGAAAATCTTAGTGGGGCCCTGTTAGGGAGCCCCTGCAGTGCCCATGCCATTGGCATGGGCACTGCAGGGGCCCCCAGGGGCCCCATGACACCCGTTACCGCCATCCTGTTCCTGGCGGTGAAAACCGTCAGGAACAGGATGGCGGTAAGGGGGTCGGAATCCCCATGGCGGCGCTGCAAGCAGCGCCGCCATGGAGGATTCCCTGGGCCAGGGGTAAACCGGCGGGAAACCGCCAGTTGCCCTTTTCTGACCGCGGCTTTACCGCCGTGGTCAGAATGGCCAAGGAAGCACCGCCAGCCTGTTGGCGGTGCTTCCGTCATTTTAGCCCTGGCGGTCGCCGACCGCCAGGGTTAGAATGACCCCCTATGTCTTGTTTAGGCTCATGAAGAGGTTTCTCCCAGCCTTCTTTCACAAGAGCTAGTGGTCCCCTTACAGGGTGGCCAAACAGAAGTTCAAAGGGTGAGAACCCTACTCCCTTCTGAGGCACCTCTCTGTAAGCGAAAAGCAGACATGGCAAGAGGACATCCCATCTCCTTTTGAGTTTTTCTGGGAGCCCCATGATCATGCCCTTTAATGTCTTGTTGAATCTCTCAACAAGGCCATTAGTGTGTGGATGATAGGGTGTAGTGAATTTATAAGTCACTCCACACTCATTCCACATGTGCTTCAGGTATTCTGACATGAAGTTGGTACCTCTGTCAGATACCACCTCCTGAGGGAAACCCACTCTGGTAAAGATACCAATGAGGGCCTTGGCTACTGCAGGGGCAGTAGTCGACCTAAGGGGAATAGCTTCAGGATACCTAGTAGCATGATCCACTACTACTAGTATGTACATATTTCCTGAGGCTGTGGGAGGTTCAAGTGGACCCACTATGTCCACACCCACTCTTTCAAAGGGGACCCCCACCACTGGAAGTGGAATGAGGGGGGCCTTTGGATGTCCACCTGTCTTACCACTGGCTTGACAGGTGGTACAGGAGACACAAAACTCCTTGACTTTCTGGGACATGTTGGGCCAGTAGAAGTGGTTGACTAGTCTCTCCCACGTCTTGGTTTGTCCCAAATGCCCAGCAAGAGGAATATCATGGGCTAAGGTCAGTATGAACTCTCTGAACTCTTGAGGCACTACCACTCTCCTAGTGGCACCAGGTTTGGGATCTCTTGCCTCAGTGTAAAGGAGTCCATCTTCCCAATAGACCCTATGTGTTCCAGTTTTCTTGCCATTGGACTCTTCAGCAGCTTGCTGCCTAAGGCCTTCAAGAGAGAGACAGGTTTCTTGCCCCTTACACAACTGCTCCCTTGAGGGTCCCCCTGGGCCTAAGAGCTCAACCTGATAAGGTTCCAACTCCATAGGCTCAGTTCCCTCAGAGGGCAGAACTTCTTCCTGAGAAGAGAGGTTCTCTTTTTGTTGTTGTGTTGCAGCTGGTTTCCCAGCTGTCTTTCCTTTCCTCTTGGTAGGCTGGGCCCTTTTTCCAGACTCCAGCTCTACTTTTTCACCCTGAGCCTTGCACTGTGCCCTTGTCTTGACACACACCAGTTCAGGGATACCCAGCATGGCTGCATGGGTTTTCAGTTCTACCTCAGCCCATGCTGAGGACTCCAGGTCATTTCCAAGCAAACAGTCTACTGGGATATTTGAGGAGACCACCACCTGTTTCAGACCATTGACCCCTCCCCACTCTAAAGTTACCATAGCCATGGGATGTACTTTAGTTTGATTGTCAGCATTGGTGACTGGATAAGTTTGTCCAGCCAGGTATTGACCAGGGGAAACCAGTTTCTCTGTCACCATGGTGACACTGTCACCTGTATCCCCCAGGCCTTCTACACTTGTCGCATTAATTAAGAGCTGCTGCCTGTATTTTTGCATATTAGGAGGCCAGGCAGCCAGTGTGGCTAAATCCACCCCACCCTCAGAGACTAATGTAGCTTCAGTGTGACACCTGATTTGCTCTGGGCACACTGTTGATCCCACTTGGAGACTAGCCATTCCAGTGTTAGCTGGAGTGGAGTTGGAAGTGGTACTTTTCTTGGGACAGGCCTTGTCTCCAGTTTGGTGTCCAGGCTGATTACAGCTACGACACCAGGCCTTTTTGGGATCAAAGTTTTTACCCTTGTACCCAAAATTGTTTTGTGAAGAGGTTCTGGGCCCACCCTCCTGTGCAGGTTTTTGGGGGCCTGAAGAAGACTCTTTACTATTTTTGTTTTTGGATGTCTCAACACCTTTCCCCTGGGGAGGCTTTGTGACCCCTTTATTTTGGTCACCCCCTGTGGAAGTCTTGGTCACCCTAGTCTTGACCCAATGGTCCGCCTTCTTTCCCAATTCTTCGGGAGAAATTGGTCCTAGGTCTACCAGATGCTGATGCAGTTTATCATTTGAACAATTACTCAATAGGTGTTCTTTCACAAATAAATTGTACAGCCCATTATAATCATTAACACACTGCCTTGAATCCAACCATCCAGTGTTTTTACTGAGTAGTCCACAAAATAAACCCAGGTCTGGCTCGAGGATTTTTGAGCCCCCCATAATCTAATTCTATACTCCTCAGTGGAGAATCCAAAGCCCTCAATCAGGGTACCCTTCATGAGGTCATAAGATTCTGCATCTTTTCCAGAGAGTGTGAGGAGTCTATCCCTACACTTTCCAGTGAACATTTCCCAAAGGAGAGCACCCCAGTGAGATCTGCTTACTTTTCTGGTTACACAAGCCCTCTCAAAAGCTGTGAACCATTTGGTGATGTCATCACCATCTTCATAATTAGTTACATATGTTCAACATGTCAGGAGAATCTCTGACCCTATTTATGTTGCGGCCACCATTGATGGGACCTAGGCCCATCTCTTGTCTTTCCCTTTCTATGGCTAGGATCTGTCTTTCCAAAGCCAATCTTTTGGCCATCCTTGCTAACTGGATGTCCTCTTCACTGGAGTTATCCTCAGTGATTTCAGAGGTGCTGGTCCCTCCTGTGAGGGAAGCAGCATCTCTGACTAGTATATTTGGAGACAGGGCTTGAGTGGCCCTGTTCTCCCAAAGTAGGACTGGAGGAGGGGAATTCTCCTCTAAGTCACTATCATCATCCTCTGTGTTGTCATCCCCAGAGGGGTTGGCTTTTTCAAACTCTGCCAAAAGCTCCTGGAGCTGTTGTTTGGAGGGTCTTGAGCCAATTGTGATTTTCTTAAGTTTGCAGAGTGACCTTAGCTCCCTCATCTTAAGATGGAGGTAAGGTGTGAGGTCGAGTTCCTCCACATTCATCTCTGCACTAGACATTATGGGGCTGATTCCTAGTTGCCGCCCGCCAAGCGGGAACCGCCAGAAGACCGTACCGCGGTCAAAAGACCGCGGCGGTCATTCTGGCTTTCCCGCTGGGCGGGTGGGCGACTGCCAAAAGGCCGCCCGCCTGCCCAGCGGGAAAGCCACAGCAACGATGAAGCCGGCTCCAAATGGAGCCGGCGGAGTTGCTTTTGTGCAACGGGTGCAGTTGCACCCGTCGCGATTTCCAGTGTCTGCTATGCAGACACTGGAAATCAATGTGGGGCCCTGTTAGGGGGCCCCTGCAGTGCCCATGCCATTGGCATGGGCACTGCAGGGGCCCCCAGGGGCCCCACGACAACCGTTCCCGCCAGCCTGGTTCTGGCGGTCAAAACCGCCAGAACCAGGCTGGCGGGAAGGGGGTCAGAATCCCCATGGCGGCGCTGCCTGCAGCGCCGCCATGGAGGATTCTGCAGCCCAGGGGAAAACCGGCGGGAAACCACTGGTTTCCCTTTTCTGACCGCGGCTTTACCGCCGCGGTCAGAATGGGCCTGGATGCACCGCCAGCCTGTTGGCGGTGCATCTGCGGTCCCCTACCCTGGCGGTCTCGGACCGCCAGGGTAGGAATGACCCCCTATGTTTCTAAAAGTTGGAATACTTTTTAAGAATCTAAAACTATTTCTAGAATCTAATTCAAACTTTCACAAAACTTTTAAACTCTAAAAGAAATGCTAACAGGGACTAACACAAGGCCCTAGCAGGACTTTTAAAAATTTAGAAAAATAGCACAAATTGTAAAAATCAATTTCTAATGACAATTTTTGGAATTTGTCGTGTGATCAGGTATTGGCTGAGTAGTACAGCAAATGCAAAGTCTTGTACCCCACCGCTGATCCACCAATGTAGGAAGTTGGCTCTGTATGCACTATTTCAAAGTAAGGAATAGTATGCACAGAGTCCAATGGTTCCCCTTAGAGGTAAGATAGTGGCAAAAAAGATAATACTAATGCTCTATTTTGTGGTAGTGTGGCCGAGCAGTAGGCTTATCAAAGGAGTAGTGTTAAGCATTTGTTGTACACACACAGGCAATAAATGAGGAACACACACTCAGAGACAATTCCAGGCCAATAGGTTTTTGTATAGAAAAATATCTTTTCTTAGTTTATTTTAAGAACCACAGGTTCAAATTCTACATGTAATACTTTGCATGAAAGGTATTGCAGGTAAGTACTTTAGGAACTTTGAATAATCACAATAGCATATATTCTTTTCAAATAAAACACATATAGCTATTTTAAAACTAGACAGTGCAATTTTCACAGTTCCTGGGGAGGTAAGTAATTGTTAGTTCTTGCAGGTAAGTAAACCACCTACGGGGTTCAAGTTTGGGTCCAAGGTAGCCCACCGTTGGGGGTTCAGAGCAACCCCAAAGTTACCACACCAGCAGCTCAGGGCCGGTCAGGTGCAGAGTTCAAAGTGGTGCCCAAAACACATAGGCTTCAATGGAGAAGGGGGTGCCCCGGTTCCAGTCTGCCAGCAGGTAAGTACCCGCGTCTTCGGAGGGCAGACCAGGGGGGTTTTGTAGGGCACGGGGGGGACACAAGTTAGCACAGAAAGTACACCCTCAGCAGCACGGGGGCGGCCGGGTGCAGTGTGCAAACATACGTCGGGTTTGTAATTGAAATCAATGGGAGACCAAGGGGTCTCTTCAGCGATGCAGGCAGGCAAGGGGGGGGCTCCTCGGGGTAGCCACCACCTGGGCAAGGGAGAGGGCCTCCTGGGGGTCACTCCTGCACTGGAGTTCTGATCCTTCAGGTCCTGGGGGCTGCGGGTGCAGGGTCTTTTCCAGGCGTCGGGATCTGAGAGTCAGGCAGTCGCGGTCAGGGGGAGCCTCGGGATTCCCTCTGCAGGCGTCGATGTGGGGACTCAGGGGGGCAACTCTGGCTACTCACGGTCTCGTAGTCGCCGGGGAGTCCTCCCTGAAGCTGGGGCCAAAGCAGTTGGTGTCTCCGTCTTCTCTGCAGGGTTTTTCAGCTCAGCAGTCCTCTTCTTCTTAGGTTGCAGGAATCTGAGTTCCTAGGTTCAGGGGAGCCCCTAAATACAGAATTTAGGGGTGTGTTTAGGTCAGGGAGGGTAGTAGCCAATGGCTACTAGCCCTGAGGGAGGCTACACCCTCTTTGTGCCTCCTCCCAAGGGGAGGGGAGTCACATTCCTATCCCTATTGGGGGGATCCTCCATCTGCAAGATGGAGGATTCCTAAAAGTCAGAGTCACTTCATCTCAGGTTGCCTTAGGGGCTGTCCTGACTGGCCAGTGACTCCTCCTTGTTTTTCTCATTATCTCCTCTGGCCTTGCCGCCAAAAGTGGGGCCGTGGCCGGAGGGGGCGGGCAACTCCACTAGCTGGAATGCCCTGTGGTGCTGGAACAAAGGGGGTGAGCCTTTGAGGCTCACTGCCAGCTGTTACAGCTCCTGCAAGGGGGAGGTGATAGCATCTCCACCCAGTGCAGGCTTTGTTACTAGCCACAGAGTGACAAAGGCACTCTCCCCATGTGGCCAGCAACATGTCTCGAGTGTGGCAGGCTGCTAGAACCAGTCAGCCTACACAGGTAGTTGGTTAAGGTTTCAGGGGGCACCTCTAAGGTGCCCTCTGGGGTGTATTTTACAATAAAATGTACACTGGCATCAGTGTGCATTTATTGTGCTGATAAGTTTGATACCAAACTTCCCAGTTTTCAGTGTAGCCATTATGGTGCTGTGGAGTTCGTGTTTGACAGACTCCCAGACCATATACTCTTATGGCTACCCTGCACTTACAATGTCTTAAGGTTTGGTTTAGACACTGTAGGGGCACAGTGCTCATGCACTGGTGCCCTCACCTATGGTATAGTGCACCCTGCCTTAGGGCTGTAAGGCCTGCTAGAGGGGTGACTTATCTATACTGCATAGGCAGTGTGAGGTTGGCATGGCACCCTGAGGGGAGTGCCATGTCGACTTACTCGTTTTGTCCTCACCAGCACACACAAGCTGGCAAGCAGTGTGTCTGTGCTGAGTGAGGGGTCCCCAGGGTGGCATAAGATATGCTGCAGCCCTTAGAGACCTTCCCTGGCATCAGGGCCCTTGGTACCAGGGGTACCAGTTACAAGGGACTTACCTGGATGCCAGGGTGTGCCAATTGTGTAAACAAAAGTACAGGTTAGGGAAAGAACACTGGTGCTGGGGCCTGGTTAGCAGGCCTCAGCACACTTTCAAATCAAAACATAGCATCAGCAAAGGCAAAAAGTCAGGGGGTAACCATGCCAAGGAGGCATTTCCTTACAACAACCCAGCCACCTGGGGAACAATCCGAATGCCTAAGTAGGTAATATCTTTCTTTCTTAACCCAAGTAAATGGGGTCAGGGAGGCTATCTGGGTAATCACACCCTCGGGCAGTGTCAGGTTTAGGAGATAGGATTTCCCTGTGTTTACCTTGAACCCCGCAACTTGTTCAAACTGAGTCTATTCTTCTTTTATGGCTGAGAGGGATGTACGGGGCTCAGTGACAAATAATAAAATATCATCCGCGAATAGGGAAATTTTATGGGAGTCTGCACCAAATGTAATGCCTGGGAACTCCGTGCACCCCCTCACCCGTACCGCTAAGGGCTCAACACTGAGCGCAAAGAGCAGAGGGGAAAGGGGGCATCCCTGCCTCGTGCCTCGAGATAGATCGAAGAATTCAGAAGTTACCCCATTGACCAACACGCGGGATCTGGGGCAGGCATAGTTGCTCATCACCATGGAAATAAATTGTTCCCCAAATCCAAACTGTCTCATGGTTGCTACTAGAAAGGACCACTCAACCCTGTCAAACGCCTTCTCGGCGTCTAAAGCCAATAAGAGTGCCGGGACCTTTTTCTTTTGTACCTTTTCCATTAAGTGTATGACGCGCCTTAAGTTGTCATGAGTCTGGCGACCTTTAATAAAGCCAGACTGGTCTGGATGTATCAGCTCTGACATCACATCCTCCATCCTCTGCGCCAGGATTTTAGAGTATAATTTGGCATTTAGGTTCAGCAGGGCAATGGTCCTGAATGATGCACAGAGTTGAGGGTCCTTTCCGGCCTTGGGTATGAGAGTTATCAGGGCCTCCCCCATGGATGTGGACACCGCGCCCCATCCCCGTATATAATTAAACAGTATCGCGAGTTGGCCCGCTAGTTATGCCCCGAAGGTCTTATAAAAAAGGGCTGTGAAACCATCAGGACCTGGAGCCTTATGCAGGGGAAGGGCGTCGATGGCCTCCTGTACTTCCTCCGCTGTAAAGGGTGCCTCTAGCATGTCATTCGTCTCCTGGGAGACCTGTGGTAGGTGGACTGAGCGCAACTAGGACTCTTGGGCATGGGTGGGTGGGTGGTCCGATTGATAAAGACGCTTATAGAATCATCTAAATGCCCTTGCCTTTCCCTCTTCAGTGAAGTGTTCCCCGTGCTCGTCTTTGACCTGCTTAATGTAGTCGCTGGCCTGTTGGACTCGCAGCTGTCTAGCTAAGGGGGTGCCTATTTTATTGCCCTTGTCGTAGTGGGCTTTCCGCAATCTCAACAAGGTCATCTCTTCCCTATTTGTATAGATAGCCTGCAGTTTACCCTTGAGGGTCGCCACCTTCCTTTGAGCTTGCCAGGATGGGGATGATTTATGTTCGCGTTCGGCCACCCTAAGTTCGCTTTCCAAAAGGAGTTGGTCTTTAATCTTTAATCTGTGCATGGCAGCGGCGAGCGCGATGCATTTACCTCTTATAACCGCTTTAAAGGCATCCCAGAGGATATGGGGGTTAGTATCACTCGACCCATTATGTTGGAAATATTCCCTAATCGCAAATCTTTGTGGGATGTTGCGTCCCGGGTAATCACACCTGGAAAGTACCAGCGCTTGGATGGTTTGCGTGCTAGTGACCAATTTAAACCTACCACCACCGGAGCGTGGTCTGAGATGACAATTGGATTAATAGTTACCGTCGTGAGGATCTGCTTCAGTGGTTTGCTCAAAAGTACATAGTCAATCCTTGAGTATGAGCGATGAGTGTGTGAGAAGAAGGTGTAATCCCTCTCCAGAGGCTTCAGGGCCCTCCAGGAGTCAAACAGCCCCAAACTGCGAAAGGAGGCTTTCAATGATTTGGCAAAGGCACTTGTTTGTGATCTCTGTGGGTGCGTTGTGTCTAATGTTGAGTCCCACACCAGGTTGAAGTCCTCCATCAGGACAACTTTGCCCTCCACAAAGCCCTCTAGCTCGCTCAAGAATTGTAACAGATATTGGGTTTGACCACTGTTAGGAGTATAGACAGTAGCTATCGTACAAAGTTTCCCGTCTAGGCTGCCTTTCAACATCAGAAATCGTCCCTCCTTATCTTTCTTGGACCCTGTTTCCTTAAAGTGGACTGGGCTGCTAAATAGTAATGCCATCCCACAGTGTTTTGTGGGAGCTGATGCTAGGGCAATTTGAGAATAGTGTTTGTGACGGAGACGGTGTCCCTCCCCCCTCTTCAAATGTGTTTCTTGTAGGATCACTATGTCATACCTATGCTCGTCAAGGTATTTTTTCAATTGAGACCGTTTATTGGGGGAGTTGAGGGCCTTCACGTTCCATGTCAGTAGTTCCAGCATTATCTCTGTGTAGCATCAATGTTCTCACCCAGACCCCCAGTAAAATCTCCAGTGCCCCTCATCGTGTTTCTCACCCTCCCTCTCCAGGAATACTCCATCAGCTGTGACGCTTTCCCCTGACTCCTTGCACAGTGACACAGATGGTAAACATTAAACAACTTGAAAAAAACATTTCCTAAAAGAAATACAGACATTATCCTGGCAGCACACAACCGCCAAGTGTCTTACAGTCTTCATGTTGTGGACAGGATCCAGTTCCGTCTCATCTCTCCCCCCAGGCCCAATCACACCAGCGGGCATCGCAAAGGCGGAGGCCCCGGACCCCCGGTGACTAGCAGAGATAAAGTATGCTCGAGTAGCAAGCGACACAAGGATCCGGAGCGAGCAGACCAGCTCCACCCCCTCCCTTCCAAAAGGAGTTGGTCTTTAATCTTTAATCTGTGCATGGCAGCGGCGAGCGCGATGCATTTACCTCTTATAACCGCTTTAAAGGCATCCCAGAGGATATGGGGGTTAGTATCACTCGACCCATTATGTTGGAAATATTCCCTAATCGCAAATCTTTGTGGGATGTTGCGTCCCGGGTAATCACACCTGGAAAGTACCAGCGCTTGGATGGTTTGCGTGCTAGTGACCAATTTAAACCTACCACCACCGGAGCGTGGTCTGAGATGACAATTGGATTAATAGTTACCGTCGTGAGGATCTGCCTCAGTGGTTTGCTCAAAAGTACATAGTCAATCCTTGAGTATGAGCGATGAGTGTGTGAGAAGAAGGTGTAATCCCTCTCCAGAGGCTTCAGGGCCCTCCAGGAGTCAAACAGCCCCAAACTGCGAAAGGAGGCTTTCAATGATTTGGCAAAGGCACTTGTTTGTGATCTCTGTGGGTGCGTTGTGTCTAATGTTGAGTCCCACACCAGGTTGAAGTCCTCCATCAGTGGGCTCCCCCCCCCCCCGTTGTGGGCTCGCCCCCAGTGACAATGACCTGCCAGTCGGGGCCTGCACTCGCCTCTGCAAACTCTACTTTCTCTGAGTCTCCTGTAGAGGAGGCTTTACCACTCAGTGCCTCTCAAAATGGTTTCCAATAGTTCTCCTCTGACCCCAAAATGCACAGCTTCGCCATCCCAGCCAGGAGAATATTTCAGGTGTTAGTTACTGTCACCCATCAGGGGGAACCTTCCCGTTGTCGCTTTATATCTTCTAGCGGGTGGGGGGCCTCCGCATACTCCAGCCGCTTATCCCAAACTGGGGCTCCCCGGCCGCGCCCCTCCGCATGTAGAAGGGGATGCCTTCCCCATGCTCACCTCGCCCTTATCGCGGCTGGGTGTGGTCCTTTCCGCGCAGCCCACCGCCTCTCATCTGCGTCTCTGGCATCGGGGTGTCACTCTCCCCCCGTCCCCGGGTCTCATGCCGTCAGTCCTCCATCTCAGGGCAGCGGTCCCTCTCCGGGTCCAGCCGGCTCCCGCTCGTCCAGTGTGGGGCCGCAGGGCCGCGTCTCACCACAGGGCCCGCTCGCGGAGCCCCGCCGGGCGTCGCCCCCCTCTCCACCGGCAATCTCGCCGGGTTTTGCCTCTCCCGGGGCTTTGCGGCCGATTCCCGACTCGGGAGAGGCCCGTCAATGCCTCCCCACCGCCTCACTGCATCGGGCCTAGGGGAAATTAGACAGAGCCGACGGAGCTCACGTCCGATCGGCCATGTTGGTTGGCCCCGCCTCTCCACTCAGTCTCTTTTACGCTGTCTCATGGCTACAACTTTTGTTTTACAGCTGGGAAAAGTTTTGTTTTAAAGGCTTTGTTTGTAATATCATTGCAGTAGGCATGCTAGCTCTAAAAATGCCCTTTAGGGGCTAGGTATATGGTTATATTGGATTACTTTCTTCTGTATTATTTTCATGCGGTTATCCCCTCTTGGGGCTAAAAATATGGTTACATGACCATGTTTCTTACAAATGATAATTTTGCTATGGGCTGTTTTGAGCAGTCTAATGTTAAGCATTTATTTCTGAGAAAGGTTTATATGATAATTGTATATGTTTTAATAATCTCTCTTCATTATAATTATTACCATAATCCAGGCCAATTTAACATCTGTATTACGCTATGACTGTTTGAACACTCTTGATACGTTTAGGTGACCCTTCTAGTTTATTTCTCTTGTTACTCCTCCATGGCTGTCTTGTGTCTTGTTTTGGGGAATTGTGTTAGCCAGCAGGCGTCTCCGATGGTGGGGTGGTGAAAGTGGTATTCTATTGGAATTAGCATGGCAGATTTAAATTAGGATGCTAAATGGGAACATTTTCATTTTTTGCTGCAGATAGAGGAAGAAGGTAAATGGAAGTGCTTTAGTTATATCCAGGGCCACTGGAATTATATGACAGGAAAAGACAACATTATGAGGGAGGATTGACCAATTTATGTGGCAAGAAAAGTTCAGTTATGAATTTACAACGCCAATAGCTCTAACTCAAGAAAATGCGAGACATATTGCATTGCAAAAGCTTGTTTTCCTGTACTTTTTCTGGAGTCAGTATCACGTTTCACAACAAACTCAGTTGCAGACTCATGACTGGACCTGGCCGTTTCACGTCCAGATGTGTTGCTGATTGCTGCCCTCAAGGAAGAACTGTTGTTTCTTGCCTTGGGGATTAAGGGCTGCGTGGAGCAGAGATGCAGGTTAGGCTGTACTACAGAGGTTGTTTGGGGTGTCGGAGATCGCGTGGAGTGCTCAGTGGTAGGTAAGCTTATTAAAAAACAAGCCGCCAGTGTTTGCTGGAGTCAACGAGGTTGCAGTAGTGCAGGCCAATGTGCACAACGTAGAGCGCATGCGCTCACCTTTGATAGAGCGTTCCGTACTAATAATTTACCTGTATTGATACCAACTGCTGCTACGGCGCGCAAACACCCTGGGAGTGCTGCTGCAACCGGATCCAAAGTAGCTGAAAAATACGCTACTGGTCTGTTTATGCCACCATGGACTTGAGTCAAGACAGACAGAGAACATGCATCACGTTCATGACAAAACAATGTGAAAGGCTTCGTGTAGTCAGGCATACCTAAAGCTGGAGCCCTGCACATGCATTCTTTCAATTCAATAAAAGCATCCATCTCATCTCCTTTCAGCTCAATTTGATCCAAGGCATCCTTCTGGGTCAGTTTCAGTAAAGGCTTTGCTAGGGTTGAGAAGTTGGGAATCCACTGACGACAGTAGCTCACCATTCCCAAAAACTTCCTCACCTCCCTCCTCGTCTTTGGTGGACTCATTTGAAGTACACTTGTTATTCTTTCCTTCATTATTCTCCGTGACCCTTTCTCTATCTGGTGACCCAAGTATTTCACTTTCTTCTGACAGAACTGCAATTTGGAAGGAGACACCTTGTGTCCATTCCTTCCCAAATGGTTCAACAGAGCAATGGTATCGGCTGTGCAGCCACTTTCTGTCTTTGATGCAATCAGTAAGTCATCGATGTACTGTACTAGGGTTGATTCGAATGGCAATTCCAATGCTTCCAAATCTTTCTTTAGAACCTGATTGAATATTGACGGTGACTCAGAGAACCCTTGAGGAATTCGACACCAACTGTACACTCTGTCTAGGAATTTGAAACAAAAGAGGAATTGGCTGTCCTCATGAAGAGGCACAGAAAAGAATGCTTTTGACAAGTCGATGACTGAGAACCACTCGGCATCGCAAGGGACTTGAAACATTATCACAGCTGGATTTGGTACGACAGGGCAACACTTGACTATGATGTCATTTATTTTCCTCAAGTCCTGTACAATTCGGACCTTTCCACTCGGCTTTATTAGTCCCATGATTGGTGAATTACATGGACTGCTTAACACTTCTTTCAGTACTCCCTGCTTTACAAATTCGTCAATGAGTTGGGCAACTCTCATGAGGGTGTCTTGTGCCATGTGGTATTGTGGGGTCTGGGGAAAGACTGCATTGGGTTTTACAGTCACTTTCACTGGTTCCACTCCTTTCATCAATCCCACCTCTTTCCCTGTCATATCCCACACTTCCTTTCCGACTGTTTCCCGTAATTCAGCTGGAATATCTTCTTCAGTTATCATCGGGAAGAGACAAATCAGAGGATACTCTTCATCGACGGTTTCCATCTCGTCCCCCTCTACACTGTCCTCTTCTTCCCCATCACTGCTCGTCTGAATTTTAATTCCCTCGTTCGAACACATAATCGAACATCCCAACTTGCACAATAGGTCTCTCCCTAACAGTGCTATCGGGCTTGAGTCACATACCACAAATTCATGTAACCCTTGATAGTTGCCAATGCTGACTGGTACCGGATCTGTGATTGGGTTCGTCAGGTGCCTGTTTGCTACTCCCACCACTTGAACTGTTCTCCCTGAGAGTGGCAAATTTGGTACTTCACTGCTCTTAACGGTTGAACGTGTGGCTCCTGTGTCAACCAAGAATGAGACACGATGACCCATTACTCTTCCCTCTACGTACGGACCCTTTTGATCAACTTCCAAGGATGCTGCAAGCACACAATCTCCTTCCTCTCCTGAACTTTCACTCTCCCATACATTGTTTATTCCACTCTCACTGTGTAATGGGAACTGTTGTACTGTGCCATTTGTACTCATTACCTGACCCGAGACCTGTGGAGGAACCATCACTTGCTGCTGACTCATTGGTGCCAAAGGTATTTGCATTTGCTGATTAGGTACCATGGGTAACTGCTGTTGCATTGGCTGCATCTGCGTCATCTGCATACGGGGCATCTGCATCTGCTGCGGCTGCATAGGTTGTAATCCCTGCAACTGATTTATGGTCTGAAAATTTGGATTTGGACCTCTCATTTTCGGTCCCCTCATTGTCTGAAATGGATTGACATCATTGTTTTGCTGACCAACACCTGCACCTGCACCTTCCTGCACCACCATCGGGCATTCGCGTTTCCAATGACCAACGATTCCGCACACGTGACACGGCATCACCTTTTTCAATGCCTGCACACCATTCGAAGTCACAACAGTATTCAAATCCGGACCATTATTCACAAAACCTCCTCTGCCTCTGCCTCTCGCCTGTGGCTGAAACATCATATTTCCCTGCACCTGCGGCTGCGGTTGCGGTACCTGCTGTTGGAACCCCTGAAACCCTTGCAGACCTTGCAAACCTGTCTGAGCTGCCTTAAGCTGCATCATCATCACTTTCTCTTTCAACCTTTTCTGTTTCACTTCAATTTCGTCGCTACAGTATTTCGCATAATTCAACACCTCATCGATCGGTTTCGATTGCCAACAAATCAAATGCGACTTTATCATCTGACTTATCTCTGGTCTCAGCCCTTCCACAAATCTAAACACAAAATGAAGCATGTCCTTCGCCTCTATTGTCTCCGTGCCACTGTAGTTCTTGAACGCCTTCAACAACCTCTCATAGTAACTATGAATCGACTCTTTAGCCTCTTGGGCCGTTCGATCGATCTTCTGCCAATCCACATTTTTCGCGGCAACCTTCGTCTTCAAATGCTCAATTACCTTATAGTACAAGCTCATCACCATAGGTGATGGTGCACCCGTATCCCTGTCTCTCTCTGGTTCACTTGTCGGCCAACCTACAGCTCTTTTGCAATCCTCCCACAAATCAGCTGGAACCACAATCTCAAAGAGAGTGTTCAGGTCTTCCCAGAGACATTTTGCAAGCTTCACAAACCTATCAGTCTGTTGATACCATTCAATCGGCTTCTCTCTCAGTTTGGGAAAATCATCCGTAAAAGACTGAATGTCACTTCTGTGCCATGATACATGTATTAATTTTCCCCCTGGTGTCTCCCTCATTGGTAACATGGTTACTGCATCACTACTCTGTGGTCTTTTCTCGTTGAGTTCTGTAGCACTGTCCCTCCTCTTTTCCTTTCTCTTTACCCACCTGCTTTCCCACTTGTCTAAGCACCTCCACACTTGTGCACTCTGCAGCAATTCTCTAAGGTGCGCCTTCATGCCTGCTGACCTCATATGTTCAAAGTTTGTGGTCCCAAAATCCAATCTGTAGCTCCTGCTCAAGTGTTTCGTCTTGCCTATATCCACCCCGTTCTTGTCAGCTATTTCTTGCAAGCTTTTATGTACCTTGTTCACTTCTCTCGTAATCCTGGGACATAGATATCTCAGCTCTTCTTCCGAGTAGGACTCTAACCTATTCACACCCATAGTCCCTTCCACCAATTCTTGTGCTTCCATGTTCAACCTGACCCTATTCAGATAGTCTTCTCCCTTCCCACTGGCTGAGCTTTGTGTGGAATTCAGACTGTTGAACCACTGTGTCAGCTGTTGCGCATTCAACCCCATCAGTGTAGGATTCACATCGACTGCCATTGATGGTTGCAGCAACTTTTCAGTGTTCGATGATAGCGGTATCACCAGTGGGGGACTCGACCTCACCAGTGTTGACTGAGCACATATGGGACTAAACTCCATCAAGGACCCAGATCCAGTTGGCAGAGCCGCTATCGGAGTTATCCCTGGAGTGTTTTCTATGCACCTCCTTTCCATCCCGCCCTGCACCATTGATCCTTGACTGCTCATACCTGAATTTGGCTGAATGTACAAAGGTACCGGTGGACCTACAGTAATGGGTAGTGATATCGCATCTGGGTTCTGTCCATTTCCCATGTTCTGAGACATGTTCATCCCCACACTATGGGTCATCATTGCCGGCATGCCCATCTGACTCCCCGTCATCTGAGCATGTGCGTTTCCCCCCTGCATCTGCTTTTGAGGCATCAAAAACTGGGTTGATTCAGCTTGTGCCAGTGTTGGGTTGTGACCATTCTGTCCTCCCATTGCGGTTGGATCTAGAATCATTCCCGTACTGTTGTCACTGCTGTAGTACCTTGGGACCTGCGGCTGATAATTTTCTGCCGGTTTCAACATGGGCACATCTGGATATATTCTCCTAACCTGCGGTATCTGCGGGGTGAACAGTAAACTCGGGTCCTTAGATCCCGATGATGCTCCTGAACTCTGAGTTTCACCGTTCTGTACCGATGCCGGAGGGGCAGAACTGGTACTTGGACCTTGTCCACTCTCTGCATAAGGTGGTGGACGGTCGTTCAGCAATTGCATGATTAACTCCTCATCCTCTAACTCCTCTTCTCTTCTCAACTTTTCCTCGTCCTCTCTATCCTTGGAACACCTTCTGTTTGTCTTACAGGTAGCTTTCTTACCTGTCTCCTCTTCTTCCTTAGTAATTGCGGGAAACAATTTTATCCCCTGCAATACATCTGACCTCCACACCTTCTGTGCATTATCCCACCTAGCGTCCGCTAGTGTCTTTTCTACTTTCCTTATCCTTGTCTCGAACTTATTCTGCTGTTGCTGTCTAGCCATCAGTTCCCAAATCGCTAGAGCCTCAAACTGTGCTGGCCTTGGAGGTACCTTCATATCGTACATCGCGAATCTCAAATTCTCTAGGATCCTTATATTGAATGTCCCATGGATCGGGAACGCTACGCTCCCATGTTTCTCTGTCAGCTTGTGCCATTGCTTTAACCAAAGGCACGGAGCTACCCCTTTTTCCTCCATTACAATGTAAGCTGGTGTACCTTCGGGTGGCGTTTCCTCTCCTACGCTCGCTTTAATGTAAGACTCCCCCTTCATCGCACTCCTTAATGCTTTAAAAAATTTCATTTTCTCGTCTTTTATTTCACAAAGTATGTAATCAATAGGTGACTTTAATTCCCGGAATACTCTTCGCTTGCCTTTCCCCTTCCAATCGAGCCCCACGGACTGCGTCCAATCCGTGCGCAACCCTTCTCTACAACCAACCTATCCCAGCGCGGCTCCTAGTGACGTCACACACTGCGGCTGACAAAGCCTCGCGGTTTGTCCTCCTTCACTCAGCTCCTCTCGTAACAACTTCTTGCATGTATCGCGAGCTACCAAAAATATAAAACAGATCTGTCGGTTTACTACAGGAAGGGTAACACAGTCGCTTCAGGACCTTAGGGATTTTTCACTAGCCTCGGCAGTTATTCCATCTTTCTCGGTCCCCACGTTCGCAAGCAAATCTGACCCGCAGACTGCTCTCAACTTGTCAGTGATCTATTCTAGTGCACTTAGAATTTTGTCAAAGCCCGAAGTCGAAGTTCCTTTCACTCCCTTAACACACGTACCGACTCGTTGACCACGCCCGATCAACCTACTAAACCGCCCAGACCACAACATAAAACAACATACTCCGGAGTCTCTTGACCTCGCAGGGCCAGTCTCAACAACAACAACCACGTGGACCTTTTTATGCACAAAGCGCCACATGCACATGAAGTTCGACGACTTCCCTACTCTCACATTCGGAGTCGCACCTCCGCTATTTCTATGAAGTTCGACGACTTCCCTACTTCTACACTCGGAGTCGCACCTCCGCTATCCTCTAAAAAGAAAAAAAAAATCCTCGCAACCTTTTCACACAATCTGCGGCAATAAGCTGTGCAAGCGCAAAACCCTAACTTCACTCATACCATCACTAGTACCGCCAACGCTGATCTCACACCTCCGTTCTCTCCATTCGCAAGCTCCGAGATCCCGGGAAAGTTGCGGTGGACCTAGCCCATCATCATTTTCTCAATCAGTTTTATCCAAGAAAAATCTAATTCAACTTTTCGAGTGGGGTCTCAAAAGGCGTAACCGTTAATTCAACACCATGTACTTTAAGAGTACAGGGTCCCAAAAGGCGAAACCGTCCTCTGCTACCATCTACTGATAGAGCGTTCCGTACTAATAATTTACCTGTATTTGGACGCTCTTTAGGCCGATGAATCTTTTGGCTAAGTGGGACTCTCTTCACCCGAGATCAGTCAATTTAATCAAATCAATAATCAATAACGAACATAAGCAATACCCTGATCAACATAACACAACAATTAATCCAGAATACATTTCGGCGAACCATGACCTTTCAGTCAGGAATAACCACACCAGTTTATTCAAAGTTAGTGAATTTATTTCCCTATATTAACAAAGCTAGCACAATATAGATGTGTCTCAACACCAAATGATAAACATAAATGAACATTAATAGCTGTCCATAACGACGAAACAGGTGCAATCTATGCAATATTTGGATAACAAGGTATTCGATAATAGCAATGCAAATCACTAATAGTATGATCTGTAATGAGCTTATTGCATACATTTAGTCAGCATAACAAGGTCTCAAATTGCATCGTGCAACAAAAGGAATCCTCATCTAACCTCAAATTAGCATCGGCATGTGGGACTTCATGCAAAAACAATTTAGCAACATTAATTTAGAAAACTCCTAACTAGGGCTCTTATCAAAATCAGCAGTTGGTCACCTAAAAGAAACACAATGCAATTGTACAATTTCCTTTCATATTTACCAATTACAATCAGCATTCAAGGAGGTCTTCGTCTCGCAGGTACCGTTTCTCGATCAGCATGGGTACCGTTTCGATCAGCATGGGACGGGGCAAAGGGGCAGGGGTGGACGGGGCAATTGCCTCACGGCGGCAAAATAAAACTACTACTTCATGCAAAGGGATCAAAGTTAAAGTCTCTAGGGCCAGAATCATTTAAAGTCTCTTTCTCTCGATTAGAGAAAGCATCAAAGTCTCTTTCAAAATGGCATCGCAGCAAGGTGGGCCATAATAGCTACGGAATGACGCAATGTCGGGCAATAGCTGGTAATGGCTGTAATGGCCAGGTAATGGCTACTTTCTTCTCGTGCACCTGGTTTAAATAGACAACAGTTCAAATCCAGTAGGGTCTTCCATTGGAGGGTTCATAGGTTAGCTTCAAATTGTCCAATCAAAAACGACAGTTCTCAAGCTTTTACTTAAGCATACATTATCCTTGGAGACGGGTACGCAAGTTGCAACATTTTATACCAATTAACTCACTTTGAGAGCTTCCATTGTCCGCACCTGCAGATCGACCTTGGAGCAAAGAGAAAATATGCCAGGCTGGCAAGAAACCTTAAGATAAGCATGTGAACGATCTCAGTGGAAAAGTACAGCTTCAAGCAAAAATACACGTTTATAAGCACATTGGAAAAATACGAGCATCTAAATCGTGAGACCGGGCAACTAGGCCGAAGCCTGCACTAAAGTAATGCTAAGCTAAAACATTTCAGACAAGCAAATCATAGCACGCGTTTACGATTATGTCGGATTAGTGCACTTCTAATACATCACGTTATATAAAGCACGCTTATAAATGTTGGCAAACTACTCTGAGGGCACATTTTGTCCCCGTACAATCTTTATTAGTTCGGTTAAAGTCACACATGATTATTGCTACACTACGTTTAAGCGCTAATAAATGTAAAACTTTCATTTCAGCTTCATCACCTTTGCTGACGGTATTCCCAAAGGATCGCGTGGCCTTTTCACACTTGCAAGCCCTGAGTCCTCGTCGCCAATTTATCAAGCGAGCTTGAGGGTGAGAATGAGCAGAAATGAGACACACACAAAAGGGCTCTAGTCTCGACTAGGCCACCACTATCCTTTATTTATACCTTTGGTTGCGCCCGGCCAGCTGGTGCGTGCCCCCTAACACCGTCTCTAATAGCGAGCCGAGTAGCTCACTACACCAGGGGATGTCTGGGGTGGCACACCCCATAATAAATTTGTTTTCTGGTAAATAGTTGGGTTCAGGCGGTTTCAGTCGGGCATTGTGAGGTGTCTGTCGGGCTTCACCAGCTAAAACAGACAAAAGCGCATGACGCGACAATACATCTCTCTCCCGTTCTCCGTTTTGAAAGACTTCGGAAATGTTGATAACTTTACAAAATACTGTGTCTTTCCTCCCTGAGTGCCCCTACCAATCTGCATCCCCCTCCCTTTCCACTGCCCTTTAGCCTTTCTTATGCGCCCTGCTTGTGTATAGTGTATTTTTACATGGTGTCCCAGCGTGATTGTTGGGAAATCAACCCCTCCCCCCCTCCGATCTTACTGACCGAGCTACGCACCTGACTACACCCTCTCATGGTGAGCTGCACCGTATTTGCTTTAAGGCAGCCTGTGACGGATTAAATAGAAACAAATGTTTACTCTTGAATACTTTAAAGCGAAATCGTACCTCAAGTACCCGGTGCAATTAAAACGAGAATCCCTTTTATGTCAACAATAATAACACAAATCTGCTCAAGCTATTAATTTTGCTATTCCATTTGTGAATTCCATGCAACACTTGCTCTAATTCCATTAATTAGCAGAGTTAATTGTTATTACAAGCTAAAATGGAGAAACTGCTTCCAAATATGAATTACAGCTCGTAAAGCTATCTCACTGCTAAGGTGACAGGTTCTAAATGTGAAACGCGGTCTTCTCCTGATCTCGGCATCAGCAGACACCTCAGTGGTCACAACGCTCTTTGTGGTGTTCATGTGGGGGCTCATTATCCATCCATCGCTTTATTTCAGATGTAGCAACAATCCAGATAAGTGTGTAAAATTATTTTCGCAACAAAATCACATAAGGTTCGTGCTTGTTACAGGTTCCTATGCTGTACTAAAAAATTCCTGATGAAATACGGTACTAAAAACGCAGCAAAGGTGAAAATATTTAAAGATTCAGTAAGAACAGAAACTCAGCGAGATGTTTTGGAGCAGAATGTTCTGTTTTCAGCGACACCAGTGAGCTGAGAGGTGACCTGCACAAAATCAGATCTCAGGCAATAAAAATATCCTAGGCTGCCTGCCAGCTGTCATGATGTTTTTGTTTGCAGCACTAGCAGAGGAAATTTCGCAATCAATTATTGCTCTGCAACTCCTTTCCCCGTTGCAATCGAATTATGTTGTGGGTGTAGTAAGCAAACTCTACAGATGAAAGTCACATTTGCACCTACACACTTGCTAATTTCACTACTGTAAAACTGCACAATTTTCAAAAGGCAGATGTTTCATCCATAAATGTATTCATAAGTGTAGCATTGACCAGTTTTCTTGTCCTGAGTTTGGACCACTCTGTGAACAGTACAGACTCTTTTAAATTACTTTTAATTGTTATTTTTCCATCTGTCAATCTACTAGGGTGGATGATACACTATTTATCTCTGTGTGTACTTGTATGCTGTAAAACCTGAATCCCAGGCATCGGCATCTACAAGCATTCAGTGTTCTAGTTTTCAAAATCCTGGTACTCGACTTACTTCTTCCAAAGACCTCTGAAGGATCAAAATCGCTTGTTATGCCCACAAGTTCTCCACCCACAAAGCCAGATCCTATTATTATTTCAAAAGCATCTCTGACATTGAAAGCTAGTCTTTGTTTAGCATGCAAACCTACTCCCACCAGTTGTCATCCCACGCTCCATTGACAAATCCACCAATAGCAGCCATTTTGTACTGAAGAAATGAAAACTGTGCGCAACACGCTGGCCGTATGACTCCCCACAATTACTTCCTGATGCTTTCTGATGCCTTCTCCCATTATGGCACAAATTCAAGCCCCTTTGACTAAGTGATCAAGTCGCCATCTTAAAATCCCTCATAACAATTTCAAATGATAACACCATACTTCTGCCTTTTCTAATGAGATCACGCTCACCAGTGGCGAGGACGGCAGACTCTGCCATCATCAAGATCTAATTCAACAGTGGCACGTCTTCATCCTCCCAAGCCAAACTCCTATACAAAAAACAACTTTAACCCAGAAGACCTAGTCAATTAGTGACTGATCACCTACTTCGCCTACTTCTGCTTTGTTATGATTTTGCAAGGAGCAGTGTGACTTCAATCCAATAACCATAAACTCATATAGGCATACTGCCTCCGTCCTATTGCAATCCTAAATATGCAACTATACATACCATCGATGTTCCTCTCAAGACGCTGATAAAGCTGGCCAGTGCTTGGTTGTTGTCACTGACTCCTCTGCAGATTTCACTCCTCTCGACCACCCACTTAATCTCAACACACTAGCTGAATGGGCATCACTCAATCTTTTTTCAGCAATCTTCCATCAATTCATGCAAACAGCCAATACATCCATTCCCTTTACCCACAGACTGATGAGTCAATTCGACCTCTGTTCTTTGCACATGTATGTATGTATATGGTATTTCCACATGCACATGATGATCTAAAGCCTTTAAAGTAGGCTTTTCTAACACGTCTATCGGGAGCTATCAGTAGCTTGTAGGCTGTGTTGGAGTAGCTTGCTGCCTGGAGTTCTAAACTATTGAACTTTGTGCCTATCTGTAAATGCTATACTTAAAAAGCTTTGCAATTCAACGGGTCTCGCATTTGTTCGATTGAGAGCTATTAGCGCTGTAAACTCCTAACCGGATTTTTCTTGCCACACAAATAGAAAAAAAAAAAACAAGCGCGATCGTGCTACGTAAAACGCAGCGTGATTGCGTTGAAATTGAAAAACAAAAAAAGCTAGCACGATCGCGCTATGTAAAATCCAGCGCGATCCTGCTGCCTGGAAAATAAAAAGATCAAGTAGTGCAGAAACCAGGCTGAAAACATCGAGCCCCATAAACTTTCAGTAGTTGGCCGGTGCGCTCGAGGGGGACTAAACACTGGAAAAGGCATGACGTATGTATGCCTTTCACTAATGAAGGCAAGTGGATTTTAAAAGGCAAGCCCACGAACCAATGAAAGTGACAGGCCTGACATGGGCGTGGTTACAAGCCCAAAGAGGGATTACAACAGACGCAGAGCGCTTGTGCGCTAGACCGTAAAAACACAGTGGATGCCGTGCCAAGTACCACGCATCAAGGGTCACACTAATGCATTTTAGTGCTTATATCTGCCTCACTGCACTAAAATGCGTTAGTCAAGCATAATAGTTCCTGGGACCGAGAAAGAGGCGCTCAATAAGGCTGCATACCAAAAGCAACCAGAGCAATTGGCTTGCCCTGGCTGCACAATTTTTCGTTGCCCAGGGTTTTAATTATCCTCTCACAGTCACCAAGACTAGCCAAGTGTCAAGAATACTGTGCTGTTCAGGGTTTCACTTCACGCAACTTCTATGATGTGCACCAAGAATGGCCTCTGTCTCTAGGCAAGCCACGCGGTCATCCAGCCATGCATGGTAAATACATAAAATAAGCTGAAGTATTTAGTGCATACAGCAGGTGAGACTGATCACTGAATAAAACTTAACAGAAGTGGATTAATTACATTGAAATTTTAACTAGCGCTGTGATGTAAATGCGGAGGAGAAATAGAAAGATGGGAAGGGGATCTAGGAAGACATAGAGAAGCTACACAGAATTAGAAATTAGGAGAGGAAAAATTATGGAGGAAGGAAGCAGGGAGAGAGAACGGGTTTAAGAAAAAGAGAGTAAGAGGGGCACTTGAATGAGTATGTGAAAGGATTATAGCAATATCAGGGAGGGAGGAAAGAGGAAGAGAACAGAACTGAAGGGAGGGAGATAGACCTGAGTGGGGCAGAGTGTATAATGAACAAGAGGACAGACATCTACAATTTCATTTACAAAGGACCTCATCCCATCTTGGGCATTTAAGCACTACGGGGGTCAGACACTGTCAACCTCAATGCCTCCCACTATAATAATGTCTGCATCATCTGGTGCAATTCTTCATCTTATATTGAGAAAATGCACAGTGATGGTACTTCAAATTAAGAGTCAATAATTTGAGCCAAACTTATGTGGTGGACTAACGTGTGCTGTGGGGAGAGGTTTGCATTACCTTGCACAATATCAGCTAATTACTGAAATGTACTTATTTGGGGGGACATAACTGCTATGTTTTATCGCTTGTGATAGTCACTCAAAACATCACACATCGGTCATAGAAATGTCACATAAAAGCAGACAGAATATCACACACAAGCAGCCTGACAACGTGGCAGCTATGTAGTTTGCAGAGTTCTGGGAGGCTGGGCTGATGGTACAGGATCAGGATCCATCCCGCTCTCTTGTTAAACAAACAAGTGTGCTGCTGCTTCCTCTTAACCTCTCCACACTGGCGCTCATGTGCCAAGGATGACTCCATGCCGTGCTTACACACAAGACAGGAATCCCTCAGGTGTCCACACCAGTGAGATTTCCCTTTTTTTTAGCCTCAGGAGCTGGTAAGAGTTTCTCCAGCAGCCAGAGGCATTTTTTTTCAGTGTAATGAAGATCAGCACACATAGCACGCTGACGTCATTACATTGAAAGTGAAATGAGCTGATCGGGGATTATTATTTTAGATGTCATGAGTAGCCCTTGGCGCAAGTGTCGCTGCCGATGATTAGGGCATTAGTGTGGCCTTCTTCTGCCCCCCCCCCCCAGGGTCAGATCACCTATATTTTAAAGCTGGTCTGCCCCCAAGGGGGACAGAAAACCCCTAGACACCAAGGATAGTAATTTTAGATGTAGGGGAGGAGCCCCTTGAGCAAGGGTCTCTCCCCATTCTTGAGGAAGTATTACTGACCATTTTCTGCCCCCCCCACCCGTGGGTAGATCGGTGATATTTTTAGGGCCATCGGCCCCCAAGAGGCGGGGTGCAGAAAACCACTAGACACCAGAGATTATTATATTTTATATAGATGTCAGGGAGCAGCCTTGTGAACAAAGGCTGCTCCCTATTATTATGGTAAGTGTTTTAGCCATTTTCTGCCCCCCCATGATCCATGCTCGTTGAGTCCTGGCATGAATCATGACAAAGAATGCACTCAATAATGCACTCAGCAAGTGGGTTCATACAATCTAAGCCATGAATCACAGCATGTTTCTTGATGATGTATTTCTAGCACTATTTTCCTTTACTCTGCCTTGATAAAATGAGAAGGAAACAGACCAATAAAGTAGCAGCAAAATCATATGCAGAGGTCAGAGGATAAGTACTCTTTATCTGACAATGCTCAAAATCTGCAACCCCATCAAGTCTGCCAATACATGACATGATCTCATTGTTAGAACATGGCTAACAGAAGAATCCGATTGCTACATACTGAGAGGAGAAACATTAATCACTGATGCTTGCTCTGAGAAGATCTAAATCACTGGACATAATCGGTCCATGATGATTTGCAGACAATTAAAATCTGTGTTATGTGGAGGCTCTTTCATGAGGCATCCTTTTGCGATTATTGTAAGATGCATGTTCATGATCATTCACACTGGGCACAAATCAGTGGCAAGAAAGTACTGCATGAGCTGAAGCATAGAACTTGAGACACTAATTACTCATGTTTAATGACACCACATTTCTATTACTATTTTCCTTTGCTCTGCCACGCTATATCAACAGGTAAACATACCAATATAGCAAGCGCAATAAAAGAATTAGATTACCATAGGGCCAGAAGAGGAACAGAAATCAGTGGGTTGTGCTGAAAATAAACTATCAATCAATTCTTAAAAGGCCATAATAGCATCAAACTGCATCATCATAGGATAAATAGTAGTTGAAAGTAGCTTCTAAAAGGTCAGATGAGTAAAACTAATCACCAGTGCATGATTAGTGTCATAACTCACCTGCTCACGCTGATCTTGACCACTCCAACCCACTCCACCTGACCACTCCAACTCCAACCCCCGGAGCCAGGCCACGCTGACCTCCATGTTCATCTTGATCCTGCCCACACTGACTCTCTTTCCTTACACATACCTCACTGAGACCCATCTCCATGTTCATGATTGTGTCCTTGATTCAGTGTGTTAATCCATGATCATGTGCCCCCTGCTTCTAATCCATTTTTACGCTTGCAATCATGTGGAACCCCGTTGCCTCTGCCCATACGTATGACCGTGTCTCATGCTTGCGTACAAAGAGAAACATCACACCTAGAACACTCCAAGAAATCTAGAGAGGAACTAACGTGTTCAAGCTCAAATTTCACAGAACTCTTCAAGGGCAGTTGTTCCCACTTGGGGACTACACATGTGTTCACGGATGCAAGGCTGGCAAATTAAAAAGTTTTGAAACATAAGAGATCATGCACTGAAGAGGAATACTGTTCATCAGAAACAGATTATTCATTGAACCAGCCAGATGTTCAAAACACTGCCTTGTGTTTCTAATGGCATTTTCTTCCAAGAAACTAGAGCCAAGTGAATTAAAAAAGAAGGCAGTGATATGTATTATTAATTTTCAAAGATATTGAAAACAGCAAATTGCTATAGACACTTATGACCAAGTTTTACCTTAAGACCCAGAACCCTCTTTGTTGAACCTTAACAAGTGACGGTACAAATTCAAGGCCTGCCAAGTGCATGAGAGAACATTATAAAGAATAATAAATATGTGCACTCTGCAGCTGTTTTTTTGTTAATCTGCTAAATCCTGTATTTGTATCTCCATCTAAGATCCAGAACTAGAGAAGTAGGTAATTAAAAAAAGAGCGAACCATCCCACCGAGGAACCCAAACATAATGAAAGCCCATGGTAGGTTTTAGATCTCGGAGAAGGGTTATATAAATAGGGATCTAACTAGGGATCTGGCTAACAGAATTTGCATTTGCCACTTGACCTTATCCATTGAGTTTTCCAGCAAAATCTCTTTATAACCACTAGAACCCCTAATTGGGACAAAACCCTTTCCATCACAGGCCTAACCTCATGCGACTTAAGTGATCTAATGATTGAGAAAGGAAGGGTTGGGTGCGAGGAGTTGGAAACATATCGCCTCTGCAAGGACCTTTCTGCAGTAAAAGTCAGTAAGTGCTCGCACTGTACTGAAAACCTATCAAGGAGCCACTAAGCAATTTCAGAAAATGTTAATATGATTTGCGGGGCTTGTACTTTCATTAGGCATCCTTTTGTGATCAGTGCTTGTCTCCTGTTCATGCTCATTCACTCCTTGTACGAATCAGTGGTAATGGACGTGTTTTACTGGTGTAATCATGCAACTTCAGACACTAATCAATGCATGGTTAATGTTAGAAATGGGGTCTTTGGTTGGCAGTCAGGTTACCCCCTGTCCAAGCAAGGAGCCTCACTCTAGTCAGGGTAAAAGAGAATTACCCTCAACTAACCCCCACTCGCCCCCTTGGTAGCTTGGCACGAGCAGTAGGCTTAACTTCAGAGTGGTAGGTGTAAAGTATTTGTACCAACACACCTAGTAACTTAATGAAAACACTACAAAATGACACAACACAGGTTTAGAAAAATAGGAAATATTTATGTAATCAAAACAAGACCAAAACGAGAAAAATCCACAATGCACAAGTCAAGTTATCAATGAAAAAGCAAAAAGAGTCTTCATGTAGCTTTAAACACAACGCTAACGCTGTTAGTGTGAAAATGTACCTGGGCGTGTCAAAAATAACCCCGCACAGGCGAGTGTGTGTCAAAAAGTGCTTGCGATGGGTCGATATCACTCACGAATGAGACCTTGCGTCATTTCTCCTTCATTCGAGTCGGCGTGCATCGTTTCCTCTCTTCGCAGGAAAGCGATGCGTCGATTCAAACCGCACTCTCGGGTCCGGGCAGGCCTTGCATCTTTTTTGCACGACCAGTGATGTTTGCGTCAGAAATGCTGCCGCATGATGATCCGAAAACCACGCACAGTTGCGATCTCACCGGTCTCTGTCAGCGATACCGCACGTCGTTTCTCCAGCCGCGGGCGTCGATTTTCTGGTCGCGTTGCATTCGAGCATTGATTTTCAGCCGCGAAGCCGGCGACATGTCGATTTTTCAGCTGCAGATCAGAGTCGCATCGATCCTTCCCCACACGGCGGTCAGTGCGTGGATTTCTCACTCTTGGCCTGCCAGCTTCCCCTTTCAGGGTTCCAGGAATTGGATGGGCACCACTTGGCAGAGTAGTAGTCTCAGCAGAGGCTCCAGGTGCTGGCAGACAGAAGTCTTTGCTGTCTCCAAGACTTCAAACAACAGGAGGCAAGCTCTAAATCAAGCCCTTGGAGAGTTCTTCACAAGAAGGAAGGCAACACAAAGTCCAGTCTTTGTCCTCTAGCACAGGCAGAAGCAGAAACTGCAGGATAGCTCCACAAAGCACAGTCACAGGCAGGGCAGCTCTTCTTCCTCAGCTGTTCAGCTCTTCTCCAGGCAGAGGTGCCTCTTGGTTTCCAGAAGTGTTCTAAAGTCTGTGGTTTTGGGTGCCCTTCTTATACCCAATTTGCCCTTTGAAGTAGGCTTACTTCAAAGAAAAGTCTCTCTCTTGTTTGTGAAATCCTGCCTTGCTCAGGCCAGGACCCAGACACACACCAGGGGGTTGGAGACAGCATTGTATGAGGGCAGGCACAGCCCTTTCAGGTGTGAGTGACCACTCCTCCCCTCCCTTCTCACACAGATGGCTTATCAGGAAAAGCAGACTACACCCCAGCTCCCTTTGTGTCACTGTCTAGTGTGAGGTGCAACCAACCTGACTGTCAAACTGACCCAGACAGGGAATCCACAAACAGGCAGAGTCACAGAAATGGTTTAAGCAAGAAAAGTTGCATTTTCAAACACACAATCTTAAAATCAACTTTACTAAAAGATGTATTTTTAAATTGTGAGCTCAGAGACCCCAAACTTCTCATGTCTATCCGCTCCCAAAGGGAATCTACCCTTTAATCATATTTAAAGGTAGCCCCTATGTTAACCTCTGAGAGGGACAGGCCTTGCAACAGTGAAAAACGAATGTAGCAGTATTTCACTGTCAGATCATAAAACCCACATTACTATATGTCCTACCTTAACCATACACTGCACCCTGCCCTTGGGGCTACCTAGGGCCTACCTTAGGGGTGCCTTACATGTAAGACAGTGGAAGGTTTAGGCCTGGCAAGTGGGTACACTTGCCAAGTCGAATTTACAGTTTAAAACTGCACACACAGACACTGCAGTGGCAGGTCTGAGCCATGTTTATAGAGCTACTAATGTGGGTGGCACAACCAGTGCTGCAGGCCCACTAGTAGCATTTGATTTACAGGCTCTGGGCACCTCTAGTGCTCTTTACTAGGGACTTATTAGTAAATCAAATATGCCAATCATGGATAAGCCAATTACATACACATTTTGTATAGAAACACTTGCACTTTAGCACTGGTTAGCAGTGGTAAAATGCCCAGAGTAACACAAACAGCAAAAACAGAGTCCAGCACACATCAACAACCTGAGAAACAGAGGCAAAAAGTTAAGGAAGACCACGCAAAGGATGAAAACTCAGTTAATGATACCACTGCATCCCTTTTTCCTGCTGTGCTAATGGCAGAAGAAATAGGCCAATAGTGCATATGAAATAAAAACAGCTGCAATAGAAACATTTCATTGCAATATGGGCAGTCAGTCAGTAATAATCATCAGTTATACTCAGACTATTTGAATAGGGTTGGTACCTTTCTTAGAAAAAATACTGCTCATTTGTATATGGTTTGCTATTCTGGAACATTCAAGAGCTGGTAGGAGAAAAATAATTCATGTTCAATTGTCAGGATGCTCGTGTATCAAGGTTATTAGCCCTCTGTTTACTCTAATTCTGAAACTATTTAGTCTGATCTAAAATGCTTTTTACCGTAGGGCATGAATCTGTAGCAATAAAATTAAAAGTATTCCATTGGTAGACTCATACAAGTTGAGACATTAAACACCGCATATTCACTCTGATTCATGTCACAGCTCTAAAGTTTTCAAAATCCTTAAGGGCTCTAATTAGCATGTGATGATATCACATACAATGATGTTGTGCAAACGTTGAAATCCAAAGCAACACAAAACTTGACCAGTCAAACGTTAAAAAAATAAAATTGAAAAAAGAACAAAACTTCACTAAAGTAGCCTAAAGGCTGACAAACGTAGCAGAACAGCACTCTGAAATAGCAAAGGGAGTTTCCCCATCATTTGAATAAGCACATAGATGGTCTCCCACTGCAGATGGCTTCCAAAAGCCTCTAGGGACCCCCAAAAGATGCTCTTCAGATATCTGAAGTCTAAACAGAGTTGCATTTAGACTTCAAGGGGCATATTTATACTCTGTTTGTGCCGAATGTGCATCTCAGATTTTGACGCACGTTCAGCACAAACCTTGCGCCATATTTAAACTTTGACGCCTGAGCCCGCGGACATCAAAATTCCTTCGTGTGAGTCATTTTTTGGATGCGGGAAACTGCCTTGCGTTAATGGCATGCAAGGTAGGCGTTCCCGCAGAAAAATGACTTTAAGGCCTGTGCGCCTTATTTATACTCCTGCGTAATTTTGACACGCAGGAGAGGGCGGGCCTTAAAAGACGGCGCACCCCAGATGTGCGCCGTTTTTTAACGCCTGGGCCAGGGCAGGCGTTAAGGGATCTGTGGGCTCACTTCCATGGTCTCTGACCATGGAAGGAGTCCAGAGGTGCCCTTCCCTGCCCCCAGGGACACCCCCTGCCACCCTCACCCACCCCTGGAGGACACCCATGGATGGGGGGACCCATCCCAGGTAAGTACAGGTAAGTTGAGGTAAGTATTTGTTTTTATTTTTTTAAAGTGGCATAGGGGGGCCTAATTTGGGCCCCCCTACATGCCACTATGCCCATGGGGGCATGACTCTTGTCTTTGCTAAGACAGGAGTCATTTCAATGGGGGTTGTGTGTCAAAAAATGGCGCAAGTCCGGTTTGAGGCATGATTTTTGCCTCAAACATGACTTGCACCATTTTTTGACGCACAACCACCATTTTCCCCTAAGCCAGCTTACGTCATTCCTTAAGTAAGGTGCCCGCATGGCGTGTAGGAATGGCGTTAGCCGGCGGTAACATTTTTGACGCAAACCAGCGCCATCGCTGGTTTGCATCAAAAAGTATAAATATGGGCCAAAGTTCTAGCCGTTATCACTCAGTGTGACATTTAGCCTCCCTTAAGCATACATGCCAACATTAGGATGCGACAAATAGGGAGCTTTTCAAAACCAAATCCGGTAGCTTTATTTTTCCGACTGACTTGTATTAAAGTGGGTGCAATTTTAGGTGGGGGAAACCTAAAAACAGACATCATTATTTCAATTTGCCCTGCTTTGTAACTAGAAACGTAAATTCTGAGAGTATAGTATGTGTAACAGAAATAGCTGCATTCAAAACAGTGCTCAATGGACAGACACTCATCACTAGCCTATGCTCAAAAAATGCATCCAGCCATCCTTGAAAAAGCAAAATAGCAGCAAATGTACAAAATATATAATATTGAATGTTCAAAAGAGAAATGCTAATAGCCAGCGTATGTTCAGAGAAGACCATACCCACCGAAATAAGTAGTCCCTAAATTACTCCAGATAATTGCACATTACCTTGAGGGTATGTGCCTATCTGAATCATCTTTTTGTGATCAATTTCTATCTCCTGTCGATGCTGATATACTCCTGGCAGGAATCTTTGATAATCAGAGCAGTCCACAGGAGGCCCATAACATTTGACTAATCAGCTCGTCTTCACTGTGATCAGTGTCTATTTCTTGCTCGTTCTATGTGATTATGAATCAGAGACAATGAAAACATTCTCTGGGCAGACTCAAATACTGTATCCACCAATTAAATTCCTGGAGACTGCTCAAGAAGAAATGTACGCTTGGAGGCAAAAACACTATTCACCAGTAGAACAAAAAGAAGCCATTAGGACATGTGCAGCCCAGAATATTTTGGATAATAACAAAAGGCTGATTGCTTTCTGTATAGATTACAAGTGTGACATAAGGAGCCGCAGGCACTCCTAAGTGGCTTTACACAACTTGAGACACTAATTACCTCATGTTCACTGTGATTAGTGTCTGTCTCCTGCTCATGCACTCTTGTCATTGAATAGTGACAGTGAACGCACCACATAAAGAAGTTCAGGCCACCTATCCACCAATGTAAGGCCATATGGCCCATGAAGAAAAAACACATATTTGAATGAGAAACACAAGTCAACAATACGTGCTCTGAGAAGACATTTGGACATTAGCAGTCCCTTAACTAGGTTGTCATTTGACAATTTGTTACCGGCCTGGCCTGTATTTTTAATCTGTTCTGGCCTGTACATTTAATCCAACATTTTTCCCTTCTGAAACATACATCCACACATAAAAAAACAGTACGAGTTGTCCAAATCATTTTAGAATAATCATTATAGCAAACAAAGAGATAAATGGCAAGTTACAAAAGAATCCTGGCAATTTTACAAGAAATCTTTATCACCAAGAAACTCTTGGCTGTTCCAGAATAGTAAAACGTATACAAATAGCCAGCATGTTTTTCAAAGACAGGTCAGTCCTGCTGATCACCACGCCTCAAGGTTTAGACTAACACATTGTGGTGCTCATGTTTGCATCACTGCACTAAAATGCACTGGCCATGCATATTATTGTTCTTGTGAGGACCACGACTACGCACTGCATATAATAACAAAAGCAGCTACTGCCATTGTGCGCTGCGCCGTTGGTTGGCCAGTGCAGCAATTAGACGCTCACCACTGACTTATCTTGGGCCAGGAGGTATGCGCATTGTGGACTAACGGGTCAAAACTACTTTGTAACAAATTTGTACTCGATCTGGTCATCTATGTGGACATCTGGTGTCACTGCAGAACAAAACCAAAAGGCTTGGGCCTGGGGCCTTTTGTTTCAGCACCACCACGTCCACTGTGATTGGTCAAGGTGACGGCAGTACTTTATTTTTTCCTGTTGCTGCCCTTGCCTCGACAAGCGGTGCCGTGGAGCCCTCATTGTGTCCTCTCTGTGTTCATGCTGCTGGTGGGCAGCGAGGAAGACATAGGACGATTTTACTTTCTGGAGCAGCCCAGAATAACTGGTTCAGTTCCCCTGCTCTGGCCCGGCACCTAAGCTACCTAGACATTTCGGCCCCTGCAAGAATAACATACAGTCCTCACGTGCCACCCACACTGTGGTCAAGTCTGTGGGGAGGACAGAGAGGTCACTGTA
The DNA here is from genome assembly GCF_031143425.1 of Pleurodeles waltl. Lineage (NCBI taxonomy): Eukaryota > Metazoa > Chordata > Amphibia > Caudata > Salamandridae > Pleurodeles > Pleurodeles waltl. The sequence goes on from NC_090447.1 coordinate 1,424,854,698, forward strand.
GACCATTCGACAGGTGGCAGTGAGTGCAGTATGAAAGACCCACTGCCAGCACCGGACAGCACCTGAGACTGCCCTCGCAAACTGCCACAGCCAGGTTGCACTCATGCCTCCTTCGAAGAACTCAGAGTTCATAAAGAAAACGAGTGAGACTAGAACCTGCCAGCACATCAATGCCTTATCAGCAGAATCCACAAAGTCAGGCAGGCAACTGGCTTGTCAATCAGAGCACCGGGTTGAGACAGCGAGATAAGGTGACCATCACCATCGAGACTAAGGAGGCCAAAGAGCAAGCTTGCCCGGCGGGCCCTCATTCTGCAAAGTCAGAACAGTCTGCAACTCCATCTAGCACACTGGATTCAAAAACCACCTCTGCTGGATCAGCCTGGCAACCAATTCTGGTTATCACATGTGGGTGCAGCAGAGCTGAGCTCTCAAAAAACGTGCTGCAATGGAGAGTTTCAGTGTGGTGGGTGAGGCCAAAGATGGGGCTAAAAAGGGCAAACGGCCAGATTTAAGAAAAATGGCGCTGTACCCAGTGCAGCGCCACTTTTCTTGCACCCCTTAGCGCCCCCCTAACGCCATCATATGTGCACCCTATCTAAGATACAGAGCAGCTTGGCAGTAGTTAGGGAACCAGCATCAAAAATGTTGACGCTAGTTTGGAGCTTTGTAGGATTAGCATCAAAACCTTTGACGCTAATCCTGCAAAGCCCACTGAAGCCCATTGTAAACAATAGTGTGCCTCCTCTTAACGCCTGCTCTGAGCAGATGTTAAAAGTGGGGAAAAAGATGACGCAAAGAAATCTCTCAGATTTCTTTGTGCCATTTTTTAGGCCTCCCTAACAGGGGAACGCCCCCTTTGCATAAATTATGCCTGGTGTGGGCATAATGTAGCACAAAGGGTAACAAAGTGGCGCAATGCATGCCTGGCACCACTTTGTAAATATGGCGCGGGGAAAAGGGCACCGTAGCCTCAAAAAAATGATGCTAAGGTCGCGCTAAAGAGGCCCTAATCCCCCTTAAATAAGGGCCAAAATATTTGTATTCTGTCACTATTTTTGGTTGTCTTCACCTTCAGGTAACTGCATATGAAATAATGGTGCACTGCAAACTTAAAATAAAAGACACATCAGTATGAAATGCAATCTTTTACATTATGAAACCTCATTGGTTACTCCAATCACTGCAGATGTCTGTATGTGTGACCAGAAAGTAATGGAGCCGAGGCCTGGCTGATGTGGGGGAGGGTAAAGATCACTGACTGTCCTAAAATATGCAACAAGATTTACGGTTTCATATCAAACAAGTCCTTTAAAAATAAAATAACATTGGTGGAAAATGCATTAGTTTGTGTTCTGAAACTACAGTAGGTTAATGCCACCACTGCAGATTTCTGTGAGTGAGAAACAGAACTGATTCCTGGTTGGGGTAGTGAAGAACAGTGACTTGTGAATTTGTAGTGCTAAGACATCCCAGCCCACGACAGAGAAAGCACAGTGACTGTGCAAGTCATTATTTTGAAATTATGCTAAACACAGTAAAATATGTGTCACTCGAACTGTCACACATTTAGATGTACAATGACACTCATACGTACACTGAAACCATGTAAATCTCACGTATAAGTAATCTGAAAACTCTGCAGCTATGAAGGTGCATCCAGATAATTTTAGCAAAAAGGCTGTCACATGAAAAAAACAAGTACAAAAATGATTACTTTATGTACAGAACATATGCATGTGTGACATAAAAATGGGAATATGTGATATTTGAGTAACTTCTTAGATGTAGAATAGTCGCTCATACATCACTATGCAAGCTCTACACTGGAGGCGGAATGGTGAGCCAAACCACCAGTAGAGTACAGTGAGAGAGATTAACTCATCTGGGTGGATCCAAAGCCCACTTTAAGTATGTTTTTAAGAAATTGCAACAATAGGTCAAGCAGACAGATGTGCTGTCAAGTCAGACCGAAAAAAACACGATTTCAGTGGCTGTGAGTCAGTAAACCTATGGGATTGATGTTAATGGGTAAGGCTGGATTTGTAAGCAACAGGTAATATTTTGTCACTCCATCCCCTAGCAATGGGACCACCTCTGCTGCGTGTAAGGACAATGGGGCACATCCTTGTCTAAATTCCTTTCCCAGGACCTTGCTTTGTTAGTGTTGCCATATGTCTGTAAGTCTTTTACTAGTGTACTAGTGTAGTAGACACATGCTGGGTTACCTAGAACTGGGGAATGCAAATACCCGGCGATATAACTAGTGAGGACTGAACTTTAACAAGAAGACTGTGTTCTGAGGAGCGGGTAGACATTTTAATCATCCTTGGGTACAAAATGAGAACTTCACAATCACTTCAGTATCAAAGACTATAACTAAATTGTTATTGAAATGACTCTGAGGCGATTAGGGACAGATTTACAAGGCCCTAGCACCTTCTTGGGCCACATTCGCGTATTTTTGTATGCTAGTGTGGCTCAACGAGGCAAAAATCTCAGCTCCATACTTACAAAGTGGTGCAATGCATGCACTGCGCCACTTTGCGGCCCCTTGTGCCACATTATGCCTGCATCAGGCATAATGTATGCAAGGGGGGCGTTCCGGCGTTAGGAGGCCTGAAAAAATGGTGCAATGAAATCTACAGGCGTTAAAAGGACGCACCCATTGAAATCAATGGGCCTCCTTGCACTTTGCTCCACTAGTGTCAACATTTTTTACCCTAGTGGAGCAAATCGCCACAATAGCGTCAACATTTTTGATGCCATTGGCTTAACGTGTGCCATGGTGCGACGTATTGTAGATACAGAGCACCCATGGTGTTGTTAGGTGGTGTTGGTCGGGGGTGCTCAAGATATCTGATTCATCAGTATTGATGCACCAGATTATTGTAAATCTGGGCCTTAGCTTTGTATTTGGTGAGGTGTCATGTTTGTTAAAGCCTATGCCGGAGGGATTAAAGAGCTTTGACTTGATTAGGCCTGGTTATTCCAGGCAAATACTATTTCAACCGACTTTTCGCTAAGGTGAGAGGCTAAAGGGGGTCATGCTTTGAATATCAAACCCACATATCGAGAGGGGCGGAAGCCCACTCTGCTGGTATGAGGACGCCCATACATCGCATAGAATAATATCGAAATCACAACTCCTAGAATTAATACGACTGACTGAGGAAGGCCCACAGACATCTACTGCCTATTATTTTCTACAGAAAAAGGTACAGTTGAATCTTAACAAAATATGGCTCAGAAGTGAATTATTAATAGAAAGCTAACAAACTTCTCCTGTGTCAGCTGTTTGATACCCCATTGTAAGAATAATGTAATACACTGAAAGGATCAGCCAACGATCCCTGTGGTTGACTTCATTCTTTTCCAAGGTCACCACGTGCTCAAAGGTATTGAAATCTGCTGATACCTTAAGAAGCCCAGGGGACCATTGCTGGCCCTGGATGGCTTGGTGTAGTAGGTGGGCCTAGCCTTCAAACAGTCCGTTCTGTGCCATGGCCAGGGCAAACATTGGACCGAAATACATTGAAGAAATTCCGATTGTGCAGAAATGACTGCAACTAGCTGGTCTCTAAAGCCACCACCACTCGCCAGAGATTGGCCAAACATTTACTTAGTAGAAATTGTGAGTGTCTTCCTACTAAAGGCATGTTATGAGAACTGTCCCTTTAAGACGGATCACCGTAATAAAACTGATGGTGTGCCCTGCTGGGGATCTGGCTGCTAGGAAATCAACATGTGCAGAATCTGGGAAGATTCCCTCCATCTCCTGCATATTTATAAGGGCACCAGCAGGGCAGCACGTGCTGTGGTGCCATCCTCTCAATGCACACGTCCCATGGGTACATTTAGGACTATATGCACAGTTTTGTTTTATGTTTCTTTTTACATGTAATCTATGCTTTAAATTAAATTCTATCTCCCTGTGAAATATTTTCATTTCGATATTGAATAGGTAATTACTTCCACCAGAAATGATGATTCTCTTTTAAATGGCTTGATTAGATTGTTTATTAATCATGTATGAGTTTTTTACACTGCTGCAAGACTCCTGTTAGTACGACACACAGATACACATTATAGCAAGTCCTGTGAACAATCATGTGATTGTCACAGTAAGGAAAGGTTAATATCTTCTGTTAAAAATAGAAATCTACTTCAATGCTTATAATATTGTTTGAGATGTTCATTACTCTGGGGCTGCTCCAAAATGCAACTGTGTATAGAGGCAATAAATAAATTATAGCCTATAAATGTGGAAAAAGTGATGTACACATGGCATTGTGTTAAACTCTTTGTCAGTTTCAGAGCTCTATGCTAGGCATGCATGTGTATTTATAGCGCAAACATAGCTAGAAAGCACCGGAGCGCTGGAGTAGGAAATGGAAAGGATACAATAGGAATGAAGTAAGTGATAAATGTATAGATGGCAGGAGTCAGAATGTAAGGGTTGCAAAAGGGTAGTTACATGCAGTTGAGATGTAGCCACTCAATGCTGTTCCACTCTATAACACTGTGCTGTATACCACTTCAGCGCACATGATTGTACATCACTGGACTGTATGCTATTCTAATGTACATCACTGCACTGTATGCCACTCCACTTTACGCCACTGCACTATACGCCACTCCACTATTTGACAATCCACTGTATGCTATTACACTATGCATCACTACACTCTATTGCACTCTCCTCTACACCACTCCATTCTAAGTCAATCTACTGTACCCTACTACACACTACACTATTCCACTGTATGATACTCAACTGTATGCTGCTCTGCTCTACACTATTCCACTATATGCCACTCTGCTCTATGTCACTACAATGTACACCAGTAACCCTCAATGTTATTCCACACTTCATCACTCCACTGTATGCTATTCCACTGTATGCCACTGTACTCTGCACTGCTACACTCTACGCTAATCCATTGTATGCCACAGCAATCTAGAACACCCCACAGTATGCTACTCCACAGTATGCTTTTACACTGTACGCTGCTATGGTCTACCCAACTACACTTCACCCCGCTCCACTGCACAACACTTCACTCTATGGTATTTCCCTCTACAATAATTCACTCTATGCCACTCCACTCCACTGCACACTATCCCAGTCTAAGCTATTTCACTGTACACCACTACACTGTACCTGTCTCTACTCTACGCCACTCTACCGTTTGCTACTCCAGTGTACACCTCTCCACTCTATACTTTTGACTCTACGCCACTACACTCTGTGTACTCCACTTCCCCACTCCAGTGTACACTTTTCCACTCTATGCCACTCCATTGTACGCCACTACACTCTATGCTATTCCACTGTATACCACTCCACTCTAACACACTCCACTGTATGCACTAAACTGTACACCACTCCACTGTACACTTTACCACTGTATGCTGGTCAACTATACAACATTTTCTTCTATGGCACTACACTGTACGACAATCCATTGTACACTATTCCACTGTACGCAACTCCAAGGTATGGCACTTCATTCTATGCTATTCCACTCTTTAACAGTCCACTCTATGCCACTTTGAAATATATGCTATTCCACTGTACGCCACTTCACTGTACGCCATTCCACTGTATGCCACTCTACTTAACCCCACTCCAATCTACCCCACTCCAATCTATGCTACTCCATTTTAGGTCACACCAATATACGTTATTCCACTCTATTCCATTCCACTGTGTGCCACTCCACTATATGCCGTTCCACTCTATGCCACGCCACTCTACAACACTCCACTGTATGCTATTGCACTATATACCACTACACTGTACCTCACCTTACTGTACACCGTTCCATTCTATTCCACTGCACTCTGTTACTCCATTGTATACTATTACGCTCTACCAGACTACACTCTACGCCACACCACTCTTAACCATCCTCCTGTATGCTATTCTACTCTATGCCACTGCACTCTATGCCATTCCACTCTACAACACTCCACTGCACGCTGTTCCACTCTACACCACTGCAGGCTACACTATTCCACTCTACGCCACTACACTGTCCCTCGCTCTACTCTATGCCACTCTACTGTATGCTACTCCATGGAAAGTCACTCCACTGTACGCTATTCCACTCTACACCACTCCACTCTTTGCCACACTACTGTACGCTATTCTACTATGTACCACTACACTCTATGCCAATAAACACTAAACACTTTACTGTCTGCTATTCCACTCTACGCCACTCCATTGAACGCCACTTCACTGTACGTAACTTCACTGTACTCCACTCCACTCTTTGCCTCTCCGCTATGCACTATTCCCCTATATGCGACTACACTGTACACCACTCAACACTACGCTATTTGACTCTATACCACTCGACTCTACTCTACTCCACTGTGCACTACTCCACTGTATGGTTTTCCACTGTACGCTACTCCACTATACCACACTCCACTTTAGTCCATTCCACTATATACCATTCCAGTCTACGCTACCCCACTGTATGCTATTTGCATCTATGCCACTCCACTTTACGTCACTACAGTGTACACCACTAAACTGTAAACCACTCCACTCTATGCTACTCCGCTGTACACTATTTAAATGCATGCTACTATACTGTATGCTATTTTACTGTATGCCACTCCACTCTAAATTACTCTCCTCTACATCACTTCACTCCACACTATTCCAATGCATGCCACTCCACTTCACCCCACTCCACTCTATGCCACTCCAGTCTGAGCCACTCCACTCTAGTCAACTCCCCTATATGCCAGTCCACTTTACGCTGTTTCACTGTATGCCACTCCACTCTATCCCGCTCTGCACTACTACACTGTACGTAATTACACTTGATGCCACTCCTTTTTATGACTCTCCAGTATATGCCCCTCTACTGTATGTCCCTCCACTGTATGCCCTTCCACTGTATGCTATTCTACTCTACGCTATTCCATTGTAGGCCACTCCATTCTAGCACACTCCATTGTACGCCACTACACTGTACACCACTCCATTGTATGCTAGTCCACTGTATGCTGCTCAACTGTACAACACTTCTGTGTATGCCACTACACTGTATGGCAATCCACTCTACACTATTCCACTGTACGCTACTCCAGGGTATGACACTCCACTCTATGCTATTCCACTCTTTGACAGTCCACTCTATGGGCCATATGTACAAAGCATTTTTCTAGTCGCAAATGGGCGGATTTGCAGAATCAACCTGTTTGCGACTAGAAAAAAGATTTTTGGGATGTACAAATCCCAAATTGCGATTCAGTAACTTGTTACCGAATCACAATTTGGGTTTTGCGATTCGGTATTAGAAAGGGGAGTGTTTAGACGGACCCTTCCTAATCCCGAATCTGAATGGTATGTATGATTGTTTTGTGACCGTGACTATGAATGTGGTCACAAAACAATTGCAGTTAGCACAGATTTCAAATTGGGGCTAACACATTCCCTTGGGGACCCGTTCCCCTTTGTGAATGCATGCAAAAACGTTTTTTAAGAGCAGGCAGTGGTCCCACACACCAACGCCTACTCTTAAAAAATGAAGCTGAAAAGTTTTCTTTTTTCTTTTTAAATGCAAGGAAAATGTGCTGCATTTAAGAAAACAAGATTGCTTTATTAAAAAGCAATCACAGACATGGTGGTCTGCTGACACCAGCAGGCCACCATTCCTGTTATTTTTACGATTCCCAGTGGGTTTCAAATTTAGACCTACCTCATTCATATTAATGAGGTAGGTCTATTTGTGACCCACCGGGAATCACTAAAGAAACTCATTGGAGTTTCTTACTTTTGGAATTGCAATTTCCTAACTGTGATCTGCTTGGAATCGCAATTAGGAAATCGCAATTCCAAATGTTTGTACATGTGGCCCTATGCCACTCCACTGTATGCCAGTTTAATATATATGCTATTCCACCACCCTCCACACCACTCTATGCCACTCTTCTCAACCCCTCGCCAATCTACCTCACTCCAATCTATGCCACTCCACTTTAAGCCACTCCACTATACGTTATTCTACACTGCTCCACTCCACTGTATGCCACTCCACTATATGCTATTCTACTGTATGCTACTCCACTGTGCACTACTCCATTATATGCCAGTCTACTCAACCCCACTCCAGTCTACCCCACTCCAGTCTGTGCCACTTCACTTTAAGCTACTCCACTATATGCTATTCCACTCTACTCCACCTTAGTCTATTCCACCCCACTGTATGCTATAGTACTGTATACTACTGCACTGTACCTCACTCTACTGTATACCATTCCAATCTACAGCACTCTATGCTACTCCACTGTATGTTGTTACACTCTACCAGACTGCACCACTTTTTACCACTCTACTGTATGCTATTCTGCTTTATACCACTACACTCCACACCAATCCACTCTACAACACTCCACTGTATGCTGTTCCACTCTATGCCACTCCCGTCTACACTATTCCACTCTATGCTACTACACTGTACCTCACTCTACTCTATGTCACTCTACTGTACGCTACTCCATTGTAAGCCACTCCACTCTACTCTATTCCACTCTACGGTACTCCACTCTTTGCCACACTACTGTACGCTATTCTGCTATTTACCACTACACTCAATGCCAATACACTCTACAACACTCTGCTGTCTGATATTCCACTCTGTGCCACTCCATTGAATGCCACTCCACTGTATCCCACTCCACTATGTGCTGTTCCCCTATATGCAACTATACTCTACACCACTCAACTCTATGCTATTCAACTCTATCCCACTCTACTCTACCACACTCCACTGTATGCCATTCCACTCTATGCCACTCCACTGTATGCTATTTGCATGTGCCACTCCACTTTATGCCACTACAGTGTATACCACTCCACTAAACACCACTCCACTCTATGCTATTTCACTGTAGACTATGTCAGTGTATGGTACTATACTGTATGCTATTTTACTCTATGCCACTCCACTCTAAGCTACTCCCCTCTACTCCACTCCATTCTACACTGTTCCACTGAACACCAGTCCACTTCACCCCATTCCACTCTATGCCATTCCACTCTGTGCCACTCCACTGTAGTCCACTCCCCTGTATGCCAGTCCACTTTATACTATTTCACTGTACACAACTCTATTCTACCCCAATCCACTCTATGCCATTCCACTCTATGCCACTCCACTCTACAGAACTCCATTGTATGCTATTCCTCTTTACGCCACTCCATGGCTCTGCAGTCAATGCCACTCCACTATATGGCACTCCACTCTACAACACATTACTCTATGCTAGCCCACTGTACGTAACTCCACTCTACTCTACACCTCGCTGTGTAATTTGACTCTATGCCACTCCTATCTACGACACTCCACTGTGAGCATTCCACTGTAAGCCACTCCACTGTTCGCCATTCCAATGTACACCACTCTATTGTACCCCACTCCACTCTGTCACTCCACTTTGTGCTGTTCCACTGTACTCAACTACACTCTACGCTAGCAAGCTTATCCCACTCCTCTCTACCACCACACTCCACTATACATCACTTAACTGTACCGTATTTCACTGTATGCTCCCCCATTCTACTCCACTCCACTGCACGCCACTCCACTTTATAGCACTCCACTGTATGTCATTCCAAATCTATGCCAGTCGACCCCATGTCACTCCAGTGTACGCCACTCAACTATACACCACCCCACTCTACTCTACTCCGCTGTATGCTATTTCAGTATATTCTACTATACTGTACACTATTCTGCTGCACGCCACTCCTCACTACACCTCTTTCCTCAGTCTACACCACTCCACTGTACGCAATTCTAAAGTACACTACTCCACTCTACACCACTGCAGCTAGCCTCACTCCACTGTACACCACTATACTCTATTATACTGTACTCCATGCTACTGTATGCCACTTTACTCTACGCCACTCCACTCTATGATACTCCACTGTATGCTTATTGTACTGTATGCCACTTCACTGTATGCTACTTCATTTGATGCCACTCCATTCTAACCAACTCCACTTCATTGTGCTCCACTCAACAACATTATACTCCACTTGCCATCACTCTATGTTCCTCCACTGTGCAACACTCCACTCCACTGTATAGCACTACACTATACAAAAATGTACTCTTCTCAATGCCACTGTACATCAGTCCACTTTACTCTATAGGTCCTTGTCACACTCTTCTCCACTCTACGACACTCTACGCAACTCCCTTCATGTTGCTCCGCCCCAGTTAATATACTCTATTCTATAAGACACTACTCCACTGTACTTCACTCTACTCAACTGCTTCATTCTACGCCACTCCACTGTATGCTATTCTATGCCACTCAACTCCACAACAGTGTACAACACTTTAATCCACTCTGTAACACTCTACACTACTCCACTCTACAACACTTTTCAGCACTCTACAACATACTGGTTTACTCCACTGCACCACTCCACTCTTTAGCACTTTACTCCACTGTATACTATGCTAATGCACTCTACTCAATTCCATGCCAATGTACTCTAGCACATGCTACTCCATTCTGTGCTATGTCACTCCACTGGACTCAATAATACTCTACTCCACTACACGACACTTTACTCCACTCTATGGCACTGTGCAACACTCCACTCTACACTGCCCCAGTATACCACACTCTACTTCATGCTATACAATTCCACTCCACAAGACTCTACTTCACCCTGTGCGATTATACAATAAGCATTTGTTATAGTTAGGAAAACTGTATGTATTGTTTCACCACAAACCAATCTTAAAATACTCAAACACTGCAATTTCTTAATTATAGTTATACATTAAATTTATGGTGTACGCACCGATTAATATCAATATATTTTTTCTTTATTAACAAATTAAACCAAAACTACACAAAAATGTAAATTCCTAAATTTATACCTTTAATTTATAATTTATCCAACCTTCAAATTATTATAACTTACACAGGTACATTACATTAACTGGAGAATTCCCTACGGCAGAGCCAAAAGACACACTTTATTCCAATAAGTTCCTCCTGATCAATCTTAAAGTTCTCATACCGCTAGCAGCAACTAGCAGCAACTTTGAGGGGGTATGTTACAAATGTTAAAACTAGCAGAGGGAGGCAGGCTCAGTTACTCTCTGCAGCCGCTAATCCAGCACAGTCCAGTTCACAGGTCAACTGGTTCTGGAATGTGATGTCTTCTTTGTCCATTATGCCTCAGTGACCACAGAAGAGTAATAGCTTGACCCTTGAGAAGTGCTTTCAGAGCGTGGGTACAATTTCAAGAATGGTCAAAGATCACAGCTCTTCCCCAAATATAGAAAGCAGGTTCTTCCCTTCTTATGTTCTCGAAGTCCATTTGTTTTCCGAGATACTGGTGGTGGGAAGGCTTTCTTACAGGAGTTACTAGGAGTGATTGGTGCCTATTCCAGACACAGGAGGTCATTCTGACTCCCACCGGCCGCGGTAACCGCAGGGCCGGCGGGAGCCGCTAGAATACCGCTGCGCGGTCAGAAGACCGCCGCGGTTATTCTGGGTTTCCCGCTGGGCTGGCGGGCGACCGCCAGAAGGCCGCGCGCCAGCGGGAAACACCCTTCCATGAAGATGCCGGCTCCGAATGGAGCTGGCGGAGTGGAAGGGGTGCGACGGGTGCAGTTGCACCCGTCGCGATTTTCAGTGTTTGCATGGCAGACACTGAAAATCTTTGTGGGGCCCTGTTAGGGGGCCCCTGCAGTGCCCATGCCATTGGCATGGGCACTGCAGGGGCCCCCAGGGGCCCCACGACACCCCATACCGCCATCCTGTTCCTGGCGGCCGAAACCGCCAGGAACAGGATGGCGATATGGGGGTCGGAATCCCCATGGCGGCGCAGCAAGCTGCGCCGCCATGGAGGATTCCCCAGGGCAGCGGAAAACCGGCGGTACACCGCCGGTTTTCCGTCACTGACCGCGGCTGTACCGCCGCGGTCAGAATGCCCATGGGAGCACCGCCAGCCTGTTGGCGGTGCTCCCGCGGTCCCCAACCCTGGCGGTCTCGGACCGCCAGGGTTGGAATGAGCACCACAGTCCTTAAAATCCTTTAGCCAAAATAGCCTTTTCTTGCATGACTACATGTAATTTTTAAGTAGCCAACTTTTAATCAACAAGATACGTTAAGCTAGAATGTATTACTGCTGGAACCAAGGCTATCATTATCACCCTGGCTCTTCTTCCCCCTCAAGAATAGAGATTTGCAAGCTGAGGAAGAGGACGCGGGTACAGATATTTAGCATTGTAGCTTCAAATCTAGCATTTATAGAGGAGAACAGAAAGGACAGGAGAAGAGAGTGGAGCAGTCCCCCGCTGCAGTAAATCAAGCTAATGAAGGAATAGCACAAAATTCTACCCTAAATTTAGAGATCTCAGCATCGCCATCGACCTCTGTGCTAGACATAATGTTGATATTGCAAAAAACCTTCCACGGCTTGGTGCAGGTAACCGTGATGAACAATGACAATCTAAAAGCTCAAAAAGAACTATTGCATAACATTGTGGGTGAATTAAAACAAATTAAGGATCCTATGCCATCCATTGTAAGACCTGTAGAAGGAATTAAACAAACAACGGAAATTCTAGTGCATCAGGAGGCAAAAAGGAAGCCTCCCGATTGAGTCAATTATAAAATGTGTACATATCTCGATACCCAATGCTTATAAAGAAATGTGGGGAATCTACAACATATAGGCAACATACATCCCCAATTAGAAAAGTGAGAGATGGTTTAGGGAAGTTAAAATAAGAGAAGCTGCAAAAGCAGAGGAAGAAGGACATAGATGCAGATGAAGGCCAGAATAGTCTGGCAAAAGATCAAAAGAAAAATTCCTCAGTAATGATAACTACCCCCAAGAACTCCAAGAAGGTGGGATATCAAGAAGGAGAGCAAATGGGACCTCAAAGAAGAATGAGGGGGAAAAAGTCAACAACCCAAAAGTAAGAGGGAGAGTAGTATTTGTAAACAGGCGAGTGAGCAATGAGGAAAGAGAGACCCTGAGAGACAAATGGGGAAAGGGAGGAAAATGGGAACATTAGGTTGTAGAAGAAGCGAAGAGCAAAGAGTGAGACCCCTGGAAAAAGAAAGTAGAGATGGGAGTGACATGTGGATATATTTTGAATCAGTTCAATATGGGAGGATTCGGAAGAAGGCGAGAAAGCTACTACCCTTAAATTGGTCCCAATT